>NC_092520.1:104429166-104802500 GCF_037038585.1 Patagioenas fasciata | reverse complement strand
TTTTTTTTTTTAAGAAATGTAAATTAATATCTTAATAATTATGAAGGTAACAGCAGCTAGTTCTACATTGCTTGTCACCGAGCTCATGAGGTACATTAAGAGCAGCTGCATCAAAAAAATACTTACGATCCAGAAATGCGAGAGGAACACACTTCTAACACATTTGTTAAACATATTTTTCTTCTCAAACAGCAAATGCAGAAGCATAGCAACAGAAGGAGAAAACACTGAGCATCAGCTGAGAAAGCTTATGGACTGGGGAGAAGTTCTGAAAAATAAATTGTTGTGGTATTGGGAAAGGCAAACCATTTTTGAGCACGTAGTTGTCTCTACTGCAAGTATAGACAGGCAATGGCATCATTACTGACTAAGAAATGGCTCTTGAACCCATGGGCCCTGGCTTATAAATTCAGAGAAATGGTGGAAGTCACTGGACAGGTTGCCCCCATCTCTATCAGTCAAAGCTTTGTCCTGATTGTTCTGGTTTCCTCAATTTACACTTAAGTGCAATATGTGAATCTTTACCATGAAATATGTCTTCATTTTCTAATTGTAATTCACTATCATTCTACTAATTACCCCACTTGTGGCTTTTAGTGTTCTTCATTCCTGGTTTTAATTGTCTTACTAGTTGTTGGCTGTAAATGGAATAAAGTTATACAGTTTGCATAAAGATTCCCAGAGAGCACAAAGTTTGTTTTACACCATAGATCCAAACTGGAATTTCCTGTTTTCCTGTACCATTATTTGTCTTAAAAAGTAAGACAGAATAGAATGGAATTTCTGATTGCAGCAATGATGTGAGGAAAGAAGTATTTTTGCTGTCTATATAATAAGTATCTATATTTTCATACCCCTGATATTTTCTGTGAAAATATCTTCAACTTCTTAAGATTTTTTTTTGTTTAATATTAGAATAAAATTATCTTCATAGACACAATTGCTTGCAATTCAATTCGATTTCTGTTTTCTGTCTTAGAAACCTCTTCATTTTTTGCTCTTGCAAATTTAAGTATCTGCTACTGGAAACAGACGCATTGGACAATTCTTCCAGTATTTGAAACAGCACTTGCCTTCTTAATAATGCCTGGAAAACATTACACGGTTGCAAGTGTTATTTGTTCAGCATTATGTGTAGGCACAGTTGGAGAGCCCTGGGTTACAAATATGGTTAGAGTTCCTTAATACTACCTCACTACACTGCTGTACATAAGTCTCACCATATCCATGTCTCTAAAAGCTTTTCTAGGACTGAATAAAGTCACAGTACTTTCTCATTTTCAGTCTGTCATTTTCTCCTGGGCATATCATCACTACTTCTAATCTCATAATGGAAACGGGCTTTATTGCCCTGTCTTAAAGCTTCATAACTAGCACAGATCACACAGACAGACACACATACATAGACACACGGTAAACACCAGTGAAACATTTCATAGCACCTTACTAATGACAAATCTGAATTTATATTTTCAGGATATATGGCAGTTGAAACAAATGGATATATTTACTCCTCAAAGATGCTGATATGAGTGTTTCTGAAGATGTCGAAAGAAATAAAACAGAAAAAAATCAAGTATTTTAATTTGTTTCCCTGTCCTTGTTTATCTCCCTCTTTCGAGTGATATTTCAGTAAAGAGACCCCCAGCACACCACAAAGGCTGTCTCCTTTTTCTAAGTAGTGTCTATTTTCTGTGGTTCACCAGACTCCTAATATAACAAGGAAAGCATGAAGCACTATTTTTCTTCCCTCCTCATGTCAATTTTCCTTTCTCCTTAAAGTCTCAAAGTTGTATCTTTTTTTTGAAAAATATAGACTTGCCCTGCTAGTTCAAAAATGCCAGTTCCGTCTTGACCAACACACTTATCTGTACAGTCATTCAATGACATCATGATTGAGAGCTTTTCTTTCTAAATATGTAGGTCTTGTGCATTTTAGACACCATATGTGAGTGAAGGTTTATTATTCTGTAAAGAACAGGGTTTACAGTGGTTTCAAAAACTAGAAAAAAAAAAGTTTATTTCTGTGTTCTGCAAAATATCTTAAAATCCTTTAAAAGACTTGTGAAGAAATAGTATTTCCCTTCACAATCTAAAAACACAAAACAGAAATAGTGAGAACAGACTAAAAATAAATTATCTTTTTTCTTTTTTTTGTTTTTCTCATAAGAGTATTTCCATTCCCAGTTAGAAATCTGATATACATTCTGATGACAGAGCATTATGTTCATCACTTAAAAATGTAAGATTTTCTCCAAGATTATTTTTCTGAGCTCCCTTTCTCTATAATTATTCAACTAATATAGTTCCGCAGAAAGAGAGAACAGATGGATTAAATAAGCAAGCTGATAGAAAGAAATGGATTATATAATAAAGTATGACACCATTGCTAGGCCACTCTCCATCATCTTTGCCAAGTTGTAGGAAAGAGGAGAGGTGCCTGAGGATTGGAAGAGAGTTGCCTGGGGATTGGAAGAAAGCAAATGTCACTCCAGTCTTCAAAAAGGGCAAGAAGGAGGACCTGGGTAACTATAGACTGATCAGCCTCACCTCTGTCCCTGAGAAAGTAATGGAGCAACTTATCCTTGGTGCCATCTCAAGGCATATCAAGGATAAGAGGGTCATTAGGGACAGCCAACATGGCTTCACCGAGGGGAAGTAACACTTAATCAGTCTCATAGCCTTTTATGAGGACATAACCAGGTGGATAGATGATGGCAAAGCAGTGGATGTGGTCTTCCTTGATTTCAGTAAAGCATTTGACAGTCTCCCACAGCACCCTTGCTGCTAAACTGAGGAAGTGTGGACTGGATGATCAGATAGTGAAGTGGTCTGTGAACTGGCTAAAGGAAAGAAGCCAGAGAGTCGTGGTCAATGGGACAGAGTCTAGTTAGAGGCCTGTATCTAGTGGAGTGCCTCAAGTGTCACCACTGGGAGCAGTACTATCCAATCAATGACTTGGATGAGGGAATAGAGTGCACTGTCAGCAAGTTTGCTGATGACATGAAGCTGGGAGAAGTGGCTGACACACCAGAAGGCTGTGCTGCCATCTGGCGAGACCTGGACAGGCTGGAGAGTTGGGCGGGGAAAAATTTAATGAAATATAACAAGGGCAAGTATAGAGTCTTGCATCTGGGCAGGAACAACCCGAAGTTCCAGCGTAATTTGGGAAACGACCTGTTTGAGAGGAGTGCAGGGGAAAGGGACCTGAGAGTCCTGGTGGACAGCAGAGTGATCATGATCCAGCACTGTGCCTTTGTGGCCAGGAAGACCGATGGCATCCTGGGGTGTATTAGAAGGGATGTGGTTGTCGAAAGGGGTTCCCCTTCACCTCTACTCTGCCCTGGTGAGACTGCACCGAGAATATTGTGTCCAGTTCTGGGCCCCTCAGTTCCATAAGGACAGGGAACTGCTGGAGAGAGTCCAGTACAGGGCAACAAAGATGATTAAGGGAGTGGAGCACCTCCCTTATGAGGAAAGGCTGAGGGAGCTGGGTCCCTTTAGCTTGGAGAAGAGGAGACTGAGGGGTGACCTCATTAATGTTTATAAATATGTAAAGGGTGAGCGTCATGAGGATGGAACCAGGCTCTTTTTGGTGACACCTAATGATAGGACAAGGTGCAATGGATACAAACTGGAACACAAGAGGTTTCACTTAGATATGAGAGGAAACTTCTTCACAGTGAGGGTAACAGAACACTGGAACAGGCTGTCCAGCAGGGTTGTGGAGTCTCCTTCTCTGGAGACATTCAAAACCCTCCTGGACACATCCCTGTGTAACCTCATCTAGGTGTTCCTGCTCCAGTGGGGAGATTAGACTAGGTGATCTTTTGAGGTCACTTCCAATTCCTAACAGTCTGTAATTCTGTATAAAGAAATATTGGACTTAAATAATTAGAATAATTTGCTTTTAACTTGCAGTGTTTCTTTTTTTTTCATCAAAGGTAAAATCAAGTTTTTAACATTTAATTTCTGAACATTGTAGAGGAAAATATCTAGAACTGTTCTCCAAAGGATGACAGATCAAACCAGTAAAAATTACCCATGAGGTTAATTTTCAGTTAACAACTAAAACTGTGGAGTTATAGACTATTTAAACAGATGTATATTCTAATGCACACAACAGATATTTTAAGATAGTAAAGCACAGTTTGTCTACTGTTTGCCTCAATATAAAATAATTACCAAAATATAAAGGTCTACTGAATCTTTTAAAAATATTGTATTAAAATTCAGTTTTCTGAATGTTGTTGGTTTGATGAGCTTGTCAAAGTGTTCTTGAAGAATGAAGGGGACGAAATTTGTCAGGGTGTTTGCACATTTGAGGCATAGTGATCCCTTGAGTCCATTTGCTAATCTAAAAGCTCTATTAGGAGACAATTTAGTAGCCTAAGACTGTTCAACTCAGAAATATAGAATGAAAAAAGCATCAGCAGAACCACCATTGCAATAGATGAGTATATATTCATTCAGTGTTTCTGACAAGGAGAACTCCTATGTAAGATTATAACCAAGTGTTCACTGTCACAGGTCAGTGACAGTCATCTGAAATGCAGTGCCATGGTTTCTTTTTTCCATAACATTGGACCTATTGCAGCAGATTATCCTTCAGGCTGATACTGCTGTTCCTTATTGTTTTCCCAGACCAAACTTAGCAAATATTCATGTGTACAAGTCAGCTATTGAAGTATAAATCTTTAAAATAGTTGCAAAGCAGGAATAACATCATAAAAAGGTGCAAAAAACTCTGAAGATTAAAATAATAAAGAAAAATCCTCTCAAACAAGGTTTCAATTGGCTTCAGCAACAAAGTCCAAAACTTTCATGTTTTCTAGTTCCTTATATTTGGAAACAAAATGTCATCTTTTGTTACCCAAAGGTTTCCTGGACATCTATTTGTCCATTATTGTCTGAGATAACTAGACTACATTTGGATCCAGTAAGTGGGTGCTCTGGTGAATCACAAAGGAAATATTCCTATCTGTCCTCTTTCTGACACTCTTCTGTATGGGAGCATTCCTCCTCACTCTTGATGAATCTTCTCAAGATGACTGTTGATCTCTGGATCTCAAGCAAAGGCTGGAAAGTACTATCTGGACACTTACCAGGTGTGCAGAGAGACAAGCTCAGATACAGCTTTTCATTTAGGTAGATGGTTGTAACTCTTCACTCAGCATGACAATTTTTGGATATATCTTCTTCAGTCAGAAGAGATGCATCTAGGGTTTCTGTAAGGAAGTCAGGCATTTAAATAAAGCATTGCAAAACTTCATTGATAAAAGCCTAAGGGCTTTATTGAACGTAGTACATTTATCTTACTGTGCCAAACTGTTGATGAAAAGAACACTATTAGCCACTGGGTTGGTGAGGGAAGGAAGTAGATATTGAAGAAGGCAGAAAAGGGATAAGGCTCAGGCAGCTCTATTGCTGAGTTGTCTTTGCCAGGTTATTCTACCCCAATTGTCCTACCTCATTTTATCCCACCCTACTCATATCAATCTTCATCATTTCACATGATTAATTGGCTCCCTTTTCCCTCTTACCCCCTCATAAGCACCATCATTCCTAGCCCCCTCCTCGGTGCTCTGCTTCTGCTGATCCCTATCACAGAGTTTTGTTAACCAGGACTGTCCGAACACTGATTTTTAAAATTCACTGCTGCTGATAATATTAAGGTTAATTTGACACTGTGGTTCTTCTTCCACACTGTACATTAACTAAAACAAATATGACTTTTATTATCTTCTTCATGAACATGTACAGATCCCCATTGGCAAAGAGTTTTTGGTTTAGCCTTTATATAATTCACAAGCTTAGAAAAACAATTAATTTTGAAATACCATATAGTTTAAATTGTGGCTTATTAGCTATCATTATCAGATGTAACCAATTTCAAATACATATTGATCAGCTTCTGGCTTAAATAGGTTAAACTAGTTTAATAGAAATAGCTGTTTTCCATAAACTACTCTACTTTAACTAGAAATTTCACAATTATAGAAAATTATATATTAGTCCAGACTCACGGGGACCTGAACGATGTTTTCATGGCAGAGCAGGTAGCCTTAGAACTCTGGGATTGCTTTATGAAGCTATAATTTTTTTTATTATTATTTTTTTTTTCCCATGTTACCCTCACATGTCTATTTATCAACAGTTTACTTCCACTTCACTATTGATGAAGTTTACTCCGGTGCAGAGGTACATCACTAAATGCATGGATAATTTAATTTGTGTATCCACCTGATTGAGAAGCCCTACTACTGGCACTAGATTAATGCAGAAACATCATTAAAAAGCCCAGCAAAATATCCATACATAATGTATTTTCAATATGAAATCAGTCATAAAGATGCATATTCAGAGGTGTTAATCTGTGAACAAAGAATGCATTTTAAAATGGATCACTTCTAAATAATAAGAAAAGTCGAGTCTTTTCTGATAAATCCTTTCTATAAAGTTATAGTGCACTACCTCCTCCAGAAAGAATACAAAACAAAACAAAACAAAACAAACAAATCCCACTTTCCTCTTCTATTACACATTTAGGAGGAAAAAACATACTTCCATGTACTCCTGCTTTCATACACTGTTACACAACTAGACTTCATAGGGATGCGAATTTCACGCAGATGTTGTATAGTCCTCAGTGGTGCTGTGTGTGTTTCACATCTTTTTGTTTCATGTTATCTCCAAAGTCTAAACTTTGTCACATACATGCAAAAAGTTCCACTGGATATTATGCCTGGGAAACTTTTTTGATGATCTTACAAAACAATAATGTTATTCTCCTACATAATACTTTTTTTTTTTTTTCCTAGAGGTAGAAGTTAGAGATCACTAAACAACAGTGTCAAACTGTCAGTCATATTTTATAATAACTAAGAAATGTACTGAACTTAATGTGATTAACCAGTTTGGACACAAATTAATTATATGATCAAAGTAAATTAATTCCTTTAGAGGTATCAATGGACCATTAACTCAAAATATTTAAAATATTTAATTTATATGCACGTTCACCAAATGTTTTTGAAACAGCCATTAATGCCTTTGGAAAAACACTGTTCTGAAAATAAATTTATTTAAATGCTAGGTGTAATTTTGCCTGATATCCTGTTTAAATATGCTGAACTATCCTAACATCTCAGTTACATTAGGAGTGGGATGGTAAAGTGGTAAATATTTTAAATAGCTTTTAATATTATGTGTAAACCAATTATAATTTTCCTAGTATTGATAGATATTTATTCTGATATCTTGCTGTGCACATTCTGTATAATGTACTACAGAAATGGTGTGTTTACGCTGCAGAAGGAAAGCATATAGATAGAAAGAGGTCTCTTAGAAATTATTTCATATTTCACATTATGATACGCTTATATATTATTGATATTACTGCGTTTGTTTAACCCTCATATTGACTTTACCCTTACACGACTGCACAATGAGTTATTTCTTTTCCTCTGAAAATATCAGCAATTTCTTCTTTTATTATGTAAGTAATAATATAATTTACAAAGACCATAACTTTTCTTTTGTCATTTGGACTCAGGTGACAGTAGAGACAAAATCAGAGAAGCTTGTTTTCTACATACTGTCCTTCAATACAGTAAGTAAATGCAAGTTTTTCACTGAGATGAATCAAAAATGTGACAGAAGTCTTTACGTTCCATATGGGTCCACAATACTAATGTGAGTACCATGAAAATAATCTCAACAGCATTGGTCAAGCTTTCAGAGTAGACGACTTTTTTTTTTACAGAAGTAATAGCAGTAATAGCAGTAACAGCTAAAACGTATGTCCAAGAAAATATTTCTAGCCATCAAGCCTTAGCAAATACTCAAAAACATGTATCTTTAACATTCAAATTAAACTGCCACACTTTACAAATCTAATCTACAGATTCATATTTTTTTACTTCATAATTCTCAAGCAACATTCAGAGGTTTATAGTTGCTTCTGAGATGCAGTCTACCTTAAAAACCTTCCCTTCAAAGCAAAAACCTATTTATATGTGTTATTTTCAATATGTCAGGATATACTCTGCCACTGAGTCATTTCTGCAATACTCAATTGAATCAGTAGAGTCCCAATGTCAAACAACTTAATTTAGTGAGTTCTGGTGACCCGACTAAGGTGTATATACACTGGGTTCAGAGGTCTGTATCCACCTTGTTCACAAAAATCTTGCAAGGGAGAGACAAACATCAAACCACAAATCTATCATTTCTGCAGTATTAGAATGTAGAAACCTCAACCACCGCAGTGGCCCCGGGGTCTGGTTACCAACTCACAATAAATGACAATCTTCATCTAAGACAATAGCAAACATCAGTCCTGTGAAGCACATGGGATAAATGGTTTCCTGATATTTTCCTAACAAACAATCAGATGTTTCACTGATTGTCAGTGACACTTCGTTTTCTGATCACCAGTAGGGCTCCATAGGTTTTGCACTCTGTAGTGATCCTAACCTGAAGAACCTCCTAACAGTTCACCTGAGTACACCCAGGCCTGTGCTGGGCTGTGCTGCACCCACTATTTGGTTTTCAGGCTGTGTTGTGCCACACAAATTCCTCAATAGCAGGACAAAGTCAGCAAACTCATCGTAATAAAGTAGTCCGCAGGCAGCTTCCACCTGTTACCAGTGATTACACGCCCTGCGTGTTCTGCCTGTGTGGGGAAAATGTTCTCGTGTAAGCATCCTTTTTATTTGACAGTACAAATAATGATCAGAGTACTTTCCTTGTAAAAAAACTCTATAATAGCTGGAGTGACACAAATGAGTTAACCTCTTCTACAGATGGGCTCTACAGAGCATGCCATGCATGGATTGGAGGAACATTTGGTGCAGCACCATTCAGAGTTCCCACTCTGGGATAGGACATTATCTATACTCTTCTCTCTTTCTTTATTGTGATAGCTATAAATAGCACTCTAAATGATATACTACGAAGTCTGAGTGCCTTTCTTGCTTGGATCATCATGTACCAGTACATCCTGGTGCAAAACACATGCCTGGACTGAAAGGAGGAGAAACTTAATACTCCTATAATTCAATAAAACAAGCTGAACATTTCTTTGCTACTTTTATGTTTGTGTAACTATTTCATGATAATTCAGGGTATTCTTCTGGATCTACACCAAGGTAATTGAGAACCAACGATCTTGGAGGCAGAGTAATTAAGGCACTGGGCTGTATAATCAGATGCATGAATGCAAATCTCTTTCCAGTTTTGTGCTGAAAGCTGCCATACACATGCATCTGCAAGTAGGAGGGTAAAGGACAAAGGGAAATTTAACCATTCCTGTTGGTGTCTTATTCTGCTGTGGATATAATTTCAATTTCCAGTGCAGCACTGCAGCTGCTCTGCAATTGGAACAATTTGTTACTGAAGCAGCAGCAGGGGATAACAGACAAATTGTAATAATAGCAGTAAGGTGTCCTATCTGGTCTGTAGAAGAGATGAGAAGGTGGCATAACCCTTCCTTTTGGGGGCAGTTCATCCAGGCAGCTTTTACTGTGAGCAGACATTTTGCAAGCAGGAGACACCTAGCTTCAAATTAGGAGGTAATTGTTTATTGGTTGATACACATGATAGACAATATGGAAGAATGAGGTACTAGGCTAAGTGCTAACATTGCTCCCTAAACCCATCATAGCACACAAAGGGTGTTTGCTTTCCAGGCAGTTGTCACTCAAACAGGGATGGGTCAGCACCAACACAACCTCAGTGTTACTGAGCTGCAAGCTTCCAGATCCCTGTTTTATTTCTTATGTGATACAATTTTTTTTCTTTTAATATTTTTCCTTTCGATCTATTGGCCTGATAACTGCCCATTTTTCAATAGTTTGACCTCTGTCTGACACTCTGTCTTTTCTTGCCCTTTTCTTGCCCCACTCTGCAGACTTCTTGCAGCTCCTTTTCAAAACTCCTTAGTTTCTCGGGAGTTTAAGCCCTGGCCACACAGATGTGCTGTGTGGAAACTAGATCATAGGCTCAGACAGCCAGACCCCTGGGATGAGGGAAACAGGGAAAGGGGTGTGGCAGCTTGTGGCAGGGAAGCATCTCTAAAATCAGGACAGAGCTATGCCCCTGGGGAACATCTCTCACCAGGCCTGCAGGATCCCTTTGCCTCATCTTTTTCTCCCATCAGTCAGCAAGGTTGTAAACCCATACTCAGTCAGCCAGATTGGATAATAAAGAGTATCTGACAGAAAATTGTCTTGGACAAAGTAATAGAATTAGTCACAGATACATTATGGGACTGCAGGATCAGGCAAAACTTAGACCTTTTTCAAAATTAAACCAGGAACTACAATTTTTGTTTTGTTTTGTTTGTTTGCTTGTTCTTTTCTTTTCCAGGAGAAACATCATTAAATGTACCAGAGCAACAAGATACATTTTTCTCACATTTTTGTTAAGCAATGTTCTCCACACATTGAGAGGAGACAGGCAGGGACATTGACAGCAGCCAATCCCCAGCACTAGAGAAAAAGGACACTGTTCTTCTAACTTAAAATTTTAGACTTAAGATTTTCCTCTTCCTTTATTTGTTCTGTCAAACTCTGTAGTCTTTTCCTTGAATTTTAAAAATACATGCATGCAGCAAAGCTTTTATCAAAAAATAAGAAATATTAATTCAAAAAAGGGCATTGTGGCAACCAGATTTGCAACTACGAATGAGTTAGCTGCTTCATCAAATCTTATACAAGTGAATGGATGTTAGTTTTAATCAAATACTCGAAGGGCATAGAGGCTATTCAGTAAAATCAAAATACCATAAACACAGATCTGAAGTTTCTGGGGCTCCTGTAGTGATGTCTGATTTAATTCAGCCCTCAATAATGCAAGTTCCTGAAAAATAACCTTGTGAATTTATTGTTATTTTCTGCTCATTTCTGAATAGGCTAACCCACAAGATTAACTGTTTAGGAGTTTCTATGTTAGTCAAACTGTTCCAGAAAACAACTTCTCAGGAATTATGTTTCATCACAGTTTATAAACAAGAAAAGACTAGTGGGAAGAAATGAGTGCTTTATGAGACTATCAGAACGGACTGAAGAAAAAAAAGCAGTCACACAAGTTCTCTTTTGTGTCAAAAACATTGCTTGTTTATCTCTCCAGAAAGATCAATTTGTGATAGAAAATATATTATAATGCCCTCAACTACAAACCTTGTTTTGTTTGTATCCTTTAGCCTATCATTGCCACATCAAAACTACTCCTGCTAAACAGAGTTTAAAAATGGTTTATAATCTTCAATTCTGTCTCATTCTGGCTGGCTGCATATTAACGCTTAGGCAGAGATCCAGTATATGATACTATTGATGAATACATACAGACTATACTTTTAAAATTATGCTTAGAAGGATGAAATCTTTGAAGCAATATTCTTCCTTGATATGTAGTTATTTCCTCATATTCACAAGAACTCACAGTTTTGATCTCATATTAACTTTCTACAAAAGAAAAAAAAAAAAAAAAAAAAAAAAAACCACTCATCTTCAAGTTAATCTTCCTAAGTACTTCTGAGACAGAAGAGTGGACAGAAGCACTACGAATGGGTAGAAACACTGCATCATGAAAGAGCTGGGATCCTCAAACTCTTTATCGAAGTGCAACTGGAGCTGAACTTGGCAAGGAATGCTAAGAATAAAAAGAAGGGCTTCTACAGGTATGTCAGCCAAAAAAGGAAGGTCAAAGAAAGCATACCTGCCCTGATGAGCAAGACCGGTAACTGGTAACTATGGATGAGGAGAAGACTGAGGTTCTCAACCGCTTATTTGCCTCAGTCTTTACTGGTGAGCTCTATTCCCATGCCTCTTGAGTGGATCAATGGCAAGAAAGGGACTGGGAGAGCAAAGCACCTCCCACTGTAAGAGAAGATCAGGTTCATGACCACCTGAAGAATTTGAACATACATAAGTCTGTGAGACCTGATGAGATGCATCCCAGAGTCCTGAAGGAACTGCTTGATGTAGTTGCCAAGCCAATCTCCATGATATATGAAAAGGTATGGCAGTCAAGTGAAGTTCCCACTGAATGGGGAAACATTGCATCAGTTTTTAAAAAGCAGAGGACTCTGGGAACTACCAACCTGCCAGCCTCACCTCTGTGCCTGGGAAGACCATGAAACAGATCCTTCTAGAAGCCATGGAGGGCAATGTGGTTATTTGAGACAGGCAGCACAGCCTCACCAAGGGCAAGTCCTGCCTGACCAACCTAACCTATTTCCCTGAAAATAAGTCAGGGTCTTTATTAATTTTCACTCCAAAACTTATTACTTTTCTCAATGTATAGTTGCCTTGACACTATTTAAATTGACTTTTCTAATGACATGTAACTAGGGCTTATTTTTGGACTAGGGCTTAGATTTTGAGCATCCTCAAAAATTCTGAAAAGTCATGCTAGGGCTTATTTTTGGGGCAGGGCTTATTTTTGGGAAAACAGAGTAGGAACCTTCTGTAATGTAGTGACTACATTAGTGGACAAGGGAAGGGCTACAGATGTCATCTCTCTGGACTTCTGTAAGGTCTTTGACACAGTTCCCCACAACAGCCTTCTCTCTAAATTGAAAAGATATGGATTTGATGGATGGACAGTTTGGTGGATGAGGAATTGGTTGGATGGTCATATTCAGAGGGCAGTGGTCAACAGCTCAGTGTCCACATGTAGTCAGTCCCATATTGGGACAAGTACTGTTTAAAATCTTCATCAATGACATAGACAGTGGGATCAAGTGCACCCTCAGTAAGTTTGCAGATGACACCAAGCTGAGTGGTGCAGTTGACATGCTTGAGGGACATGATGCCATCCAGAGGGATCTGGAAAAGCTCAAGAAGTGAGCCCATGTGAACCTCATGAGGTGAGGGTCAGGGCAAACACCAGTATCAGTACAGGTTGGGGGATGAAGCACCCCTGTGGAGAAGAACTTGGGGATACTGGTGCATGAAAAGCTGGACATGACCTGGCAATGTGTGCTTGCAGCCCAGAAGGCAAATCGTATCTTGGGCTGCATCAGAAGGAGCCAGCAGGTCAAGGGAGGTGATTCTGCCCCTCTATTCTGCTCTGGTGAGACCCCACCTACCGTCCTGCATCTAGCTTTGGAGCCCTCAGTACAGGAAACATACAGACCTGTTGGAGAGGAGTCAGAGGATGCCACAAAAACGTTCAGAGGGCTGGAACATTTCTCCTATGAGGACAGGCTGAGAGAGCTGGGGTTGTACAGCCTGGAGAAGAGAAGGCTTTGAGGAGACCCTATTGCTGCTTTTCAACACTCAAAGGGGGCTTATAAGAGAGATGGGGACAGACTTTTTAGCAGAGCCTGTTAAGCTAGGACAAGAGGTAATGATTTTAAATTAAAGAGGGGAGATTCAGGCTAGACATGAGGAAGACATTTTTTACAATGAGGGTGCTGAAACACTGGCACAGGTGAGCCAGAGAGGTGGTAGATGCTCCATCTCTTGAAACATTCAAGGCCAGGCTAGACAGGGTTCTAAGCAATCTAATCTAGTCGAAGATATCCTTGCCCATGATAGGGGATTTGGACTAGATGAAATAGTAAACAAAATAAATTTGTGATTCCACGATATAGAAACAACTTGTTTCTCTTATCTAAGAGTATCCTCCACCACTTTCTATTGTATCATGTCTCACATCTTTGTGAGACAGGAAAATGTAACATCCTTATTAAATAGCCCGGACAATTAAACCAAAAAAAAGCTAAATAACTTTCCCAAGATCACAGAGAAGCTCTTTGTTGTGAATATCTGTTATTAGTAGTGCATTCCCTTCTTTAAAGCATAAAATGATCCTTCCTTTCTGATGTAAACAACCTGAAAGGGAAGAAGTGATTTTGGATTTTTTTTTTTAGTGTTTTTTATTAATTACATTGTCTTTTCAGTTTTTGAATGTCCATCTTGTTCTCATTTGTAAAACAATTAGATGCCTTTACTCTTTTCTACTATTTCAGCAATGTACTCCTCCCTCTTGATAAATGTGCCCACTACTTTCTCTTTTGTATTATTTTTTTATTTATTTATTGTTATTGTAACATAATGATTGCTCTTCCTTAAGACAGTAAATGTTCTATTTGTTTTGAATATGTCCTGGTTTTGTTGAAAACAGGTTTCTCTTTTGGTGAATTTGCCTGTCAGCTGGGGCCTTCATGTTAGCTGCATTTTCCTGGAGAACCCAACACATGTTTTGGTTAAACCTAGCAATGGAATGCAAACTTATTGATAAGCACAGATGGACATCTCGCGAGAGGGGCAACGAGAAACTGATGACCGAGAGACTGACCAATGGTGTATAACATTCCATTCACGTGAATACTTCATATAAAAGTGGGAGATCACGAGGATCTCGTCCCTTTTTTCCCTTTTTCCTTCCCTTCTGCTTATGGCCAACATTAGGAGAGGACCTTGCTGGTCATCCCTGCGAACTGAGGCCTAGTGAGAGACTGAATCCAGCTCCGGTTGGCTACAGAGTCCAATCCAGGACTTTGGGTGCTGGCTCTGCAGTTGCTGAGACTTACAAGATTGGTTTTGTATATTTTGTATTATTTTCTCTATTCTTATTAGTAGCATTAGTAAAACATCTTTAACTTTTCCAACTCTCTTCTCTCTGTCCTTCTTTCCCTCCCAATCGCCTGTCCTGAGTGGGAAGGGGGGAGAGGAAGGGGCAAAAAGGGGGAAGTGGGGGAGGGAGGAGGTTAACAATACATCTGCCAGGGTTTGATTGTCACCCCGCAATCCTAACCCTCGACAGAATATTATACAGTTTTTCTACTATAATAATATATACTATATATATTATTATATCATACAAACAATTTAATAAATTTCTTCTCTGTACTCAAATTAAAACAGCAGTATAGCTTTTAAAAATATTGCAGTTCTTAATGTATTAAATACAGATTTCTTCCTACTCTCATTGTTTTCTAGAAGGATTCTGTCAGGAAGTATACGTATGTTTTACAATATTAAAAATAATAATGCTTAAAAAAATAGATGAATTCTATGACATGATCTTGTTCATGACCAGTAAATTCAGGAGAGTTCCACTGAAAAAGACTTCTGAATACTCTGCTTAACATTAAATAACTCATGCACAATAGACTTTTCATTGCTTCTCTTTTGCAAGCTTGTCTAATATCACTGCTACTTTTTTGTTTGTTTGTTTGTTTGTTTGATCTGTGTAGTCTAAGTGCTATTTCTTTGATCACTGGTATTTCATCATGCCAGCTTCTTCTTTCAGGATCACTATTCATCTCACTCAATGTTTTTAGTATCCCCATTTTGCAACACATGGACACGTGCATTTTCTGTGACTGCTGGTCCAAGGAGGCTGCGTTGTCCAGCAGGTATCCATGCTCAGGAGGGTCTTTCTCATCTCTACTACTGCCTTGCTCCAAGACTTTTAGCAAGTCACCTTATCCCTGTTTCCCAGTCCCACTTTGCTCTGTTTTTTCAACTATATTTGCTCTGGGAAATATATGTGTCTCTTATAGACCATGATGTAGAGATACTAAACACAAGTGGTTGTCTGATGCTGCGTTTCCAATATCAAAAAAACCCCAATAATATTATTCAGTATGAAATGTCAAAGTGTCCCATTCCTTTAGTGAGAAAGCCTCTGGGCACTTTGCTTTGTGTTCCTGAATCCAGAAAGAGATTTGCCTTTCACTACAGGGAGAGCAAGAACCAGGGTTTAAATGAGTCCCAATCCCTGTTGATCACATTTCAAAGGAAAACGTACAATATTAAGGGGGAAAATGTTACCTTAACTTCACTTTCTTTACATGAATATTTTCCTGTGACCTGTTCATTTGGTGGGGTTTTTTTTGTTTTTGTTTTTTTTCCAAATTCTCTGATTCACTGTAAAATATTTTTGTTTTCCTTTTTTTTTTTTTTTTGTCTCCTTAGCTTAAAAATGTTTCCTTCCCTTCCACAACTCATCTTTTGATTGATGTGTTTGAATGATCTAAGTCTGCTGGGAGAGTATTCCTCATTAGCATTTTTAAACTTTCCTGTAGGATTAATAGAGCTCCATTATTTTGATGTTTCACGTAAATCTATTTAAATTTATGAATTTATTTAGAAAGGTGACCTGCTATAGGTTTGTAAGTCTGCTCCTTTTGTTTTATTTATTTCTTTTACCTCTGAGGACTTTAACTCTGCTAAAGCTTCAAAAATTTCTCTTTGAGTAGCGAGCTAGTAGTTACTGCAACATATTTCGTATGGTTGAAAATAAGTTAAAGGAGGCTTTAAGGATGTCTAGCAACACTGGTCAATTGATAGCTGGCAAACTGTCTTGAAGTCCTCTGTGCCAGGCTGTATCTGGTTACACTTACTAGTAAATTTCAAATTTCAACATACAGTAAAAAAACCCCGCTTTTTAAACAGCTCTACTCTCAATTATTTCATTATAAAAAGAAGTCAGAGGGTTGCTTTTGGTTTTGTTTTGTTTTTTTTTTTTTAAATTTTCTTCTTTCTGTTTTGCTTTTCAGTACACAGGTCATAAAACTTATTGCTGTTATCTAGGCCATAGTTCAGGTTATTTAATTTTCAGCATGGGTGTAAAATTAAGTACCTGTGTACTTGCGAAGTCAGGTCATAAGTCAAGGAGCTAAGCCCCTAGGAGCTATCTGAGTAATGTTGTTTTGAAATCCTGATTATCTGAGTCAGCACTGCATTTCCTTTTACATGTTCATTGGGAGAGTGATGGATTTTGTTTGCTTTAGTAAGTCATGGGGCGATTTGTAATCAGACTCTTGTGGTGTCTTTATCCAGTGTCAGGTAACCTAGTAACACACAAAGTTGAACTGCAGTGTATAATACAAATGATTCCTTGTAAAGAATTATGTGTAGGGATAAAGCACCTTTAAGATTTTAAAAAATTATTGGAACTCCTCTAGTGGTGATCTCTTACACACACAAAAAACATAGCCATTTATGGTTAATTATCCAATAGAACAGAGATTTGCATTAAAATAGACTTCAAAATGGGAATACAGCACATCACCAGTATAAATTTCTTATTTTCTCTTTCTTTTTTTCTTCCTTTTATTTATAAGTCAACAGATGTGTGTCTAAAGGGAAATGAGAGCATGAGTACATAATAACTGTTCTGAAATAGAGATGGGACCTGAAACTTTTTATTTTTACCAAGCCAAAGAAAGAAAATATATCAGGTATACTACATGTGCAATCTTCACTGAAATGGATCCTAACTATAGGCTCTGAGTATGCCTAAAGGAGGCAACAGTTTGAATCTTAAATAATAAAACAGGAGTTCTTCCCTTCTCTTTAATCCCCTCTGGGAAGCCCGGTTAATTAAAGCTGTTTATTACAACTTGATCAAAAAGTCTAAATTCTATGTGTCCTACATCTAGCTACTACAATATTCTCTGTCATTGAACCCTCATGAGGCCCTGAAGACTTTGACTTAGTAATGCAGCCATCAAACAGATCGACTAACTCACTCTTTAGTCAAAGCTGTTTGTTTCAAGGTGCAGTGCAAAACATGCCCTAGGCTTTCCAAGGCTGCAGTCCATTTTCTCCTTAACTTTAATCTAAAATCCTCCTTGTCATTGTTAATTTAGCATTTGAATCAAATTAATTATTTTGTAATAAGACTGATGTGAAGGATGGAAATTTTTATTTAGCATGGAACATTAATTGGTGCAGCGGAATGTTCTCTTTGAACAGCTGCTGTTATCATTCTTATGTTCCAAATAGGTAAATTAATGTAGTTCACACAGTGACACGTATGCGCACACACAAACTCAGGAAACGTCAAGATGAAGCAGTGAATTGAGGAAGAAAATTAACAAGTCAAATTGAAAAGGAAAAATTAGTATTTACAGCTGTATACCTGTTTCTGGAGATAAAAAAATGCACTAAGAAATCTTTAGAGAAGTGTGATTGCCGATTAATATTTTCTTACCTGTACTTGTTAGATATTAGCTAAAAAAAAGAACATTATGGGTTTAAGTATGCAATAAATAAATAATTAAATAATTAGATAGATAGATAGATAGATAGATAGATAGATAGATAGATAGATAAATCTCAATTGACTATATTTTCTTTGGCTCAACTGACAGGTCACACTGAAAACAGTACTGATTTAATCTAAGGATATATAAGAAGATAAAATCATTAATCTGCAAGTAATCTAGAAACTTTTGCTACAATCTCTCTACATTGTAAGAAAATGTTGTATTGAATAATAAACTGGGACAGAGACCACACAGAAATCATAATCTAGAGAGGCAGAATTAGCATTATCCAGCTGCCTCTTATCTCACAAAACACTACAAAAAATAGAAAATACCTAACTCCTGAGCAACTCCTCTCTTGAAATTCAAACCAAGAGAATGTGTGCATTTCTTATATAAGACCTTTCTTGTTTTGGACAGCTGAAATAAATAAATAAATTTTCATTCAACGTAAGATTCTTGTGGCTTTTGCCTGTATTATACAGGGTATTGTACCAGACAGTTTTAAATGTCAATTGCTGCCATTTTACATTAAAGATAAAGCTTGCAAATGAAGTCTTAATGCCTTTGTTGTTGACAACCACTGAAAAAGCCAGATGATTTAAGCCACTTTAAATATCCCCACAGTAACTTCCTTTTGCAAAAAGTAAGTGGATTTAATTTCCCCGTTTTCACAAAAGCCTAAACAGCCCTTGTGACACAGCAAATCCCATATACACTTTGAAGGCTGTTTGTTGTGGATTTTTTTTTTTAACTGAAATTCCTCTGAAATACAAACAAGTAACTTCTCCTGGAAACCCGATCTAACTGCAAGGAAGCACATGCAAACATTCTGACTTTTAAAACAGAGCTAAACCCTGAATTCAAGAAGGAAAGACACTGGAATAGTTTTTTTGATGCTTTTACATGAGAGGTCTGCTTTCTCTCCAACGACAGCATGACCTGATACCTCCACAAAAAAGCTTAACATACTGTAGGTGTGCAGTCAAAGCCATCAGCCCTGATTCACACCTTACTGTAAGCTTTCTGCCCCCTGTCCAGAAGTGTGTCAACACCAGGGATAAAGTCCTGCTTGTCCTCATTCTCCTGCTGTACTGTTTTGAAACTTCCACTCTACAATCAGACAAGCAATGTAGATCCATCTGCATTTGTCACTCAGAGAGCTCTATGAAAAGGATGTAATAATACAACAGGACTTCCCAAGAGACTCCCCTACCCTTCTGCTTCTCTGGAATTAGTTACCCCTCTGAGGCTTTTTATGTAATCCTGGCCATGTCCTCACTTTGCCTGCTTCACCTGACGACATTCGAGGCTTTCTCTGTGCAGCTCCTGTGCTTCCTTTGGAAATAAAATGATGTTCAGTGTTCTCCATGCTTTGATATTATCACTCTGTAACCGCTAGTGGCAGGCTGAGGAGCAGAAGAGTCATTCACTTCCTCACTGGAACTCAACCTTGTACGTCAGCAGACAGGGAAAGTGATGTTAGTCGACCAAAACCAACAGATCAGCATCTTAGGGCAAACAGATGGAAAGGGTGGGTTTATATTCTCCTCTTCTTTAATGTCACTTTTCAAGTGTGTTTTTCACATTAACAACAGATTTTTCTTAGTACATATTTGTAATGAGATATGCTAAGGCAGATCTCATAACATTGCTATGGTTGCCATGCGATTTTCCATGTTTAAAGTTATTTTTTGTCCCGTTATTTTGGCCATGTTTGTATACATAGTGGTAGACTATTTCATGAATTCACAGAATTCTTAGGAGAGCATAAAGATCTTGTTCTGTCCCTGAAGGACATCCAGTAGATACACTGATTTACTAATATGCCCCCTGACAAAAGGGCATTTTAGTTTCAGAACTGTCTTTGTGACTGAATTCCCCTGACATTGCTTACATGCAACAGTTAAACAACAAAGCTTTCATCTATATCAAAATACTTCATCTCAAATAAAAAAAGCATGAACATCAGAGAATCAACACATTAAATAACAGTGAACATTATGAATAATGTTGCAATGCATGATTCTACCTTTATTAAAACACACTTCAGGCTAAGAGAATCAATAAATGTTTTCAGAATTGCTATCCTGACATGTAACATTCATGCGAGAATGATGGAAGATGGATAAGAAAGTGAGGATCACCACTAAAGCCATGAAGCAAAGAAATCCTTTTCAGTAATTATCATTGGAAAGCCTGCTGTGGACGACCTATGAGTTTACATTTTGTCTTATCTAGGCAAAAGCATTGTAATTTGTGCTGTATTCAGAGGGTAGATTTTTTTTTCCCTTTAATTCAAGATAATGAGGTATTAATTCTCAATGGAGATTGTTATTTTGCTTTTGTAAGACCTGGAGAAGCAGAACATAAATCGAAAAAAAAAATGTTGTTTGCTAGAACAAAATGGAACTTCAGGGAGAAAAATACTCAGGATGGCACTTCTGTATTTTTTCTTTTGAGTTCAAATGCTCCTTCTCAGAATTAATAATATAGTCAAAGGCACAGGATCAAATGCCATCTGCAGTTGTTCGAGACTGGAACACTTCAGAAAAACTTGTCAAAATAGATTATGTCTGATCCTCTCTCTCCTTTTCTCTCCTTACTCTTCCCTTTTCCTTTTCCCTATCTACATCTCTATTTTTTTTTTTCACCTTCTGTTGTTTGTAGGTGATAGGAGCTTATGATAAATGTAGCTAATTCTTTTCTGCTGTATGACAGGGTAAGAAAAGAACACGCTCTAATATCTTTCAAATCAAAGCCACTATGTAGTAATCTGTTCTAAAATTTTTTTGTCTCCTGTTCTGTAAAGCTTTACCATAGATGCTAATAGTATCCTTTATAGTAATAGCAATACTGTTACTTAACGATTTGTCTTAAAAAATATTGACTGTGTTAGGCAAAGTGTAGATATTTGCCAAAACTTGGGAATGGAAAGGATAGCTTACAATTCTAGTACGAAAAGGAAGATAACAAATGGCTATGTTAAACAAATAAAATGTAGTGTAGTAAATGAAATTATCAGAGAAGGGTCTTATCATATACTATGTCTGTAATTGTAAGTATTGAACAGTATATATAAAGAACCCACAGCAAGAGAAAAAATTGAGAAACAACATAAGAAAAGTCAGTGAAGTGGTTCTTTGAGTATTTAAAAGGAAAATCTTGCTTGTAGAGAGACAGAGAAGACACTAATATACTTGTTTAAACATCTGAAACACAAGAGAAAAAGGCTGGGAATTGTCTGACTGGCTAATAATAAGTCTATTGCTCTAGATACAATTAAATTTTATCAGGCCACAGCAAAGAGAATAGAAGTTGAAAGGTGAAATGATAAAGGCCTGAAAAGTCAAGAGACATGGCAATGAAATGATACATTTTATTAATGTTATTCAGAAAAATAACAGTCTCCAAAGATTTAAAAAATCATGTACAACATCTAAGCAGTACACCTGGATTGAAGAGATGGTGGTGCTGTTCACAGTATCTGTGAACTGAGGGAGAAGAGGTATCTTAGAATCAAGCTTAGGAATTTTGTCTTGATCCTGCATAGAATTTTTGGCTCAGACACAGAGTAATGCCCAGAGAAAGACAGGCATTGGATACATTGGTACAAGCGAAAATGAGGATGGAAAAGAATTCAGGATTCCAGAAAGGAATCTTGGTGACCTAGTGCAGAAATTCTTGGGGTGCCTCGAGTAAAATTTGAAGAGGCACTTGTATGGTAGCAGAATTAGGATAGGACAGAAACATGGAAACTAAGAGAAAGACAGAATTAACAATAAAATGTTGGCTTGTGGGCTCAAGGTCATGTTAACAGACTAAGAAAAGCAATGGTAGAATATTGATTCAGAACTTTGCCCAAGAGAAAGTTATGAAAGGCATTGAAGACAGACAAAGGTTTTGTAATCAGATAGGCTAGTCTACGTGACTTTTTTTCCCTGACATGAGAGAAAAAAAATCAGAGCTTAAGAGTTTTCAAATTTACCCACAGGCAGACAGAAAGCATGATTTAAGTCAAAGAAAGAAGGAAACACGATGATAAAAAAATAATACCATTATATATAATTTAATTCCACTGGAATAAAATTTCTACCCATTGTTCCTTCTGTTCCTAACCTTATATTGCTATAAATGTCTTTCCACAGACACACTCTATGCTCTGTCATTTCCTGAAGGGTTTTAATGTCTTCTGCAGAAGATTCTTTCTTATAAAAAAACTAGAGCAGTTTATAAATTCTGAACCTCAAAAATTCTATATTTTAGAGTAAAAGACATTTTATTCCAATGAGCCTGAATTATAACACTAGGATTTGGGGCTCAAAAATGCTCTTGAAAGCTAAACTTTTATTCAACTTCAAAGAGGAAATAATGAGCTTTATGTTTGTAAAACAGGATGGTATACCTGGATGAGTTCACCTTCCAGGATTGTCATTATCTTAAAATTTGGGCAGCAGGAAATAGCTTTATTAGTGCTTCTGAATGAATGGCTTGACAACCTCCTGCCATGACTATGACTGCTGGATACCTGGTCATGTATTATTTCTGTTCTTGAGCAAAATATCCCTATTCCCTGGCTATTTTTGTTTAGATATCAAGATGCAAGAGAGCTGCTCATGCTTCAATTCCATCAAACTTTGTGGTCTTCATAGAACTCCCTCTGGTTTGTCGATGTCTTTCTTGTATTGGGGGACCTAAAACCAGATGTAGTACACAGATGTTGGTCTCAGGAGAGGTGAGTAGTGGGGTACAATCACTTCATTTGACCTACTGGCTGCACTGCGGTTGTAACTGTTGGTCAGCTTTGCTTCCAGGGCCCTCATCGTCCAGGGTCCTCCAAACCCCTCAGTGCCCAACCTGCAGCAGTGTCAGACAGTCCCTGCATTTGTCCCTGTTGAATTGCATAAGATTCCTTTAAGCCCATTCCCTGTTCAGGTCTCCCTTAATGGCAGCCCTACCTTCCACGTATATCAAATGATCCTTCCAGTTTGGTATTGTCTTCAAAACTGGTGGACAAGGACTTACTACATCTGTGTTATTATTAAAAATGTTTGAAACAGGACAGGTTCCATGACAGAGCACAGCAATACTTCACTTGCTACTCACCTCCAGACAAAGTATGGCCCATTAACCTCTACCCTCTAAGCCTGATTATTCAAAGAGTTTCCTCCACTGGGGAGAATCTATGCCTTGTTTCCTCCATTGAGGAGAATTTATGCCTTTTTTCCTCATTTAAATAAAATGTTTCAAGAGCATTTGTGTCACTTGCATTTTGTTCTAGTTCCCTTTCCTTAGAGATGTACCAATGAACCTATTTTTATTTTCTTTGCAATCCTTCTTCTTTCCCTGTATTTACATAACATGCCTTTTTCACTCTTGGAATACTACATGTTTCTTTGTCCCTCAACATACAGTGCCAGCAATAAGCTTTCAAGTATCTGTGGCTGAAAAAATAACCCTGTCTTGCAGGACCATTACTGATTCACTCTTTCCTTATTCTTGAACAGTTTTTGATGCAACGCCCTTTCTATATCAACTCTAGCTAAACTCTATGAATGTTTTTAAGCTTGTAGAAGTTCCCAGAAAATTTTTACTCAATAGGGAGAATTTACAGTTATGAAAGAGTAACTTTCCACACAGTTTTCACACCTAGTACAAAATGGCCTTGCACAGTGCTTGATCATTGCTCCCCTGTCTGTTCTGCTCCAGCACAGTCCTAACAGCATGAATATTTGACTCTTGTCTGGCTGCATCTCCCAGCTTGAGTGACACCTTGCAGATATTTACCGGGCCTTCTGGGACCAGTCTGGTCTTGATTCCAGACCAGACCTTAGACACGGTTCTGGTACCCAATCTTCTTTTAAGTACATCACTGATATACCGACATTTCCCTAAAGCTATCAGCCTTCAGTCTTTGATGTCAAGGTTCAGGATTTCTTTACACAGAAATTCATTGTCGTAAGCAGGGAATATTAAACATGATTTTAGGCTCCATGACATTGAGTTGAAAAGGCAGTCCTTTATCAACTTGATTATTATCTAATTCCCTGTACGCTGAAGTATAATACAAGCAACGAAAAGTGGTAAGCAGAAGGAGAAAGAGAGAGAAGGGAAAGGGGAGGGAGTGAGGGAGGGAAGGAGGGAGGGAGGGAGGGAGGGAGGGAGGGAGGGAGGGAGGGAAGGAGAGAAAGAATTCTATATTTTTACAGTATGCTATGAAAATACACCCTGGTAATTCTAACAAAATGAAAATCAGAAACATGAAGCCCCACTTCGGTTGAGGGTTGCATCTTCAAAGCGCTGCAAATTGAGTCTATTCCAGCTAACAAATTGTTCTTTTGTAAATCCCACAACTTGCAAAATTTTATACATTTCATATTCAGAGACACATTTTCTGTAAAGGGAAACCAATGTATTTTTAAGGAACTGTACTCTGAAGACTGAGAGTGTTTTTCAGGGCATTTGAGGAAGAGAAATTGCAGCACTAGCAGCAGCTCATGAGAATCACAACAGGCAGTAATGCTACAATGGTTAGAGCTCTCTCTTGTTGCTAGGTAAAGACTGACCATCTTTGTGAAATTATAAGGAACACTGCTTTTAGTTTATGTTATTCTGAACTGCATTTTTCTTCAGGCAATTATATTTTAAGAGGAGAGAAGATCTTAAAAGTAGTCAGCTACAAAATTGCTATAGTAAATCATTTACATAACATTCAGTGTTATATCCAACAGGGAACGGATGGTTAGTATTAAAAAAACCCACTGATATATCAACTACTCCAAATATTTAGGTAGACATTATAGTTTCATTTAAAGTGCACATGGCACACAGGATATGCATGTTTGTAGTTTTAATATTATTTCTATCAACCTTATAGACAGGGTAAGCTTGGACTGGAAAGCTAACCAATTTTAAGACAGCATCATGGAAGTCTGGGAACATTATTCACTGAGTAGAAACAATGCACAACAAGTCTATAGTATATTTAGCTGGTTGTTTCATGTCTTTGTGACTAAAAGTACTAAAACAAATCAATGCATTTACTTTATAAGCCATTGAGAGCTCAGTATGATTTGAGCAGTGGTATGTTTGCATGGGAAACAGGGAACATGCATAGGAGAAGACACTGCATGTTTAGATTAGATTGCTTTTTGTGTTATTATTATATATTATATATTATATATTATTATATAATATATATATCATATATCACATATCACAATCACATATCATATATCATATATCATATATCATATATTATATATTATATATTATATATTATATATTATATATTATATATTCTATATTATATATTATATATTATATATTATATATTATATTTCCCACAGAAATGCACACAAGTGGCTGTAGGTGGCATAGCAGTATAATTCACTGCATTACCTCATGTTACATGTTTTGACATTTGTTGTCCAATTTTATTTAGAGACAACAGGTGTAACATTTAAAAATCCAAGAGCAATAGATTTCTTGAGTTACTTCCCATAAGCTCTGTCACAGTTGGCAGAGAACTAGAATTTTTGTATCTAACTAGGGTAGTAGAGGCAGGACTTCATATACAGTGATCATTCCACAGTAGTCAGCATAATCATTACACATGGTCAGTTTCTGCATATTTACTTGCAAAAATTAAACTCAATGAAAGGAGCAACCATTTAACAAGCTTTTATTAATTAGCTAAACAAAGGCGGAACTAATATTCATGAAGTATCTATCCAAGAGGATGTTCACAAATACTTCTATAGTCACACAATTATGTCTGAGACATACTGTTTGGCTGTTACCTTTAATACTATCAGATTCCCAAGATTTTCAAAAGTAGGTTATGAATATCTGATTTAAACAGTTCAATAAGGGATCTGTTTTTCAAAGCTGTATGTATATTCCACTAACTGTAACTAGAACTCAACCTTCAGTATCACCAACCATACTGCTTCTTGTGAGGGCATTTGAATTAAAAAAAAATAATAATAAAAAAAGAATTCTCCATTCAGAGAGGAAAAAAGATACACAATAAATACCTTTGAAGAAAAAATAAAATTATTATAAAAATTCAGGTACAAGTCAGCGGTAGCAAGATCACTGTGTGGGTCATCTTCACGATATGAGCATGGGGTCAAAAAAGGAGTTTGGAGATTGTGTTGGGTGCAGGTGTCAAGGTGTTGGTAACAGATGGCTGCAGAAGAGGTCATGGGCTGTACTTTGCTGGACACAGGTGGTTCCAGATGCCTTCAAAATGCAGCCACCACAGGACACAGCTGAGTCCGTCAGCCAAGCTAGTCCCACAGGCGTGAAAACATATTTAAGGGAAGAAAGTACCACAGGGAAGGAAGGGAACAAAAAGGAGTGAAAACAGCAGAAGAAACAGAAATGTCAGAAGGGGAGGATGAGGTGCTCCATGGTGAAGCAAATATTTTTGCAGCCTGAGCAGGGTTTGCACCAGAACAGATAGATTTGAAGGAATTGCCACCCATGGAACACCCTTGCCAGAGTAGAGGAAAAGTGTGAGGAATGGAAGAGAGAAACTGCTATGTACTGATCATAATACCCTCCTGCCACGGACTGTTCGTTTTCTCGTTGAAGGGACTGAGCATAACCTGCCATTATAACAAGGGGAAAGGAGAACAATCTGGAGTGAAGGAACGAAGCTGAGCCTGGGAAAGGCAGAGGAAAGGCATTTTCCCTGTTTTAATGTTTCTATCTTTTTTCTCCATACCCAGATAAGTAATGAAATATTTAATTATAAGTAAATTTGATTAATTTCCAAAAATTGATCTTCTATTTTTATCTTGATCTCTGAGCTTTCTTGCTCCTGCTCTTTCTGTTTTCTCCCCAAACCTTCTGAGGGCGGCCAGTGAGCAAGTGATTGGGTTGGAATTTGGCTGCAGGTTGGGGTCAATCCCCCACAGAGGAGAAGGTAAGCAGGTACAAAGCTTGAGTTATGGCAACTCCAGAGACAACCACAAGTACATGGGAAAATAACAGCTTCCTGTGGTTCTTGATAATGGATTTCATGGCTGTCATAATTTTTGGCATGCTGAATGCATCAGTGATGGCAAGTTTTTATTATAGACGTATTTTTTCCTTAAAAAAGGATATAGTCCTTAGCACTTAGGTCTCTTCTGTTATTAGCTGTTCATGACCCAGAAGCCTATTTTGGCTTAAGTAACTTGGATTTCAGTTGTCAATTTTAACTCAGCCTTTTGGTACACTTTGGACTCCCAAATGGTGTTTTTCTGCACCTGGACAGAGGCATATCAAAAAAATCATAGTTGAAAGTATAAATTTTTGTAGCAGTAAGTATGCAACTGGATAAAATACACATGGATGCCCTACCAATGGTCATTTGTTGTATCAGATGGCCCTGATAGCTGCATGCATGCACTACCAATAGTAGGTTCTGACTAGCAATGCTACTAGTAGTGGGAATTGAATAACAACTTTGTCAGGTATGGGGAAGGAAACCACAACCTTTTTGTATTAGTGGAATTCCCTGTCAGTTGTCTACCAAAATTATTTTGATCCAGTAGAAGAACGATATATGCATTTTAATACGGATATTTTAAACTAGAAGTATGACTATGCACACACAGGGGAAATTATCCCAAATCAAAATACAAAACAAACAAAAAAGAAAATCTACGAGCAAATACAAGCCACATTGTATTAGTGATCAGACTTGTTAATTCAAAAATAACTTAGAGGAAACAAAAATGTTGCTAGAGAAACAACTGAGAGCGACCAGCATAAACACTATTGCAGAAAATGGTAATACAGTCATACATAAGGGAGGGAATGGAAACCAGCTATCTGATGTGGTTATTCTAGAACATCTACAGAAAACCCCTTAATTTGAACATGTTATGACAAAATATATAGAGCAAGTTCTGAAAATATGTTATTCAAATGCTGTAAACTCTCAGCAACTCATAAGCATTTGTATCTGTCATAACAGCTGAAAGCAAAATCAGCCAGAAAGGCAAGACAAGATCCAGATGCCACTGCTAGAAAAAAATGTCAATCATACCATTTGTGTTTTGTGCCTGCCAAGCTCAACTCTTTAGTAGTGACCAGCTCAATCTTGGAACAGGAAGGAGGGCTATAGAGATGAGCAAGCATTGTAATGTTCTTTCTTATAGATAACTACATGAAGAGACGGCTCAAAGCATTTAATACAGTTTACTGATATTAAAAAGGGTCAGTATGTCTAGAAAATTCTTTCCTTTTTACTTTTACACACTCTGTGAGTGTGCATGTCAGGTAGGATTCAGGTACAGATTGAGAGTTTCCCATTACATATGATCATTCACACCGAAAAATCGTCACTGCTATTACATTCTTTACCCCAAGAACCTTTCTACAGCAAAATATGAGCAATATTGAAGAGAAATGCAGGTGCGTATTTTGCAGTCTGTTTTCATTGATAAAGAGAGAGCTGTTTTTTTTTTTTTTTCCTCTGATTCATCAGTTCCATGTGCTTGCTGCAGGGTCAGCAGCAACATCTTTAGTTAAGGCTGCATACATGTTCTCATTTAAATGATCACTTTTTAGTGGCTTTTAATCTTGTGCTACTTTTGTCTTTTCATTTAAAATATACCAAGCTTCTGCTCTGCTAGAAAGGAAATTGCCTCATGAGTGTTGGGGAAGTAGTTCAGTCATTTTTGAGAACAAAGAATTGTTTTCTCGTATGTTAAAGTCAGAATTTTTTAAAAAATTCAACACTTTGAGTTCTGAAAAAAATGTTTACATCTAATAACGTGCTTCTGTAAGGCTGCATTATATTGAAGCATAAAGTGAAAAAAACGGGTGTTAATTGCCTGAATTTTTATGAGACTACAAAAATATAATTTGATTAATAAGAAATGAATTATAATAAAGTCCATAAGTTCTGTTATTGTGTCTATCTCAGCTGCATTGTGGAAAATATACTGAAGATATTAACAGGTAGAGACAAAAGTCATATTTTTAAACCCGTGTATTTTTCAGCTTTTAGTACATTCATCAAGCTCTCAAAATATGTTGTAATTTTTCTCACATTTCACCCCAGCTATCATCCACGTGAGGAATTCAGCAGCTAGGAAAACATAAGTAGTATTCCTTACTGTAAAAGCAAAGATACCCACACCCATTAAAATATCTAGGCTGAGGAAGACAGGAATAGTTGTCAGGAAAAAAAAAAAAAAAGAAAACAAAACAAAACAAAACAAAACAAAAACAAACAAACAAACAAACAAAAAACAGTATACTGTAATTAACTTACAAATCGCATGTAAACCCCGGATTATTAGAGTATTTTTCTGCCATGCAGTTTAATTTAAGATTAAATGAGAAAATTTCTTGGAATATTACTCTGCGATATTTTATGAATCTTGAATAATCAGGAAAGTCTCTTGATCTTGTTTAAACATGACATTACCTTTGCTAGAAAGACACTCATTTGACAGTGATAGTAGTCTTTGCCACTCAGTCAGTGTAAGAAAGCAGACAATATTCAGAAGACCACTTAAGATGGTAAGTGTTAGTTATAGAAATCTTTGCTCCCTAATTACCATGTTTATCCACACACGATACACAAGATGTCTGCTTCATATAAAAATGCACAGAGCTTTCATTTCAGCAAAATCAACCACAATAAAACAAAGTCCAGGAATGAGTTTGTCCAATCCCAAGTCAACTAAAACCACTTGTGCAGAAAAAGGAAGGGTAGAGCCCCTGAGGGTGGGGCTTACCTGCTCTGAGGTAGAGATGTGGTCCCAGATGTGATGGGAATGTACCTGCCAGATCACAGGGCCCCTTTGTGCCTGGCAGATAAGCAGTCACTCTTCCACTGACTACTAAAACCAGACACCATTTTTTCTTGTCAGTTCAAGAACTGCAGTCAGATGCTACTATTTGGAAAAACACCCCCACCCCCACCCCCACACACAAACCAAGCAACCTCTCTTGGCTTTTTCAGGAATTATTTTTTTTTTTTTAGATTTCGTGTACCATACCTATCAAAAAGTGTAAATATGAAGGTTTTCATTTGCGTGGAACCAGAAGTCCAAAAAAGAGATTATTGATAACAAAGACCAGAACATTTTGCAAACACTACTTGATTCTATTAGGTCTGTGTAAAATAATATTAATGTTATTTGAATAAAACTTGCTTGAGTCCTTGCTCAAAATGTACCTCTGTCATATTCATTTCTTAAATCACTTTGCTATATGCCTGTAGATTCTTAAAAGAAGATTTCTTCCAAAAATTAAATACTGAAACCATTATTTAGTTAGTTCTATCATATATTCCTATTAATATAAAATGTATTTGTCAGAAGAGAAATAGAGCCAAATTACTTCAGTAACTTGTCCAAGACCTCAGAAAGACTGTGTACCTGCCATGAAGACAAAAACATTATCTTTGCTTTTTATCTAGACTGCTCATAAACAAATAGTATAAGAAGAAAATAAACTCTTAGGACTCACTCGTATTCTAGAAGATGCATATATACTTCTTCCAACAACAGTCATGTTGGGATGAGGCTTTTTTAAAATTGCTCGATAGCCACAGCTCTGCTTGTTTGTTGCTGTAAAAGGTGTTTTCAACGAAGCAGAGCTCAGGAAAGACCAAGAATAGCAAGCATCATGTCAATTTTCATGTCATGTATTCACAGTACGCCACAGACACTTCAGTGACAACTTCTGGTTGTCACTTGTCATTGGTCTCCAGGAGTGCAGTTTGCAGGACCCTTTAATGTCTTGAGAGATTCTCAGACTCCATAAGGGTCATGTTGTGTGTTTTGCAACATACACCAATCAAAAGCGTATATGAAATTTACTACCACTTTTCACAGTCATTTTGGACCCTAATTCTTCACTTTTTTATTGGATTGTAAAAAAATCAAGTACATCATTCAAATTTTTGTGGTGGTGCCATCTAATTAGTACTTTTTAAATGGTGTCTTTTAAATTATTTCAGTGAAAAATAAAGAATGAAGACAGTGCAATAGCTCATATGTTATTTATTTAGAAATGAAGTTTAACTTCTTTTCTCACTGTTCACATATTTCAGCTCTTACAGCAAAATGTTTCACAGTGGAAGTTAACCTGATTTTTTCCACCAAATAATATATTAATTTAAAAAATAATCTCACCACAAAAATATTGTGAATTTTAAACAGCAATTTATAAAGACTGTAGCATTTTATTCATTGTCTTTCTCAATAGATGCAACCCTGGTCTGGAGGTTAAATGTCTTTCTTTACCCTGATGGACTTGCATAAGAACTGGAGTTACAGAACATGAGGTGGTTTTGGAACAAGGTGTTTTCATTTGGCTTGTGTACTCTGGGCCATGCAGGATGATTCAGAGGACCTTGAGATGTTGCTTACTCATGGCTGATCTGTAATCAGAAGCAACATAATCATGTCAGCTCTGCCAGACTTTTTTTAAATGTTTAGAAAATGCTATGTGTTCATTTCATTTCCTCTCACAGAACACCTTAATGTCTTTCTAAATTCTAATTGCAAAGTAAGTATATGGCTGTCTGGAAAAACAAATAGCAGTGAGAATAAATGTGTACAGAATAGGAATTAGGAAAAAAAAAATACTAATTATTTGCAGCAAAAGTGTTGCATGCCTGTTTTATGGAACAGGCTGTATATTTACCACCTGAACATCAGACGTCTTGCAACCTGAGTCACTCGTTACTTCTGAAAACAGTAGCTGGTATTTTTGTGTTGTTACAAAGAGATTGTGTGTGTGTATGTGTGTGTATGTGTGGGGTTGTTTGTTTGTTTTTCCATATGGAAATGTGACTGTAACAATGTAAATTGTTAGTGTCTGAGTATGGCTAGGCTGGACTAGTATCAATAAAACCAAGAGAGGTATAAACTTCCAGTATTTATCTCACTGGCTGGTAAGTTTACAGTTTAAGAACCATGACCTTCTGTTTCCTCACAAACACAATTCATGGCCCAGTTGTACTCCAGTGGTTTTCCAAAACGATGTCTGAATCCACCTTAGGCCCTGCAGGAACTAAACTAAAATTAAGTTACTAATACAAAATCTTGGAGTTCTTGATGCTTCTTTATTGATTTGTCTCTCCATTTTCCACGTTCTTTTTTTCTTAGCGCTGATGTATCTTGACCCCATTTATTTATTATATATGCCTGATTGTCATAACTGAAATAATATCTGCCTGGATTTACCCATCTGTCCCTGAAGTACTTATGTTCATGCTCTACTTCTCCTATACGAGTTCCTTAAACAGGAGATAAAGTTTCCATTTTAAGTATCAGTGTCTATTATTGTTCTGCCCTTGGAATTGTAAGTCACTAAGTCTTTCTTAAGTTTTGTGAAAAATCATATGAATTTCTGCACATAGTGCTTCTGTGTATATAAAACCACACTGTAGGTGAATGGGTAACCCAGCTTTCACTGAATTAGCCCAGTTAACATCTCTCAAACCCCTCACCAAGGGAGGTCTATCCAGTGAGTTGGCTTCAAGCAAGGACCTGATATATATTTTCCTCCAGTAAGAAGGGGATTCAAGCATCAGTAGTAACATGGTTGAACGTGGAGTCCCAGGGGATGACAGCTCTTATAACAAATAAGTACAGCCCTGATACTGAGGTAAACAAACTTCATTTTCATACTTAAATCTCTCTTATAACACAAGTCCCATAGCTTTTGCTGCACTAAACTTGCTGTCTTTGGAAACAGAACAATGACTCTCTGTCATGGAGTTGATTTAGGGCAAAAAAGGCAGCCAGTTATATTCCCAAAAATAGTATTTCATCATTTGTCCTTCAAAACATCTCTCAGAGACATTTGACTCCGTATTGCTTATAAATACAATCAGTGCTAGATGTCCTTTTAGTTATCTTTTAAACTGGTTACTGAAAACGTCAGTGATGCTTTTTTATATCCTTGGCAGGACTCAATGACATCCTTTCTATAGTAGCTGTGTCAACAGATAGTTTCCTTTTTATCACCATGATGTGTTCTTTTGGGTATTACTTGCTGATAGTTCTGCACTCATCTGCTTGTACGGATGCTTATGAATGGAATAATCATTTGCACTTTTTTCTCAGTAACGTGTACATCTTTGGAGATGCAGTTTATTTCTTTTCTCAGTTCTTTGCTCTATCAGGGATGATAGGACCTCAAAAATTATGTCTGTCTTTGTTTCTCTTGTTCTTGTTTTGTTCTTGTTCAGTGACATGAACAAATAATACTTCGATTGCCCTAAGGGACTGACAAAATATGCAGTATTCAAACTGCAGAGCAAAATCAGTTCAAGAACACCACAATTCAATTAATAATGCAGCTGAAATAGAGTTACATGCTGTGTCTAAAGAATTCAGTAGATAATATTTAAAAGTCTTAATCTCCTCCAATGCATATATCCATCAACAGCTCATGCAGTTGGCTTCCTTTGTAAGGCAGTCTGAATACTACTTCTGAGTTCTGAACTGACTAACCCTCAGTAAGTGAAAACTGTGCTTTTCTTATGTATTAGAATGTACCATACCTGCCCCTCTTCTCCCCGTCCCCCACCCAAAAACCCCAACCAAACCCCAGAAAAACCCTTGATTTCTGATTGGTTAATAGCTTTGTTAACAGACTTCATTTTTGCTATACCACTCTCCATATAGATTTTCTTCTTATATACAAGACAAAAATTTACTTCTCTTGGCTGTTTTTATCTTCTCGTCTTCCTTCATCCTTTACGTCATTTCCCTTTGCTTTTTATTATTGGTTGTTTGTTTGTATGTGTATTTATCATTTATTCTGGTCTTCTTTCTTTCTCCTTTTAGTACCATCTTGCCCATCCCTCTCCACTTTTCCTTCCTATCTTCTGGATTCCTTATATCTGCAGTTTTTTCAGTTAAACTGCCACAGTCATTCATGCAACAATGTTAATCCTATTTGGCTGTAGGAGCCAGATTCCTATCTAGTGGATGACAGAAAGTTTTTTTTTTACAAAAAAAAAAGGAGCTATAGGGTTCCATACTGTCATTACAACTTTTCTAATCTGTTTACTGCAAAAACTTACTAAATCTGTCCTGCATATGTATATCTAACAGTGTAAGAAAACTCAACTGAAAGAGACCTCTTAGAATCCAAAACCTCTTAGCAGAGATAACCTGGCAGCCTTGTCATGTAATTCTTGCCATAAACTTGTGTTCTGTCTATTTGGTTTCATTGAGTGTCTCTTCATTACCTCCTGTTAGGAAAAGCAGACAACCCAGAGGTAGTACCTGTTCTTTATTTTATTAAGTTTCTTCATACAGAAAAAAAAAGATCCAAAACATCTTGGATTTTAGGAAGCATTTATTGGCTATAAAAAACCCCACATGAAACCAACACCTGTTTTTGAATATGTTTTCACCATTTTGTTTGACTATTTAATGGATATATCCAGCAGAAACTTTCATTTCTACAAGATGCCACATCTATTAGGTTTTGCCTAGTGCTAATTTTACGAGTGTATCATAATCCACTTATTGTTGTTGATTCTCACTATACAAATACTGAGTTTAACTCTTTTTTTATTGTGTTGGGGCTTTTTTCCATCTTAATTTGATTTTGTTGGTCCCTATTACTACAGAAATTTCCACTGATAAGGCAGTTACCAATACATATTACAGAAGTGTGTAAAACATCAAATTATTTTATGTATCAGGTTTTTGTCATATCAGACATAAATATTTCAATAAGAATTACTCCAGTGCCTCGGTTACATTTTTTTTTAACCTATTTTTACTTTTCTTAAAGTTTGTATTAGTAATTGTTTTATTATATTATTTTCCTGTGCCTATTGCTAGTTTGTTGTACTTCAAAACATCTTTAGGAAAGCCTCTTCATTTCACTCTTTAGTTAGTGGAATGATTTGCAACATACTTGAGGGATTTTTTATTTTCAAAGCCTAGGGGAATTTCCTTTCAAACATTTGGCTCAAAATGTTTCCTGGGCCATAGAAATTTAATAACTAGTTCATTATGAAAAAGATATATCCATCTCCTATCTCTCTGAGCCATGTCTCTTTTTGAAGACTGAGAATTAAAACCAAGTAAACTGATGGAGTTAGAGAACTAGATTTCTTGGAGGCAATAGAAAGGAACAGTTGGAAGGTAGAGCTGTATTTTCAAATATATAATTCACTTAACTAAGATGAAAGGGCATTTTGGCATTTAAGAATTGGAATGACAGGGAGTTCTGTTACTTATTGAGAGTAGCAGTCAATTTTTGGTGGTGTGTTTGAAAATATGGTAAAATATTCACGCTAGATTAAATAATGCATACTGGAAAATGTACTACTGTAAAGATAGGCAAGAAAATATGTTTAATGAATATGTTGTTTACAAGTTGTTTTATGGTCTCATTTAGGGAGTAACTTGGAAATTTACCTGAGATTCAAGAAATAATGTGAAAAGTTATTGATCTAAATCTGCTGAGTTGCTTCCCTTACTTCAAGGTTACAAAGCTTCAAAATCACATCATGCAAAGAGCCTTTTTTGTCTTTTGTACTTCACTGATGTAGCAGTTAAAAAAATTATTTAGTTGCAACATAAACTTTCACAATGTCTTGGAGGTTATTATAAATAGTTGTGTTTGAAAATCCATTTTTCTTTGCTATTCTTAAGAAGTCGGTGTTTTCTTTAAGAAAGGAAACTGAGGTTAAAATCAGAACCTGAGAATGAGATAGAAACAGCTAATTTCCCCTATAAACCCATTATTTAAATGACTCAAGTAAGATGCAGAGAAGTGGTATGAGGAGAAGTGTCCTGTAGAACAGGAGCCCAGAGGACTCTAAAAACTAGAAATAGGGAAGGTGCTGGAAAAACAAATAAAAATGTCAGATCAAGTTTTTATTATTCCTCCTAAAGTGCAGTTATGTGATGTGAAGCAAATTAATAACAGTTTAACATTGCAGCATGAAATACAGATTTCTATAAGGCAGTGAAGCAAACTGAGTGCAATGCTATTATTTCATGAGTTACAGAAATGTGAAGCACTGCATGACAGATTTAGAACTTCAGAGACTAATTAGATATTCAGTAGAACAGCTGACGTGCTTATTTTTACAGTATTGGTGTTTTACATCTAAGGAATAAAGCAATATTTTTTGTTTGTTTGTTTGTTTGAGCTAGGTATACCAATAGCTTTAAACTATATGTGAAGCAGCAGCTGAAGTTTCATTGATTCTAGGTTAAATCTACCTTAACTGTTTTCTAATTTTACTACCAGTAAGAACATTAAGGTTGCAAAGTTAAGCAGTCAAATTTAGGAAATGCCAGAATTAAAGTTGTTCATGTAAACTTTAATCGCTAACCCTTGTGAGCATTCATTGTGATACAATTTTTAACTTTTATGACCTGCCTCACTCAGGGCACATTAAGTGAATGGTTATACCTTAGATAATTTTTCAATATTTCTCTTTTCTCTCATCATTCAATATGTGGCCATAGAGTTTATTTACCACATGTTCTCTGAACTCTGCACTGAAAACAGGATTGTTGAAAACTTTCTTGATTTTTATGGGTTTTATTATCAGAAAAGCTGGTAGTTATCAAACATAAATCAATTTATCTTCACAATGGTCTTTTCATAGACTTTACAGAGTGCATTCACCTTATTTTGACCATTATCTTCTCGTTCTCCCCAATCATCTCTGCCCTGCACTTTCTCTTTTCTCAGATTTTTTGCTCTGATTCTTCCCCATACTTACTCCCTTCTGCTCTTTCTTCTCTCCCTCCTTACCTCTCCTCCAATCCTTACCCCGAGTGATGACCTGTTTTCTTCTTCCTTTCTGGGCTGCACAGCTCTCCTTTGTTTACTGCTCTCTTGTTCCCCACTCTGCAAAGACACTGATCAATGACAACACAGTAGCTCTCCTGGTTGTTTCTACAAATGTCATCTGCTATCATGGCATCTGAAAGCCAGATTCATATTTGGAAGCAAAGTCTTTGACCAAACTCTGCAATGTAAAGCAGGAACCATTGTCAGAGAGTTTCACTGGCAAACAGACTTTTACGGTTTTAAAAAAAATATTCAAAAAGCAATTTTAGGAAGTGAGAAAATCAGGAAAAGTTGAGGATAGTAAAAGACATAATCTGCTGGATGTTGGAAAGTGTTTGCAAATATGTACTCTGTGTAGTCCCATGTCTCAAGACACGGCCCTATTCTTTTCAGGCTAAGATTGCTTCCAGACATGTCTCCAATCTCTGCCAAATTTTAAATCATTTTTACAAAGCAGGAAAAATAAAATTTGCCAGCTAAGCAGCAATACTTTGTAAACAATGTATCAAATCTTCAATCTCTTTCTTAGAAAAAGTCCACAGGTTTTGATGGATGTATCTTAGCTAACTAAATATAGAACATTTCAAGCAATGTAGTTAAATTTTGCTGAGTTTATAGCAAACGTAAAGTTTAATACTGAAAGTTTTATGGAACTTGAAACACAGGTGTTATTTCCAAGCCTGCATCTCATGCAAGTTAGAATATGATTTCATGTGTAGAATTATATTACTTATATAATCCCTTTATAATATATTCCTGTCAACCATGAATTCTCAGCATTTTATGCAGTGGTTTTCTATAGTAAGAAGTATGACAGAAACTGAATATAATCAAGGGACTAGGATTAGAGATAAAGTAGGGGAGAAAAATGAAAAAAAGAAGAAAGGGGAAAGGGAGAGAGAAAGGAAAATAAATATTTAGAAATACAACTGAAATTTACAGACTTGTTAGAATATCTGCTCTTCCTCTTTCTTACGCTGTTCCCTAACGATCTATGTTTGACCACTGACATGGATAGTGTACCGATCAACATCAGCCTCGAGTCTGACCCAGACTAATATCTTTTGGTCTTATGCAGAAAGGGAAACAGCATATCATTATTCAGATTTAGCAGAGACTGTTTTCTTGAATAAAAGTCTGGAAGCAAAAATAAGTTTTGCGAACAGCACAGAATTAATTAAATAGCCTTTCAATTCAACATCAGACATTGCACATGCAGGTTTTGGTTGATATTCTCACAAACTAGTGCATTTCAGTTGTATGTTACTGGAAAGTAGGAAAAAAATGGTGAAAGGGTTATCATATACTGTTTCCAATAGCACAGTTTAAAAACGTGCAAGGACGCATTACTGGATGATAATTTAACTTATGGAGTTTAGAAACTGAACTGTAGACTAGATTCTTTTCATCCTACTTTGTCTTCTGGATGAAATTTTCAACTTTTCCTTGCCCTCCTCCTTTTATCATAGTGATTTTGAAATATATTTCTTAGATTGTCAATATGTATACAGAGTCAGTTACCTAGGTATGTAATAAAACAAAATTATATAACGCACAATTGTAGGAACGTGTAAAACAGCTTTACTGTACTAGAAAGACAATCATGAAACAAGAACACAAGAAGGGAAGCAGAAGGTCAGTGTTAGCCACAATATTCAACCTGGAAAATTATTAATAGTACTCTTGGAAGTTTCATTCCTTCTCTTCCAATTGGCTGGAAGTCATGTATAAACAAGACTTTGGTCAAAATCTTCCTCCTAGCCCTCTACAGTCTTAAATATAGTTGGACAAAGGTTTTTGACAAGAGTAAATTACTTCCTGGCTCACCTTGCTTATATGGAACCAGGTTGCCATCTGATATTTTGCAATAGCAATAACAAAGCTTTAGGCTGCAGTTCAGTCCACATACTGATGAAGATCCAGGAGATGCTGGAGAGACAGCACTCAGAACTGAAGTTTATGAGCAACTGCTTTTAAAATCTTGGGTTCCTAATACAGTTTCCACTTCAGTCTTCTTTTTAGTGCAAAAGCAGCCATAAAGTCACAGATTTTGTCATTAATATTCCTGTAAGTCCTTTTAAGTCAACAGAATTTACAAAGAAAATTGAACTCTAAATGGGCAAGACCACCTTTAAATAACAAAATTAAATGGTTCTGTTCTCTTTCAATGGAATGTACAGAGTTAATCAATGTTCCACTTAATGAAGTCCTTAATTTGAAAACCTGACAGAGAAGTCGTTCTACAATATGCTAGGGATGTTCAATTTAAAGCGTGTCTACTACGTTTTCCAACCCTTCAAGATAATTATAATGCCCTTTAAGTCAACAGGGTTTGCATAGAGAATTTGGCCCCAAATGGTGAAAAAGCAATAATTCACTACTATGCATCAGATTGTCAGATGCTCTCCACTGTCTTTAAAAGCTAGGATCTGAGGAGAGTAAAAAATTCAGAAAGTGGTAGAGAATAAGAAGGTAAGTTTTCTTCTCTTTTAATAAGACTTTGTGAAGCATACTTTCCTCTGTGGAGAGTCTCTGGCTGTGTGCTGTGAACAAGCCAGGGCTTGATGCGGCTGTGCTACACGGAAGGATTTCCCTGAGACACCAGAGACAAAAGGAAAGTAAACAGAAGCTGCTCTGCCCTCGACCCAGGCTGCAGGAGGGGCGTTGCCGCTGCGCACGAACAGTCTGTGAACAGTGCCCTGCAGCCAATCACCATAGTGGGGGGGGATGAGTGACTGTGAGTGTAACCAATTGTAGCCTGCACTTGCCGCATGGCCTTTTGGTATAGAGTATATAAGGCTTGGAAAAACGTGGTCTCGGGGACATTGATATTCAGTGTTGTTTAAGAGTTCATTAAAGAGTACGGATGGTAAATTCACATTGAATTAGACTCCTTACTCTCGCCCGGCCCGCCCGTTCGATCAAAGAGCTTATGCCGGCGTCTGGATTCGTCGAATTTACTACCACTACATTCCTCCAGTAAAAATCCTAACTCCTGTATCCATGCCTATGGTGTTTAACAACTAAGAAATTAAAAGTTTCTGAAATTTTGAATTTAAGATTCTCTTATTTGAATTTTGTAAATTTACTACACCATATACTAAGGATTAATAGTCTTAAAAATTGATTACAAGACCATTTCAGTTCACATTTAAATAATATACTGAAACAAACCTTCTCTTTACCAGTTGAACATATAATTAATTAATGTTCTACTTAATGAAACATTTTAATTTGAAAACCTGATTTACTGTACACTAATACTGTACAATTTAAGACATCTCCACTGTATTTGCTAACCCTTTAGCATAATTCTAATAAAAATTTCCATGCATTGCCCCATTCCAATCTTTTGCTAATTAACTCCGAACAGAGCAACTGACACAAAGATCAGAAGAGAATATTAAATTACAAAGTAAGCAACTCTTATAACTTTGTAATGCGTTATGGAACATGAACACCATTGCAATCAAGTTAGATCTATCAAAGTCGCCTTGCACAGAGTGAGAAGCAGTAATAAAATATGAACTTTCAAACATTAAAATATAAAAATATTGCTGCAAAATAACACCCTGCAAGGAAGTTTTAATATTCATCTACATTCTGATAGAGGTGGAAAGATCCTGTTTTAAGGCAGCCTTTAAAATTAAAGAGAGAAGTGCATAGATACTTCTCAAAGTCTTTAAACTTTCCTGTGTTTGCCAATAGCTTCTTCATAAAATCACACTTAGATTCCTTCCATAATCTTACACTAGAAGGTAGGCATGTTAGCCAGGGGCAATACCTTCTGGACATTTTTGTTGGTCCAAAGTTAGACTGACTCAGAAATCTCTTAAATCCTAAATCTCTGTGGGTCAGTCAGATAGTTTAATTATGCAGCAGATAACTTTTCTAACAGAAACAAACAGGCTTAAAACTACAGTGTTAGTCAATCTGTTGGTGTCTGTCCAGATACAGAATGACCATTTGTTCACTTTCTCTGCTTTCTTCTTCCAGACTTGGGTCATGAACTGAGCCTCACCTAAATGATTCCTGGAATCAGAAACACTTGTATTTATGACATTATCTAACAATAGCATTAATTTAACCTACACACTATGCCTGTTTTCAGCTAGTTCAAATTAACATGATTACCTGACTGCATAATGTGATTTGTTCATTCTTTTTGTCTGTTCTTCACTACCTTAAGCTACAGGGAACATTAATTCCTGCTTAAACAAAAACAAACAAACAAAAAAACAAAAAAACTTTTGCTTTTACCCATCTTTCAAACTTGACCTCTTCTTGAAGCTACAGAGCATTTGTGCAGCTCTGCCTATTGAATTCAACTGCTGATGACAGAAACAGAGTTATTCCTCAATTTGTTGTAAAAATTATCTAAATACCTATGTACATACTGAGGAAAACCTAAGGAACACTGCTTGAAGAAGTAAATAGAGACCTTGGTGCTATCACTGTTGTTTCTGGACTGATCCTTTGCAAGCTTCTCACCTCCTGAAGAATTAGGTTGGAGAAATATTAGGATCTCAAACAGGAAACTGTTTCAGTAAGAGAAAAGGTTATGGATTAATTTCCTCTATAACAGAAAAACTGTTGAATTTCTCCCAGAGATGTTTTAAAGGACAAACAGGAGCATAAGGAACAGGAAAGCTTAAAATGGTGGCTTCGAAAATGGTGGAGAGAGTGCTGTAAGCTTCTTCCAGATTAGACCAAAGGGCAAAAAGTGGAAAAGAAGTGGATCTTTCAATAGCTAGATCTGTCACAACTGGGACAGTCTCCTGATCAGGAGCATGAAGTGATCAAAAGGTAGGAAAACCCACAGGATCTTAAGTTGGAGTACAAACATTGCACTTCAGTCTCCCAGGATCAAGACTGAAAGCTCATTGCAGACAGACAGGAAGTAACTAGGAGGGCAGGAGGAGTAGATGTGATTTCAGGGCAGGCAACAGTTTAATGACTTCACATGTTTGGGCATGACATGTCTTGAGACAGAAATGGGAGCTGATTCCCACAGTGGTGGGACAATCTTTGAGAGAAATGTTGTGGGGTGAAACACGAAAGGAGAAGTATGTAGGATGGATAGAAGCCTGAATGAGCACACCAGTTTTTGCACAAGATATGTTGATTTGAATGATAAGCAGAGTTGCCAGCTTTGTGACCATCTGAGCAGTACTTTCAGAAATTTATTACTTTGTGAGATAACAAAATGACTGCTTCTGCTAAGGAGTGCAATATTAACATGAGAAATAAGATACTTGATTTGGGGTTCTAACAGCTGGGTGAAAGCAACTGAAAACAAACAGGACAAAAATCTCTGAAAACAATCTGAAAGAAAAAAAGCTATTAAGACTTCCAAGACTTCTTGGAGGGTGATGAACTTGTTTAGGATGTCTTAGTAATTACTATGGGACCAGTTCTGACTTCCTTATTTGAAGTGAACAATGCTTTACTCTTTGAAGAGTCCACAAAAGGCCAGGTCATTCACAGTACGGTTTTAAGATACTTTTCTTTTATTCCAGCTGATGTATCTGTACTTCAGATTTTTTTCATACAGTGTTCTTTTGAATATGGGTTTAAAATTAATTGACATTCATATACTCACAAGTAGTCTTGCATAGAATGAAAATAATAAAAAGAAAAAAATAAACAACATAGCTACATGGCACAAAATGCAAGGGACAAGGCTTGACCATGGCCTTTATGAATGATGTGTAAGATGATATTTCATAACATCAGCTACTCTCTGCAGTCTCCAGCAATACAACTAGCACTCCAAAGGGAATGCAATCTGAAGCAAAACCTGACTGTTTGTTTCTATTCCTGTGGAGCCTCAGTGTTAAGTCATAGCATGAAGAATAAAAGAATCCAAGAATGGCAGGAACCTTAGAATAAATTAGAATCCTAAAATAACTTAAATCAACTGAAGTAATTCATACTTGTAAGCTAAATAAAGCATGCTAGAATATTAGTTGTGCAATAGAAATCCACAACCTTACTTCCTTAAAATAGCAAGGTTTGGCTGGTAGTGCTGCTGTGATAAGTACATGCTGATTCTGGAACTGGTTTTCCGTGCAGTCTGGGGCACAAATGGAGCAGGGAGTTTGAAGTATGATGTTGAGAATGAAAATTGTCGGCAGAACCTCTTTGAGCACGAACGGGCGGGCCGGCGAGAGTAATGAGTCTAATTCAATATGAATTTAACATCAGTACCCTTTAACGAACTCTGAACAACACTGAATATCAATGTCTGCCAGACCACGTTTTTCCAAGCCTTATATACTCTTTACCCAAAGGCCATGCAGCAAGTGCAGGCTACGATTGGTTACACTTGCAGTCACTCTTCCCCCCCACTATGGTGATTGGCTGCAGGGCACTTCCCACATACGGTTCATGTGCCGTGGCGACACCCCTCCTGCAGCCTGGGTCGAGGGCAGACCAGCTTCTGTTTACTTCCCTTCTGTCTTTGGTGTCTCGAAAAACCTTCCGTGTAGGTCTCAGCCTGCACCACAGCCACATCAAGCTCTGACTTGTTCACAGCACGCACCCAGAAACTCTCCACAGGAGGTCAGGGGAGGCAATCAGGACATGAATGAAGGCTGCAGAGATTGAACATTTTTCTCTTCCCTCTCAAGGCACCTATTTTTCTTTCTCATTTACTTGTCTAATGCCTCAGAGAAAGCGCAGACAGCTTGTTTAGTATATCAAAGCACAATCTGTGTTTTAATAATTAGATTGTCTCTTATAAAATAAATTTACAGATGATTCTCTGACACAACTGGTACCAAATTCTGCCTTCAGAACTTTGCTGAGCTCCCCCACACAGAGCCTGCATGGATAGATGTAAATGATTCCATACTGCAGCGATGCCCCTCAGCTAATGCAACATGGAACACGAATAACTTCAGAGGTCAAAGCTGTAATACTTTCTCACTCTGTATTAAATGTGAAATTCCAAATAAGTAATTTACCCTGACTTCAAAGAAGGTTTTGCAGACTAAAGGCTGAATCTCCTCTACTCTTCTAGATATATCATGTTCCCTGACAATGGCAGAGCTCACAAGACATGGCATATGGTGACCAGGGACAAGGGATCTTCTCAGACAAACATAAAGGGCTGATGTTCATATATGCTGGCACAGTGTCTTTTTGGGAACAAACTCCACAGATCCAAACTTACAGCTGTAATTTGATTCTCATTGGGACATTGTTTCATTGCTTTGGATGTGTAAACATGTCTACAGTATCTTTTTTGCTACCTAGGTATGGAAAATCAAGAAATTTAGTCACTGAATTGTGTCAGCAAAGATCAGCTCCCAGAGCACAAATTAGTTCTGCATTAAAAATAAATAAATAAATAAATAAATAAATAAATAAATAAATTTATTTGAAAGTGTTATCTTTGATGTTTCAGTATTTCAGGACTATAGCTACAGGGAGAAATTTTCCTATTGCATTTTTTGTCAATTTTTAATGTAAGTATTTATAGTAAAGCAGGATTTATGCATCATATGCTTGTAAATGTGAAAATCCTAATGCATTTGCATTCTTCAAATTAAAAAAAAAAAAAGCTAAATTTCTGCAGAGCTAGATCATTTTGTTGACATATGCGATGCAAGAAGCAGTTTACATTTCTCACAGAACTGATCAGTGCTACAAGGACTGCATAGATTCAAGCAATATCAGAAACATCAATCAGTATCATCTTTTAAGTCTGTTAATAAGGAAAAAAAAGAACTACAATATGTTGCTTTAGCACTAACAGCAGATGTTATGAGGCACATTAAAACCACTTCAAGATAAAAAGGAAAAAATACTAAAAAAAATTATCTGCTTAAATATTTCTCCACCTGTCACAGAATGAAAAGATTTTTTTTGCAACTAAAACAGAGAAAGGTGAGAACATTATCCTTATATACTTAATCAGGTTAGAATTTGAGTTTTTTAGGAGCATATGAAGCCATTTTCTTCCCTCTTGTGTACTTTTGACTGGGACAATATCAGTTGTATTACTACAATCAGAAAGAAGGTGGCTGCATGTGGAACTGCAATTAAGTGCATAGCATGTTGCATTTTTCCCAACCTGACATTTTTGCCTTCTCCTTCCTTGTCTGTTCTTCTTTAGCGTTATCATTAAATGGTGACAGAGTAGTAGTAATAACCAGTAGCAGTCTTTTGAACTGGCGTCTGTCACACTTGCTGCCGAGTTTTCTGTAAGGACTGGATTTGACTAACTTCTTTAAGCTTTTATTTTAATTAAAATATTCTTACGTTAACTTAGCTTCCTATATTTGAATTTATGTCTTATATATGCAGAGAAATTATACATAAAAATATTAAATGGGAAAAGAGATTGATTTGAATGGTGACAGTGGGGATAACGTTACTAAGAACACAGATCTTCAAAAATATCTCTTCTGTTAACAAGACAACAACACAGGAGTCTTACTGTTCATTGGATATTTATAGCATGTTATTCAGAAAGTATCTTAACAGGATCCCTTAGCTTGTGTTTCTCAGGCCACAGCCACCCAGTCACCTTCTTGGTAAGCACTGGGCCGACCTGTGAGAGTTTCGTTTCCAAACTATATGACAGCTATTGCACACGCACATTATGGTTTTAGGCAACTGTGCATAATACTGGCAAATATATCTAAAGATATCATTTCTATATCAGTGAAAGATACTAGTTCTTAAACTGATCCTGTAATATTTTATTGTCCCTTTAAATTTAATTGTCTTATTTTTATTTGTGGTGGTGTGTGGGGAAAGGGCTGAAGATGTCTCCTCCTGGTAGAAGAACTTCACTTTTTCTATTTGAGAAAAATCAGCAGAAAAGTGGTTGTCAGTCAGCTGCTTGCTTTCTCTGTTTTCAGCTTTTCTTCTGTTACAGATTAGGTAATTTTTCCAAGAAAGATAATTTCTTTCCAATTTTTAAAATTGAATTACAATTTTAATTACTTTCAGAAAGGTAATTATACATACGTTTTTCATTATGTCAAAAAATACTATTAAATTTTTTTTACATAAGAAAAAATATGTAAAAGCCAAAAACAACAGTAAAAAGGATCAAAATCCAGCCTTTACATTAGGCATGCAGAGAAACTGTTGTGAGTGTTCTGTCCCAGAGAAAAACAGAAGCATGTCCTTTTTCTCTAGTAACGCTGCAGGCTTGCAGCTTGCCTTAAACAAGACTTAAGCAGACTTCATTTGTCTAAATGTGAAATTATTGTTCAAAAACAATGCTAAATACAAATTACATCTAAATTCTTCCACCATGGTCCAGAAAATGTTGGGTACAGACTGTGTTCTCTACCCCTAACTCTAGTGCACAAACCAAAGCATATAAATTAGGGTGTTAGTAGTTCTAGCCTACTAGAGACATAGGGACAGACTTTTCTGAGACAAAGTACACCATGGACAGACGATAGTTTTCCAGAGTAGACTACCTGTATCAGTCCATTTTGGAGAAGTTGCAGATTTACCACCCATTATGTCTTAATAGGCAGGTGGATGCAGATGCCACTGTTGCTTGCTGCTTCTTATTCTAGTCTCCAACACAACTTTTTAGCAATGCTATTGTGGGGGCCTACCCTACAAGGAGGAAGGAATTTGCATAGAGCATTAAGTACTAAGGTCTTCCGAACAGCTAGCTTCAGTGATTTTTTTTTTTTTTTTTTTTTCACCTCCCTGATACACTCAATACATTCCACGATCTGGAGAGCCCATGTGTTTATATTTAATATCCCCTAGAAGCAAGATATTCCAGCACCTAATTTCCTGGTGTCCTTGTTTGCAATCAACACCAGTGGTTTTATGTCAGGATGCATAGTAAGGAAAATCTAACCACCATAATTATTTTCCTTTATTATTTTTTGTGAGATTAACATATTTTAGTGAGGTAATAGGAAACAAATGTGATTAGTTATGGGAATAGTTTGGTATTCAGTATGGTAACATGCCAGTCAGTCTTCTCTTGCTGGAAGTGAATGTCCTTGGAGGTTTTTTTTGTTTTCTTGTTGTTTTTTGTTTGTTTGTTTGTTGTTGTTGTTGTTGTGTTGTTTTGCCCTATTGTATCTGTTTATTTGTCGGGTTTTTTTTATTTGTTTGGGTTTTTTAAATATAATTTTAAAGAAATGTTTTCTAGCACTTCACATGAACAGGCATTTCACCAGTAATAACAATACTTTCCTGATAGACACATTCTGTTTTCTGAGGAGAGGACAAGAGAGAGATAAAGCAAATGAAGGGCTATCTATTTCAGTGTTTGAGCTTGATGACTCCCCATGCTATGTAACATGTCCATGTCTCTGTAGAACAAGCTGGATAGAAACTGAGCCTCTTTAAAATGTGATATCACAGTATTCATTTCTAAGCATTATAGTGCACTCCCAGAAATTAAGTACCAATAATCTATATACTCAGCTCTGATAATTTGAAGTGGTTTGTGTGTTGGATACAGTTTTCTTGCATAAGATACATCTATCACATAGATGTAGCAGACAGCTAGGGTTACTAGCCCGCCAGGTAAAGATTTCCTTTCTGAAGGATCTGCTCACAGTGAAAAGAAATGCATATATGAGTAGAAATTTACAAAAAATCATAGGTATACTGAGTGACTGGACTTGATTATGCCAGAGAACCTGAAATAACATTATTTGTAGTGCATCTAAACCAAAGGGTATCAAGATATTTTGTAATTCATCTGTATTCAAGGGGATGTCTTCCATCTATAACCACTATTATTAATTCTTCCACTTTTTTTCATTTTCTCTTTTCTTATAAAAGAAAAAGGGTAGAGGAACACTCTCTCTCTCCCCCTCTCTCTCTTCTTCTCTCTCTTCCCCTATTCCTTCCTTCCTTTTTTCTTTCCTTCCTTCTCAATGAATTAACTAGTCTCTTCTTGGAGGTTCTTTTTCTCAAAGCCTTGATGCACAGCTGCAGCAGTTTGCAAAACCCTGTGTAAAGAGAGCTGGCCCAGAACTTAAACAGCTTAAGAGAAAGTCATACAGGTTTCAAAGCCCAGGTGACACCATAATGCTAAATGTGAGCAAACTTTCAGGCATTATCCTGTGTACAGTCCCAGGCCAGCAGCTCAATGTGAACACTGACTAAACAGCTGCACATGTTGCTCCTCTACAGCCATCTGAGGAAGGTGGATATTACTTTTGTCTTAGATACCCCCCAGAGAACAACCAAATTTAATTTTATTCCAGAGCATTTTAATATTAAGGCTTTGCTACAGTCACACGTACCGTACTTGTGAATCATTATCTCAAACTGTTTCCTGTCTTGTTCCAACCCTGGTTCAATTTCTTCTAGAACCCAGGATAATTCCTGACCATATCTAGAAAGATGAGAATTGTCATCCTCATGAGCAGCTAGAAGTTGCAGCCAGGTGAGTGCAGTAACCACAGAGACTACAATACTTTGCCCTTGGCTGAGCATATATATGTATATATATACACATATATGTATATATACACATAAATAAACCTCACCTGAGAACAGAGACATGTAAGTTATATCATCTACCAAAAGCTGAGGTTGCAAACAGGATCCCTGAAGACAGGAAAGAGTTGTACAGGAAAAAGAAAAGTGCTGTCCCTATTTTGTTCTTTAGGCGACACTCCATAATTGATCCATTGTAAATTGTTCCTGCTTCAGTGAATGAGTGTTTTTTTTCCCTTGCTTGAACACCTTAGCCCCTGAGCTGATGTTACTTTTCAGTGGTACTGCAAAGGGTGGCTGTTTTGTATAGCCATTGTACCAGCTAGCCAATGAAAACAAAGAAGAGTCTTAATAAACCAAAAGCATTGCACTTCAAACACTGACAACTGGTTGCTATTTAATTAATTTTAGAATTAAAGGCAATATTTATTTGCTTATTTGCAAATAAGCAAAGTTAGTTATTTGCTGACATTTTTTCAAGGAGAGTTGGCTTAACAATCTATGTTAGACTTAAAGCAGATAGTAATTTAAGTGAACACTGCTTTCACTCACTGAACACATTACAGTGCTTTTGTACAAATTTGTCTTTTATTTTGCAAATAAATAGACATTAGGCCATTGTTAGGAGACCTGATATTGATGAGTCAGATTTCTGCCAAACAAGATGATATACTTCACCTCCTCCTTCCTTGCAGCTATCTAAGGTTTTGACACAGTTTGACAAGTAAATTAAAATTATTAGTTTAAACCAGTAAATTCCAAAGCAAGATAAAATATGCCAGAATTATTAGTAATCAAATTTTAAAAGTCTTTACCATGTAATTAATAATTTATTAATTATAATAACTATATCATTAGTTATAACTACCTCACCCTGTTTGTGACTTTTAAAAGACTGTAGAATCTTTGTGACAATTATTATTTATTCATCATCAGTTTCTCCATTCTTAGTACACATTTTTTATTAATTAACAATAAAACCCACAATATTACCCTAAAAACCTCTCATTTTTTAAGTTTCAAAATTCCTCTTTTGTAAACATTAAAGGACAATTAAAAAAAATATAAGAGGTTGATCCTAGGTCAGGTATTCTAATTTTCACCTGATTTTGATGGGCTTATATGAATACATGAATGAAATCAAATTTGCTGTGAATTGTTCATAAAAATATATTTGTGTTTTATTCAGAAGGACTGAAATTATTAAAAATAAAAGGGAGAAAATAGCAACTTATAAAATACTTCACTGGATAGATGGTTCTTTAACGTGTTGTCTAATAATAAGTTGAGAAACAGAAATAGTATGACGTACTAACCTGTAAATCAATCAGTGTTATTGGAGGAAAAAATTAACAACATGTATTGGTTTTGGACACCTGACTTAAATCGACCTTTTGGTATGTTTTGAGAAGAATTATTAAGCTTTTTTTCTTCCATAATGGAATTCATCTATATGCAAGTTATCAGGAATTGAATCACTTGAATTATTCCTTTGAACATCTAAGAACGACAAACGATAGACAAAAAAAGCTCCTGATATTTTGCATATTCATAATACCTTAGTGAATCACCAGGAATGGCAATACTGCTGTCTGAATGATAATGTAGAACCAACAGATGAGTTGAAGGGCAAAGCAATGTAGAAATAAGCCAGATTTTCCCACTTGAATTCACTGCTACATTGTGAATATTTTTTGTCTTTTTCCACTGTTACCACTTAATCTTTTGTCCTGTTTCATTTGGGAAAAAAATTGGCTTAATCTACAACAGACATACACAATAACAGGCACTTAATTTTACAGGGGTTTTTTATATTAAGTATGTTTAGTACAATACATATGATTTTTTAAAAGAAAACCGAAGATATTCAGTGCGTACAGGCTGATGATTATGTATTAAGCATTAGCAGATATGCAGAATAACATAAGGCAGCATCCTTTTTTTACTTAGTTTAGCAAAGAATGCATGCTCACAGCAGGAAATCTTAGTCATCACTTGTCTCAGTAGCAGGTATTTCTGTTTCCAAAACGCTATCTTTCAAAGATATGTATCTAAAACTCTTCTCAGAATAAATTTCTACTGTCTCATACAATTAATTGGCCTTTTAGTTTTGTTGAATATATCTCATTATTTAATATGATTAAGACGAAAAATGTACTTAGAGCTGTTAGAGATGAACATTTTTACAAAACCAAACAAACAACCCCAAAAACCAGGTCCTTAAAAAGTTTGAGATCCAATTCTGTTTATGACCAATTGCAGCTGTCATTTCAGGGATGTTAGTGAGAGATGCAAATGTAAATTCGGGTCATATTGTTTGCAATTCATTCCCTCAGGTAACTTTGCAAATTGTTAAGGCATTTTTGGAAGATGTCTCTGGAAAGGTACTGAGTATTTCAGAAGAATGTATGTGACGAGTGATGTCAATGTTAAGCTGGGCGTCCAGAGGTTCATATTCTCCTTTACCCAATGGCATTCTAAAAATTAATAACCAGCATTCACATCAAACAAAACTGTGGAATGTTTTACTGAAAGTCTCCCTTGAAATTCCATCGACACTATTGAAGGCAGAACCTTTTTTTTTTTTTTTCTGGTATTTTGTGTCCCGAGTCTCAGTCATCTCAAGCTGCTCCTGCTGCCCATCTTAGAACTGCTTGGGAATGGACTGCACTGTACCTTGAATTATGCTTCTTTCTGGGACTTAGAGGAAGTTTTATTCATCCTTTATATGTGTCTGTCCACCAGGAGTGAAATAATCAGAGCAGTTTGTACGAATAAGGTTTTATGCCTGTAAGAAGATAAGAAGTACCCCACCAGGCTGGACCAACAACCAGCTGAGCCCTGGAATCTCGAAACCTCTGGCAATGGCAGAAGGAGAAAATGGACAGGAAGAGCGCATGTTCCTGGCTGTGTATGCAGTTAACATCTCATTGTGTTCCCCGGCATTTGAAGTATTTTTAGGGCTTGTAGAGGTTAGATTCCTGCCCAGTCCAATTAACATCTGTTTATTGCCCTGTCTTCAAATGGATTTATCTAATCCCTTTTGCAGCTGGTGTTAATGTTTGCCTTTGCAGAAGTCTAGAGCACCAAATAACAGACGAAATGCTTCTTTTTACATATCTGAACCTGAATTTTCACCAGTTTCAGTGAGTACCTTCAATTAAAGTATTGTGAGATTGATGAACAAATAGTCCAGCATGAGCTTGTAAACCTCCATCACATTGGTCCTCAATATTCTCCTGTACAAGCTGAACCTTCCCATCCATTACTGGCTAACTTTGCAAGGCAACTGCTCCATCCATGTGGCATTTTAGTCACCATTTTCCCTACTTTATTTAGTTTTTGGGAAACTAATACACTTCTAAGGAATCTGTGGTTATACTTTGAGTTTTGTTTAGCTTAATGTATTTGCAAATTCCAAAGAAGATTTACCGTTTTCACTACTCAAAGAATTCTTGTTCAGCTTTCTGTTGGACAAAATGTCATCCTAGGATAAATCAAACTTTGTCTGTGTCTCTGTGCATTACAACAGTGACAGCTATGAAAGTGAACTCAATCTGCAGCCTTTTTCATATGCTGGGAAGGTACAAGCCATTCTGTGTGGGATTCACTGTAGCTAACTTTAGAAATCTATGGTTTGGTCGTCTAGATCTGAATTAGTCACTTTGGATTCCCTTTATAGTCATCAGAAAGAAAAGAGCCTTTTAGAGCATGATTCATCTGACCTATTTAGATATCTGCTTAAGAATAAGATGAATCATGCTATAACTTTTTTGCTCTCCCTTGACTACCAAGGAAACTAAAATGTTGACTTCTGCAAGTAGATTTCATTGCACAGATTCCTCTCTCTGTTATTTTGACACCATTTTACAGCAAAAAAGTTAGATTGGTTATCATGGGATGACTCACTTGTCATAGCAAACTTTTTAACTAAATTCCTGTTAAACTGCAAGCCACTGCTAAAGTTTCTATGGCAGGTATGACATGACTAGTGAAAATAGACCCAATAGGCATCACTAGCAGTGTAGCTGTTGGTAGTTGAAGTCCAACTGGAATATATTTTTCTGACTGGTGTTAATAACTATATTTTGCTCCAGGAGAACAGAATATTTTTCTACTGTCAAGAGAGTTCTTTCACAATTGCTGACTCAGCAGTCACTGGCCTCAGCAGCTTTGCAAGATAAGCTGATCTTCAGAAGTACATATAAGATATCACTTGTCTTTGCCTGCAGAATTTGGCCCTAGATATCTACTGAGGATTCCTCTCCGTTTCTCTCTCATTAAAACTTGTAATCTGAATAGAGCCTCTGTTTATTAAGTTGTCTCATCATATACTTTTTCCATTGTTCTCTCTTGTTTAAGTTTTTCTCCTTGCATTCCTTCCTATTATATCTTTAAAAGTTGATTTTTTATTAAGGCTTAATTTCTTCTTGTTTTGTCATGAACTAAGAACTTTCATTATTTTTTTTTCATTTTCCCATAAAAAGGGACAACTTTTAAATTGATGTGTGCAACACCTAGCACCATGATTTCCTGCATCACATCAAAATTTCTTAAATGCAATTGGTTTATATTTTAAAACAATTTGTATTGCATATTTCCATATTATCTTAGTATTGCATTATCGGTAATTAACAGCAACAATGTGTTATTGCAGCAGTTACAGTATTGAATATACTATTCCTTATCAATTATTTTGACAATCAGCTTGAAAATGACTGTGAAAGTCTGGCTACTAATGTACAATCAGATTTATGGCCTACAGAAGTAAGCAGACCTTTTTCCGGACCTTCACAGGAGGTGGGTCAGTCATTAAGTAGAATAAACTAATACAATTTAGTTCATATTCCCCATAGAACTGCTGTACAAATGTGTAAACAAAGACATGATCTGCCCCTTATCAAAGGTATTCAATACATCTATTGTGTTACTATACTCATATACAAGAACAAGAGCGTTTTAAATCATGAAATATTGTTCCTCAATAAGTGATACTGTATTTCACTGAATTTTCATTACCAGACATATTCAAATCACTTCTAACATTTCTCCTTCATCTTTTATCATGGTTTAATGAAATATGACACTCATCTCTCTGTGCCTTCTTCAGAAATTTTTGCAGATTTACTTTCATGACAATATTTAGATATTCACATTCTAGCACGGATGAATTTAAGATAATGCAATGAAACACAATGGGGGCAGGCAGAAATTAGCATTTCAGTGAAGTATTTCTTAATGCTAATAAGATTTAACTTGGATTAGACCGAAACATCATCTCTTCCAGCCAAAAGTGGCCTCCTTCAATTTTTTTACCAAGCTTTGAAGGACTAAACACTGCTTTACTCAGCTTCCCATCTTTGCCAATCAACCAAGGTACTCGATTTTTAATAAATAGAATTAATTTTGGTGGGGAATGCCTGTTCCCAGAAATTGGAAGATATCAGGAAAGTATGAGATGAATAGCAGCTCTGCTCACTTCACCGTGTTGTCTAGCATTTCAGCAGTTTTTGTTGTTCAAAATCTGCTGACAGTCAGGGGGATCTCATCAGACACCAGATTTACTAACAGTCATGCTATCTGTGCTGCTTTCTTACTGTAATCTTACTGGAAACCAGTCTTACCAAAACTAGATTCAGCCGTACTTTTTTGATTTGTGAAAGATCTCATCACTGGTAACCTCACTGAAAATGACAATATTATAATATGCTAGGAATTTGGCTCAGAGTTTGGTTACCTCTGCAGACTCCTTGGTTCGATGAATGTCTCTTCTACAAGGTTGTAACTATAACACTTTTCATCAGTTAGTCTTACAATGAAACACAGTACAGGACTAACTTATGTTTGGGTAAAAGCCACTTTGGTGCTAGTCCCAGAAAAGTCAGAATATTTTATCAACCTTTGTTTAACAGTCACAAAAATATTCCTATATATGTGCAGTCAAAATAGTTGAGAAAAGCTTTATGAGATGATTGGCTCTCTTGCAATTCTGTCTTAAGGATGCACCCTGTGAACAATGCTGTCTGTTTCCTCAGTCTTCTGAAAATCTTGTCAACATGAACATCAGCAAGTGCCATCAGCCCTTTTTGATTTCCAGTCATTAACGGAATGAAAGTACTGTCATGATTCCCCCTAAAAAGTAGCTCAAAGTAGCTCATGATCTAGGGTCCTATCTTTTTTTTTTTTCTTTTTCTTTCCACTGTAGCTGCGATAAAACTCTTCATCTCAGAAAAAGAAAGCGTGAGATATAGGGCAAGAACAACAGCTATCACCAAGAAAACAGGAGTTGCCATCATCTTGAACAAACTTCCTGACTCTAGCACAGGTACTGAGTATGGGCACATTGACTGATTATTGGGTTCTGGGAATGTATTAAGGAAGCAAAACTTTTCTGTAGAAGCCTTAGATAAGACCCCCACATCCCATACACTAGTCCTGAAATGAGTGTCTATTTTTTCTAACATTTTCTATTTTTTTTTTTTTCATACTTCCATATTGAAACTGCGGACCCTTCCTCTTTCTTCAGCTTTTCTTCCCTCTTGTTTTCCTATAACAGTGAAGCTAAAAGAATCACAGATGACTTTCAAGAACATCACTCCATTAACAGGCAGAAAACAAAGTTTATCAGTATGTCCTTGGGGACAAACATCTCTTGGGAATTTATCGGGTTTTTCAGAGCTCTTCTGATTCTCCTGCATCCATGCAGGTAGTGCCATGTGCAGTTTCCTTTGTTAATTCCGTATGAAAGAGGGCTTACTTTGCTAATTTCTGCTTCCTAATGTTCCCTCTATCAACCCACTTTCAGGTGAATTTCCACACTGACTTCAGGCCCCTTAAGAAGTCCCACTGCTTAGATATAAGTTCATCTGGGAGACTGGTCTGTTCATATTTTTAGCTCCTAGCCCATTGTGACAGGATACTTCTGTTTCAGTTAGACATCCTTCGATCTAACAAATTTTGATTACTTTGCGTTGTTAGCCATCTGCTTCCATCCCTTGAGATCCCAGTCCAAGATGGAGGTTAAAAGACAACAAACTGAATCCCCCAATAGATATACAGCAATATAGTTTGTACCTAGTAAGCAAACAAGCTGGTGCATAGTATTTGATTAAGAGACACATGGACATGCACTGGCTGCTCATGTGGTCTGCTGACATATTACAACTGACATGGTAGCTATAATTAAGTTTTCTAGCACTTCATATGATAATACACTATTTTCAGTTGTGTATGTATTTACCAAAGTTTAACCAGTGAGGGGAAAAAATAGGCAAGATTGGACCTTAAACACTGGAAAAAAGAGACACATAAAAGCAAAAGTCTTTAGGACCCTCATATATATATATATGGCCAGCAATCTTGAAGATCCATATTCCGCTGCTGGCAACAAATAAATTGGTCTGGGGGACAAGCTAAACACATTCCTCTCTAAAACTTAATTAGAATAATCCACATGTACTGATGCTATTTAGTCTTTTAACTGAAATAAAAGACTGCTGTGTGATGAAGCTACCTATCTGAACTTTAGTAACAAGTCATGTAGATAACATATCATTAGCTGCTGTTTTCTTTTTTTCCTTTATAAAGTCACACATTCAAAATTTTCTGAACAGTCAGGATAAGTCATGCTGGATGAGATTTGTACAATTTAAAGTGGAAGTCAGGTAGAACATTTTTCTTCAGCATGGCATAATGCTGAAAAAAGGCAAAAGAGGAGATTAAAATATATATTTTTAAACTAGGTATATATTTTAAAAGGTGCGACTATTATTCTGATGCAAGTAAATAATTAAAAACTGTTTATTTGCCAAAGGAGATATAGCTCTTTTGAAAACATAGGATATTTCATGGTGTACACAGAAAAGAATTCATTAAATCTATAGAGGCAACCAAGAACTTGGCTTTCCTTAAATTCTGAGTAATTGAATTTGTGACCTCACCTCAAAATTGTGGATGTAATATACTACAAGATTGCCATAAACATTTGTTTTAATATGATAGCTTGACAAGATCATTTTGTAGATGTATTTTCAAGGTAAATAAATTTGTTTCTTTTGTATCATGTGATAAGAAGCTATATGCTCTGTCTTGCTTGAATTGGAAAGAGATTCAGCCTGAACTTGCTCCCTATAGGTTGAATTCTTCACCTTCATGTAATGTCTGAAGGAACACAGATGTGTCTTCTAGAATTTGCTTTCCCTTCCAATGGCCTTTCACTATGGATGCTTATGTCCATCAATCAGACCAGTAATTAATTTATCCGTTTTGTTGTATTCCTTTTTTTTTTTTTTGTCTTACGCTGGAAAACGGATTCTTAGCTTCTCTTTGTGCTTTTAATCATTTCTAGTCAAAGACTGAAAAGAAAGGAAAACTAGAAAACATAAACTGAGTGAAAAGGGTAGTAAAATAGTTGCTAGAGATAATATTTGGCTGCTTTACATTTGATTTACACTGATGAAGTGATCTAATCCAAAATGTATGTAATGTCTCTGTTTAAAACTATACAGATTTAATTACATTACATTACAGTGCATTTTATTCAGCTTCTGTGTTGTATAGCCATAAAAGGGGAAAGGAAATTATTTTTCTGTAGGATAAATATTGAACTTCGTTGTATGACCCTAACTGAAAGTCTTAATTAATACTCCCAAAATGGTTTTTACTTGCCTCAAACATCCAGAAGACCTCTAGCACACCTTAAGTCTGACATAAGAGAAATGACATTTCTCCTGTGGTGAAAATTTGGTACAGCTGAGAGACAAAGCAGGGTGAAAAAATGGTATGTACTGCTCATCTCAAATAATTAAATAAAAATTAAACCACCATTTAAGAAATATGAATATCTTTATAAAGGATACTTAGCACACTAGGCATAATAGTAGGATCCTATTCTATCTACTCAGTGATTTTAGATGAAGTGTTATGCTGCAAAAATAAATCTGAAGATGCACTATGAAACACTAATGTGAATTTGTTTGTAATCTGCAGGCAAATCATCACACAGAGGCTCAAAAGGGGTATGTTAGAAAGCTTCAAGTGAAGGAGTGAGCCTGAGATATGCTTCAAACTCTGGACTTCTTCTGAATTAAAAACAAACAAACAAAGAAACAAAACACTAGATTTCATTCAAAACAAGAAAAACAGGTGTGTGTATGGGTGGTGATACATGAACCTTCTTTACATTCTACTGCTGAAGAGGGTAAGCTGGTTCCAGAACAGATGGTTACACTGACCACATTCTGTGAAGACATCAGCACCCTCATATCTGTTTAAAAAGCAGTTTAGGCAATCAGACCTTTCCCACAGTCAGACCTCTGGGTTACAAATGACTGTTTTCACTCAATATTTCGGATAAAATAATGAGATGGGGTCATGAGCATATTCCCTTCTTGCACTGACCTGTGGAACTGAAACAGCAACTGACTGACTCTCAGGAGACAGAAATTGCATCCTCTTTTTTCTCCCTCCTCTCAGGAACTGCCATAAAAACAGATTGACCCAGACACTTCTGGAAGTCTCCAGGGAAAATTCGTCATTGCCGTTTACTTTCTCATGAAAATCTTCACAGATATTGTTTATAAATGACAACAGAAAAACTCAGGACAGAATGACTGATAGATAGCTGCTCTAAAACCTGAGACAGCAAGAATATTTCACTGACACTTGGAGGTGTGGAGTTTTTCCACATGACATTTTTGTGGATGCTACCAAAAATAATTATCTCATTTTAAAGAATTTGGGAATCTCTCATTATATATTTTACTCTTGTTATTCAAGAAACAACAGAGATACTGGGGGAATTGTAAGAAAAAGAGCATAGTATTTTTTATATGGTGTTTTTCTAATACTAATATTTTTATCACACATAGAATTGATTCTAATTATTACATATATTACTGATTCTTTATATATCTAAAATGGCTCTATAGTTTACAAAGCATGTTATTCTTACATTTACTACTTATCTCCTTTGTCACTTTACATGATTTTCTACTTATTCTGCTTTGATAACCTATGTACTGTCAAACCTAGTTAGACTGTTCTTTTGCCCTGATGTCTGGATAGCTGTTATTATAATACCTGTAGGATCTATGCCATTTGCATTTTAATTCAATACCGTATGTGAGCTAAGCAAATATTCACTTTTACTGAACTGAAGGTTCTACTAAGGTTTAATGTTTCAGAGAACTGGGAACTGAAATGGTTCCATAATATCCATGGATTTATCTTAAAACTTTTTGGCAAAGAACTCTGCAATCATTTTATATTACCTGTTTGTACTCAGGAATGCTGTGTCAAAGAGAGATCTATTGATATAAGTCAATATATTCTAACATGATGCTACTATATAACAGCAAATGCACGTTTAGGAGTTGTTTGTACAAAGGCCAAATAAGTAAGTTGAATAATAGCTGTATAATTATCACAGCTATCTTTAAAAATCAAGAGTCCAAGTAATTCAAATTGGCAATTAAAGTGTTTAAAGGTTTAGATGACTGCAATTTGCCAAAGAAGTTGAGAGAATGCCTACAGAAACATGCTGAGCAGCCACTCGCTGGTGATAAATGTTTGAGTGCCATCACACCTTGTCCAAAATCAGCAGACACAAATCCAGACAGAGAATCTGAAAAGCTTGGAAAAAAGTCTTGAAAACCACAATGTCATAGAAATATAGAACGCTTTGGGTTGGAAGGGACCTTTAATGTTGATCAAGTCCAACACCCCTCCCATGGGCAGGGACACCTTCCACTAGATCATGTTGTTCAAATCTTTGTTCAACCCAGTTTTGAACAGTTCCAAGGATGGGGCATCCACAATTTCCCTGAGAAACCTGTTCCAGTGTCTCCCACCTTCATAATAAACAAATTATTCCTTATATCCAATCTAAATCTAACCCTCTTTAATTTAAAATCATTACCACTCATCCTGTCACTACAGGAATCGGTAAAAACTCTCTTTGTCTTTATTATAAGCCTCCTTTATACTCTGAAAGGCCACAATAAATTCTCACCAGAGCCATCTCTTCTCCAGGCTGAACACCCCAACTCTTTCAGCCTGTCCTCATTGCAGAGATGTTCCAGCCCCGTGATCATTTTCATGGCCCTCCTCTAGAGCGTCTCCAAAATATCCAATGTCTTTCCTGTACTGAGGGCCCCAGAGCTGGATGCAATACTCCAGATGGGTTCTCACAAGAGCAGAATAGAGGGGCTGAATCACTTCCATCGACCTGCTGGCCATGCTTCTTTCAACCAGATAAGGATACAGTTGTCTTTCTGGGCTACAAGCATATACTGACATAACATGTCTCATTTTTCCTTCACCGGTATCCCAAAGTCCTTCTCTGCTCTCAATCAGTTCATGCCCCAGTCTGTGTTGGTATTGGATATTGTCCTGATCGAGCTGTAGAATCTTGCACTTGGCTTTGTTTATATGATACAGTTCATCTGTATATATTAGAAAGTGTTTTTCAGTATAGTGCCTCTTTAACATGATCATACTGACATCTGTCCATGCTGACAAAAGTAAAAGTATGTGTACAACAAAGATATTTCACACCTAAACATGGATGGGCTTGTGTCATTTTTTTACTAGAACTTCAGTTACATTACCTATATCAGTAGCATTTTGGAAGGCCACCAACTTTTTGGTCAGGAAAAAGTATTTTACATATTCCAACAAAATAAATAATATATGCTGAGTATTTCCATATTATTTAAATATAGAGTCTTTCATATTTCTCAAGTCACGTTCACAGACCTCTGACGACAGGCTTAAAGGTCTAAACAAATATTTTTTTCTTGAGTTACTATTTACTGGCAATGAGATCAGGTTCTACATTTCTTGTCTATGGTTCCTTTTCAATTATAAAAGAAGAAATCCTACAGTTATATGTTGTTGAATTTTGCTTTCTTTCTATTTAGTTTTCTAAACAGCTCTGGTGCCTAAATAATTAGAAACAGAAAGCTGAAGTTTGACCTTCATTGAGAAGTACCTTTGCTCCTGTGGAAATTAATTTTGTTTTGACAGAGTTAAGAGATTTTGCAAATTGCACTTCTGAACAGCTAGCGGTTCTTTGTGTACAATTTTAATACTCTCAGTATTAGCAGTGAATGCTTTCTCTTGTACCCTTCTCTGTTCCAATATATGGTGTGATTGACAGTTTTCATCTTATGATTTTACTATCAGTCATTTCTGGTGCTTTCTAGAAGCAATATAAAATGGGGATAGCAGTTCCTCTCACCTTTGATGTACAGATTTCTAGTCATGCCAGAAAGGTAGAATTTTAGATCTGAGATCCACCACACAAAGTTTCAGAGAGGTTTTGGGTTTCAAAGAGATTTTCAAAGAGGTGCAGAGCTATACATATGTAACTATCACTTACGTAGGAGTTCAGTGGTATACTGTACAAATATACAAAAAATATTATTTTACTTTAGTTACATAATTTAAAAAGTTATTGTATCTTCTAACCAATTCAAGTCCTTATCTGCCCCATGTATAATAACACGTATACCCCTGTGAATAGCGAAAAAAGTGCTTTCTTGCATTCTTTTCTTTCACATGTGCATAATTCTCATAGTAACTATCATGTTAATGAGTGCAAAAGAGAATATAGCCCTCTCTGGATCTAAAGTGATATTTGTATTTTCATTGGTAAATTTGATATTGAACATTGATATAGAGAAGGTGTTTATAGAAACAAATACTATATTTTAATGAGGAATGGACAACAGAAATTTAAAAAAAATCTATAATTTCTCCTCCCACCCTGACCATCACTAGAAAATGGGAACTAGAATATTGAAATAGTCTGAGTATTTGAAAGACAAACATGTCTTTTATGTTGCTTAAAGAAGTGAAAAAAGAAAGAGACAAATAGCTGAACAGTGTGTTTTAATGGACTTCACTAAGTTTAATAAGCCCAGACTCCACCTATTTGTAGAGGCTGTCACTATTCAAAGATTAGTTTGTTTTTGTGAATAACTATCTACTTCAATTTACTAGAAGCAAGTAAACTTCAAGATCCTAAGCACTAAACATGGTGAGTTTTGATCAAAGTAATTAGGACCAGATTTAAACAGATAATTATGAAGTCGAAGTAACATTATTGTCATTCAGCTGTCTCATCCACATCATTCAAGATGAACAGCGAGCAAAGGCTTGATAATTCCAGTATATGTAAGCTGTACTTCTCATTTCCATATTTTTATATTTCGGTATCCTTAGCTAATCTGCATGTATTTTCTAAGAGTAATTTCCTGAGAATCTAATTTGAAGGTTTATTTAAACAAGTGATATTTTATTTTACTCAACACATGAACAGACAAAGCAGGCCCAGAAGAGCTTGATTCATTTTTAATGAGATATCAAGTAAAAGTAAAATTCAGTAATAGTGTTTGCATATGACTAATACTTGTCTAAGTGATATTATTGCAGGCTGCTATTCTAAAATACCTTGAATAACGTCACTGATACTACTACTCACCGTTGAGAACTCAATCAACTGATAAAGAAATAGTGTAATTCCTTTCATCTGATTGACACTTAGAGATGTATCTTCCCACTTATGTTTACAAGTAACTCTTTTTTCACCGGTGGGGAAATAAGTCATTAAAAAATCAAACAGCTAGCTGAAGAACATACAGGAAATCGGTGGTGGAAGTGGGAACAGAATCATGAACAGGTTCCACTTTAAATGCTCAGGCCACAACAATTAATTGTGTCATATGTGACACTTTTTTTTTTTTTTTTTAGGAAAAATACTTGAATACCTGTGTTCAAATTATGCACAGTTTTAAATTACATAAACTTCTCAGAGTAATTTACTGAACCTGTACAGAATTCTTTATGCCTTATACGGGAAGCCTATTGAGAGAACATAAGGAAAAATTATGTTAGAGAACAAGGCTTTGAAACCTTCTTCACACCTGAAACAAAACAAGGGGGGGGGAAAAAAAAAAAAAGAGAGAAGTAATGTAGCTTTCTATTTATGACAGAATGATTTAATATATTGTGAAATCAAAATGTTCTGGAAGGACCATTTAAATGAATGTAAAACTTAGTCAAGTAGCTCACAAGTACATTCGCATAAATAAATGTGTTAGCTAACACCATTCAAGGGGAAAAAACAAAAATTATCATCAGGAAATTATCAATTTAGAAAGTTTAAAAACTTAAAAAGTTAAAAAATTAACAACAATGCAACAAAAATGATATAGAAAAAATATGAAACAACTATGCAAGACAAATGGTGTTTACTGTAGATGAAATTATCACAAAACGTTATTTTTATCGAAGAAAATGCAAGTTACTAGGATTCAGATTTTATCCAGAAAGCAGTTTGACTTTTTTTCATAGGAATTAAAATCTCAGATAACAGAGCAAAAACCATAAATTGATAAATCTAACAAATATGAAGTGGGAAAGCAATTTCTATTATTTTAATCACAAAGATCTAAGTTTTATAAGAGTACTGGATAAGAAATTAATAAATATTCTTAAGCATCTTCCTTATATAGATATTTTAAGAATTCCATTAAGCTTAGTAATGGAAGACAATTTGTTAAAAAAACCTGGCATAAAACTGTAATTGTTCTCAAGTTTCAGAGTCTATTCTTCCCCTAGATTTTCTGCAAGGTGTGTAGCTTTGTCAACATAGGACACACAAGTAGCAGGAAATCAGCAATATGGAGGAAACAACAGCAATTATTTGGCATCCACATTAATTTAGTTCTTCCACTATGTCCCCAGAACATGTAATAGTCGATGTGGTAGTACCCTCCAGGAACATCTGACATCAAAACACATTTAGATATCCTTGAAATACAATATAATTTTAGTGTTTCACAAACTCAGTGACAAGAATCCTAAATCACTTTCCAAGTTCTGTTCCTAACTAATCATAAAAAGATAATTTTATTAATAGCAACTTACATTAAGTACCACAGAATTAAAAAAAAAAAAATAAAAGTATATATATATATATATACATATAGGCTAAGATGCTTTTAAGACAAACAGTTCAAAAAGTAGTGGAGATATTTCCAAAAGCAAAGCAAAATCTCCCATATTGAAGACATCATGTCCTGTCATCTTCAAACTTGCAAATTATGTTTCCTGAGGATAGAGACCATGTGTAACCAGAAAACAAGGATCAGAATATCAGTGAAAAAGATAGAATACTATCTGTTGAGCTTCTACCACAACCTTTCACAGAATTAGGGCTTCAAGTGCTACAAATATTTATATAATAGCAACTTTTTAGCTAAGCAAAGCCACTATTTACATTTTAAATCGTGGGGAGAGGGAAGGTAAAAACTAACCAACAAACAAAATCACTCCCCAACCCAAACAAACAAAAACAAAACCACAAAACAAAACCAAAACACACACACACCCCCAGGGTAGTTATGTCATTTTTTCTATGTCTTATGCGGATTTCTTCCCTCGGTGTCTGTTTTGAAATCAATTTGCAAACACTAGACTAGCCCCAATGAGGTTTTCCTGTGGCTCAGCTTTCTGGTTTGTTGAAATATGGCAAACTTTTAATTGTAAGCTCCCACTTGGAGGCATCTTCCTGTACAAGCTGCTTGCTCTAGCAGTCCTGGTAGATTTCTATTAGAAGAATGAAAATTCACATTGCAAATTCATTCTTTCATATGTGCAAAAGGAAAGAACACTGATGATAACCTGTGATATTATTGCAGTCCATGTGGAAGGCTGGACCATATCACACAAGGTTTATTTACCTCAACCAATAACTTTATGGTATCAAGAATATAAAATGCAGTGCAGACGTAGTCTACGCGTAACTCTCTGGAGGGCTGTCACAGCAAATCCTTATGATAAAGCTAGGAGACCTAACTTTTTGTGATTTACAATAAATTTTTGCTGCTGTGGACTGAATCTTGGACTGCTTCCATAAAAATGGATTTTCACCATTCCAGCATCCAAACTTCACAGTTCAGAAGAGTCTGAATTATTTTAGAATTACAGGTATACCTGAGAACAACTGATGCAGCTTGGGCAGCTGTCTAACAGCAGCACAGAGTTTGTGGCTGTTGCAGAACTAATTTTAGGAAATTCATATGAACTTTTCTGAACTGGTAGCCTGTGTCTTTCACCTTTTTTATTTTTCTTTCAGATCTATGTATCTCAGTGAAACATATAGGATCCAGTCACATTCCTTCTTGAATTTTAATTTGGTTTCTGGATGACTAAAAACCATGATCTGTTATTTTAGTTTCTTATAATGCAGTACTTGTCTTTCCTAATATCCTAATATAAATTAAATTGTGATTATTCCATATTTACACCAAGGTAATGGATAGCAGCAGTTTGTCCAAGACACTTACTCTTTTTTTTTTTCACAATCCTTTTTGGTGCTTATAATCTTTAAAGCTATGCCAGTATTTTCTCTCTATTTCTTCCTCCTTTCCTCTCTCTCTTATTTTATTAAAGCATCCACATTTTTAATGAGCTTTCAGCAGACATAACTATGTCTCCCCCCAGGAAACAAGTCCTGTTTCTATGCCCTAATGATTCATTTCAGTGTTTCCATGAAATAATCTTGTAGACATGCATTCATGGCCCGTGAAGTCAGTTATGTGTTTCTAACTGCTCCATCCACCCCCCTACCAGTGCATAATATTATTAACACCTATATTTCTAGTTATGTACATATTTCCTCCACACCAGTTCCACTGCATTGCTGCCTTAGGATCAGTCCAAAAAAAGTAGTGCAGTGTTTACAGATTCTAAGCTTTTCTCATATGAGTTTCCTAGTGATAAGCTAAACAACAAATGAGCATGACCTTTGTGCATTTGAGTTGGCTGCATATTCTGAAGGATTCCTATCCTACTTATTGCATCCTGATTCCTCATGTCCCTCCAGTCTGATGTCCAGAAAATAAAGCAAAGCCAAAGCAGCAGCAGATATTGCCTTTCTTACAAATGCCAGACCAATAAATATCAGTAAGGTTAGTGACTTAAACTACAGATTTAAATGAGGCCTTTTACGCTGGAGTTTGAAGCTGTGATGAACAGCTTGCTGGAATTATTCTTTTTTTTCCCTTGGAAGAAATTTTTAGGAAAATGAGAAGGAAGACTTTAAATTTCTGTATTGCAATTTGTCGCTCTAGAGAATTCATAAAAAAAAAAACAGACTACAAACCATTGGCTCAGTTCTGATCTTTGCTACAAGACCAGCTTGCAGTCTCTTATTCCCTATGAAGTTTCGTAAATGTGTGATGAATTAATATACGTAGTCTGACAATGCATACAGTTCTATATCTAGCTTACTAAAAACTATAAAAAATTTTTAACCTGCATCAATGTGTAAATATGGTTCTTATATAATTTCTGTCTACCATATGTTTCATCTTGGCAGTCTTGTTATTTAATTTTAGAGCGTGTAGTTTCATAGCTACTGACAAGAAATGATGCATACAACTCTGCCTGAATATTTTTTTTCCGAACACACACACACATATATAGTAGAACAAGAAATAATATAATAATCTGCATTATCTTATGTTGTTTGTGATTGATGAAAATTTGGGTATCTGTAGTTCAGATATAGTTCATACAGTACTACTACATTAGCAGAAATCAGCATTCTGTGTACCTCTCAGCAAAGTGACAAATTGCCAGTTGTCTTTTTTATTTGACATGCTACACCTTAGAAAACACATCCTTAACATCAGTAATGGATCACACACCAAAATGCCTCTGCTCATATCTATATTTCACTGAAATCAAAGTTATTTTGTCTACAACAGCCTGACAGTTATTAAACCCCTACAAAACTAGCAAATAGCCTTTAAAATAAAATATGCTGAAGATAACTTGATGAAGCTAAGACATAATAGTGATGGCTGAAGAAAACATGAGAAAAATACAAGTGAAAATTTTGTTTGCAGACTTTTTTTTTCTCTGTTTCATGATTTGATTCAGAGCTACAAGATATTATCAATAAATGAATGAATAAATAATTTTTCCATGACTTCATGTTTTCCTCCATGTCTTCCAGCCATTTCAGTTTTATGATATATTCTCACAAAAATGCTGTTCTTAAACCACCTAACTCTGTAAATTCAGGAACATTTTCTTTACTGTTAAGCTTGACTCATAAAATAAACTGCCAATGAGATGTCAGTAATCTCTTCAGGTCTTCATTAATGTTTTCTAGAAAAATGGTTTCTGAAGCCCTTCAGAAGGCAATATTCAGATAAATTATCTGAACTGAATTCTTCGGGTGAAGTATTCAAATTTTGGCCAATCACTAGATTAAAAATATATTATTACAATTTAAAAATAAAGTCAAAACAACACCAAACAATTTTATACATAATTTCAGCATTCATCAATTCACAGTATCATAGAATATCAGATTGGAAGGGACCTCAAGGATCATCTTTTCCAACTTTTCTTGGCAAAAGCACGATCTGGACAACATGGCCCAGCACCCTCTCCAGCTGAATGTTAAAAATGTCCAATTTTGGGAAACCAACCACTTCCCTGTTGAGGTTATTCCATTGGCTAATTTTTCTCATCATGTGTTCATTTGGAATCTTCCCAGGAGTAACCTGTACCCATCATCCCTTGTCTTTTCCTTGTGACTCCTTGTAAAAAGGGAGTCTCCATCTTCTTTGTAGCCACCCTTTAAATACTGGAACATGGCAATATGGTATTCAACAATAGTAAACTATTTAAAATAAATATATACAATCATAGTCTCCATAGAATTCTCTGGAAAATAATAGCAAGTTATTCAGTAATAGAAAATTGTTTAATAAATTAGCGGAAGAGATTACAGACCACAAGACAGGTTTGTAGATTACAAATATGTATAAAACCACACAAAATATTAATTTTTTTTCTTCTATTATGAAAAATTTTATATTATATTTTTCCATCTAAGAATGTGAAAATATATGTCTTGTGATATACCATAAGCTAGTGAATTGAAATCATATGTCATCTGGCTCTTAAAGAATAAAAGCAGCTGCAGCAGTCTGTTTATATTCATACAAACAACATCCAGTAAGCACCAACAAACATTGATTTTGGGCTTGTTTTTCCTTTAATCAATGAATGACTGGACACCTATTTAAAATTCTAGGACAGAAAAAATATTTTAGGCAGTTTAAAATGCCAGCAATTATTAACAGAATGAAAATATTGGAAATAAAAGACTAAATAACTGCTATATTTTGATGTCTCTATTTTATTTTTCATCTCTTTTTTAAAATCCATCCTAAGACATCTATAATTAGAAACATGAGTTCCACCATCATGGTGTCCTAATATCTTCCTCCTGCTGTCCTACAGAGAAATCAAGGTTAGGTAGGGATCACTCAGATTTCAGCAGCACATATGAAAACTTGGAGTGTTTTCTCAGGAAGAATGTTCAGACCTAATGACTAGTTTTGCTTCCACCAATCGTACATATTATTTTCAATAACAAGTACAGAGGAGAGATTGCAGCACATGACTGATAAATTAAAAAGGTACTCACTGGCCGGCAGAAGTATGTAAGTGATGTTTTTTATAAAAATGGTCTGCATACAAGTACATCATTAAGTAACAGAAACATTAGGGAGTGATCTAAAGAAAAGCCTATACTTTGTTCAGAATGGTGGTTTATCTTTAGGATGCTTCCTTCCATCACAGTTCAGTACATTATCATATTATTTTCATCAATGACCTTTAAGAAAATGCCTCCACTGTATTTAACAGATTGGTTCCCCAATAAGCAACCTGAGGTCAGAGGTCTGTTTTCACATCCTACAAATGTACTCTTGAACTTCTTCTTAAGTTTTCTTTTTCTGGCCAAAAACAACAACAGATGTGAAATTGAAGCAAGTAGATTAAGTAGATTAAGGAAAACATTATCTCAGAAGTATTTATCCAAACTATTCAGCAACCATCTATGAATAATTAACATGTTTTTGAAATCAAGTCTAATTTACAGACAGGCTGGTTAGCAAAACTGAAACAAAACAGAGAAAAACTGCAATTCAAGAACATTAGTGGTGTAATCCTTTGGGGTTCTGGTCTGTTCCAGAGTGCTTTAAACTCTGTTACCTTCACTCCCATGCCAAAGATCGATCTGATCTCTGACACCAACAGCTGCTCAAAACTATTTGAGCTCATTGTTTACCAGTTTAATCAGTAGCAGCAGAGCACTGCTGGACCCTGTATAGTCCCACATCCCATGATCTTTTATTTGCCCCATGACAAGCCTCTGGAAATCATGCCTTTATCTGCTTTGCATAGTTTTACCACAGATACAGGAGTCCTCACATTTGTCACTATATCATAGACCAATGCTGTCCTGAGTATTAAAGTATTTTTCATAGCAGACTGTTAAGCATTGTCATTCTTTAACCTTCAATCTCTTTTCATGCTTACTCTTCAACTTTTTAGATCATAAAAAAGCTGTAAGCTGAAATACCACCTTAAGCTGTTTAATTGTGATTATTAATGGGTGGTTGCATTTTAAATTTGCTAAAAAACAGAAGAAAGAAAAACCTTTTCCAGATGTGGCTACTGTTAAAAGATCTAGCTAGAGAGTGAGGGGAAGGAAGTGGCTGAGGAAAAGTGACAAACACTTCAGCTGGAACAAAAGGTGCCTCTATGATGGAGAACACAAGTGGATCACTATGGGATTTTTCCCAGGTGAATAAGAGAGTTGGCTGTTGTCCTAAGAAAAAGAGGATCTTGATACAGTCTTATTAACAAGCCAAATCACTTATAATCTGTGGAGCTGCTACTATTCATCTTGAATAAAATACACTATAAAGCAAATGATGGTGTCCCTTGATGCTGTTATGTATCTTGAGCTTTTCCTTTTTCTGTTTCAAAGAACATCTTTTGAGTCACTTGCAGGCTTCATATACTTGGGAAGGACTAACTCAAGATCGTTATTCTAAGTTGGATAACACAACAGAAGATGCATTTACTTGCCTTGAAGTAATGAGTTCTTTACACACCCATTCTAAGAAACAAAACCTTTTCATTTGAATATTTCTCATTTTAAAAGACATCTAAACAAAACCTTTAAATTTCCTTTTCCACATTAAATTATTAAATATATTTATCTGAAAATATTTCTGTGCATATCAATTGTTTTAATATGCTCCTCCATTTCTATTGCGGTACTTGTATAGAGCAAGCAAATGACAGAAAAGAAAAAAGTTTGAGGTTTGGTGGTTTGTGGGTTTTGTTTGGTTGGTTGGGTTGGGTTTTGTTTTTTGTTGTTGTTGTTGAGTGGCTTTTTGCTTTGATTTGGTTTGGTTTTTTTCAGGTCAACCTATAAACCACATCAAAGAGCAGGTGTTTGGTATGTAGCCTCAATTTCTGTAGAACGTCACTGATTTCCACATTTTTCTGTGCATACTGAAAAATATTTAATTATTCTGAACAGTTAAAAATAATCTGGTTCCCAGAAAGAGGAAGGTTTAATTTTTAAAACCAAAAGATGTTAACACTTTTAAATCATAATAACATGTGTGTTTTATGTTCTCCATCAGTAACAATTCATTTTCATCACAGTTTATATTTTCACTTTCTGTAATAAAATTTGTCATCAATTGCAGCAAAAAACCTTATGTTATACTATGCAGTGGTATGCCAAATTGAAGATGGGTATAGCTCCAAAGGAGAGTCTACATTATAATCAGGAATCAAAATTTGCCATTTTGGCATTCACAGCTGGATGGAGCTTGAAAATCTTCGCACAGCTGATTGAATTCAAGGGCATATTAACATATATACACACACAAACACAGCACTTTTTTTAAAAAAAAAAAAAGCAAGATGTTTAATAACTAATCCTGTAGGTTTAATTACAGGCAAAAATGTCACATATATGGTAAAACTCCCTCTGCTGGACGCTCACTGTTTGAGTCTGTTTGGACAATACATAGTGACCCTGGTGCTGTTTTGCCTTTATTGAAAGAAATAAGCTGCAGTTTTCAGGAGCAGTCACTTCTGTCTGTCTCCCCGTTTTCTTTCTTTTTCCCTCCTTCCTCTTCTATTTCTCCCTTTTGTTCTCATCCATCCAAGTTTATGATGAATGTGGATCCCTCTGAACACTCTGTTTTGCTGAACTTCTCTGGCTAATATTACATCCTTTTGTCTTCATTTGTGGGGATTTTCTTGTCTCCAAATCTCTTCATGTAGTCAAAAGTGGTCAAATTATTATATAGAACTTTGTTGCCAGTGTTCTGTCCACATTTGCATTCCAAACGAAAAATAGATTTTCTTTTCTTCTATATAAGTTTGTTAAAAAAACTGTTGAAAGTTAACTGTCCAATTATCTGTCCAATTAACATGTCAGATGTTTTCAAAAAAAGATAAAAATAAGCAAATGTCAGCAATTTCTGTATAACCCTTCTTCTAGTCCTACATTCTACATGTATACTATTCTCCCCAGATTTCATCTGAACAAACACAAAAATGTAAATATAAGCAGCTGTCCCTAGTAAATAGGACAAATCTAGGTACCAGAAGAACACCACAGACCATCTTGATACATTTTCCATTTTATAAAACATCTACTCTGGAGAGACAAGGAAAAAAATTACGCTTCTTGCAAAAAAAATTTAGGAAGCAATGGATCGAGATCAGTGGCTAAGAAACTTAAAGGAACTGGCTTGTATAAATGTAGCTGTGTATAATAACAGGACTTATCATGAATTTAAATGCTTGAGGGGAACAAGGGTTCCACAAAAGAGAAAGAGCAGTAGAAATGCTTCAGGATGTTACTACAACAGCAATTGCTTCTGTAAGAACTTGTACTTTAATATGGTTAACCTAAAACAAAAGTTTAAAATTGTGTGTTAAAAATTACATTAGGAAGTTAGAATACAGAAAAAAAAAAAAATCTAATTTAGTGAAATCTCTTGGATGAATACAGAATTAGCACGGTAATCTTTGGGTGTCACAATGTGTTTTCTAGTGTCTCTTCCACTTGTGTCAGGTTTAATTAAGGATTAATTAAATCTTAAATTCATTAATCTTCTGACCACAATTTTATAATTTTTTTTAGTGGCTTGGTTGGGGTTTTTTGCCATCCTGCAAGACAGCTTCTGTCTTGCAGTTCTTCTAAACTTCCTACTTTCAATAACAAAGTCTCAGACTGTCACTGCCGATCAGGTTTGTTTTCAATACAAAAAACTCCTCTCTCCTGCTCTCAGGCTTGTCCATCTGAATCTTCACCAACTTTATCTTGTACATTTTTTTATCATCTGATTCTTTGCCTGGTTTGTTCAACTCTGATTAAAGTGTTACACTCCGGGTCAATCCACTTGTTTCTTACATGTCAGAATTACAAACTGGTGGATGGAAAGTTGTACTCTTGCTTTGATATTAGCAGCCTCAAGTCCATTAAGAAGACCTCAATAGTTAATAATTAGGGTAAGCAAGAAAGTATAAGTTTCCAAAGTGTGGATGTTGATTTTAGCAACAGTTGATTAAGAAAAATAAACAGAAAAGTGTATAGAAATATTTCTTCCATTTTATTGTTAAAAAAAATCATTATCCCTGTGTAAAGTGAGTTGCAGCCTCTAAGTGGGAATAATAGTTCATTCATCAATGTTTCTGTGACACCTGCAAGAAATTAGCCAAGTAATAATAGTTGAGTGCAGAAACTGCAAGAAAATATCCAATAGCAATATATATAAACAAAGTGTAAAAAGAAAACAAAAACAACTGAACAACCAAACAAACAAGAAAACCCCACCTCACTGATTTCATCTTCCCGTCTTGAGGCAGGTTAAAAAAAGTTTGAGATCAGGAACTGCATTTTCTGTTGTGTGTGGACAGAGCTCCATAACACAGTGGACACAGTGAACATGGAAAGAACACAAGTGTTAATAAACGATGAAAAATTTGAGACAGAGAAAGCTTCAGGAAGTTGATGCCTGGTAGGAAGAAAGCTGTGATGATAGCCGTCACTCCAGTATTTCTGCTTTTCCTCCAGTTCACTACAGGAACTGAAAAGGACCTCGAGGCAACTTTGGTGAGTCTGGTGTTTGACCAACCTTGTCTCAGACTAGAATTATCCTAACAACTTTGCTGCTGAACCTTTATATCACTGGAGTTCAGTGGTGCTTACCATGAAACTTAGACAACTTATGTCACAACAAAATAATCATAGTGCAGGGGTAGTATAAATACCTCATAATATACTGCTTGTAAATGTATAGTACAATGGGCTATATTTGTTTGTCAGCAACTTTCTATTGCGTTACTATTTGCAAAGTTTGTCTCTAGAGATAAGAACTTTCTTTACTGCTCATGTGGCCCAGATAAAGTCAATAAGCATGTAGACCTTATCTTGATGAGGGCAAGCATCTTGCTGTAGCCCTCTGCGGATCCTTCAGATGGGAGAACTTGCATATGAAGTAACAAAGGATGCAGGGGAATGGAAGGAAACAAATTTTACCCTAATCTCCCACTGCTACCTGAAGGTTTACCAGGATTACATTTTATTTATTGTGACTTAGAATCTGTCTTTGTGTGCCTGAGAATACCATTCAGCAAGTTAATGTAGTCAGACTGACAGTTTTTGCCATTATAGTATTTCTGAATTTCTATCACTTCATATAACACTATAAGAAGTTCTGAGATAAGAATAGGATAATAATGTACAGGAAATATTTTTTTCATGGTTTTATTGCAGGAATGCAACACTATTTATTTTCTGCACCTCCCCATTATCTTCCTTTGCCATCATCTGCATACTTGAAGCTACTTAGCTTAATTACCGGCAGATCATACTTTGCAACAATACCTTAACTGTACAACTTTACCAAAATATATATGGATGTGCTAACCTTAAAAACAAGACAATACAGGGTTGCCTTATTTCAGTTGTGTGGGGGGTTTTCTTTGTTTGTTGTTTGTTTGCTTGTTTGTTTTCCCCAGGGCCAGCCGAGCTCAACATACATTAGGAATCTTTGAATCTATCAATAAACAGACTATTTTTTCTATTTTACATGTGGAAAAAACATATTTTGTATTATAAGGATTTGAAGCAAAACCTTTCATTGTGGAATCCATTCTGCTAGAAAAGTTACAATGCACAATTAAACATCATATTCATTAAAATTACTTATTACACGAAACATTATTTTGCATATCATGGAAAAATACTGTAAAATGCTGGAATACTTGTAAGGAACTGTAATTGTATAGCTACACTACAGTGACACTTGAATGTCTAGAAAGTACAAGGTACAAATGACATACTATTTTTAAACAAACCCAAGTGTCCCTGAATCATCTGCCTAACTACTTTGTTGAATAATTACCAAATCACTATATACAATAAAGAACTATTTCACAATTACATGTAAGTTAAATATAATCATGCTTTTTGTGATTAGTGTTTACAATGAATGGGGATATAAGTTAAAAAAAAAAAAAAGAAAGAGATCATTTTTTGCAAAAATATTTTCCTCACTAGATGTGGATTTATGGATATCGAACACAAGTGTCAATGATTGGTCTGGGAAAATACAGTGGCAACACAAATACCCAAACTTAGGATATTTTTCTAAAATAAAATAGATGCCCAGACTAGGAAATAAGTTAGCTACTGTACAGGGAGTTTAGATTAATAAGAAGTTGTCTAGAGTAGAATCATGATTATACAACATCAAATTCCATAGTGTATCTTGCGATAAGAAACATCTTTTAGAATTACATGCTGCATTTTATAAACAGGGAGGATGAGAAATTATCAAAGTGAGAGAAAGAGTTTGTTTGATGGTGTAGTGGGTTGATCTTGTCTGTATCCCAGGTGCCCACAAAGCCATTCTGTCATTCCCCTCCTCAGGTGGACAGGGAGGGGAGAAAATAAGATGGAAAAATCTTAGGGGTCAAGCTAAAGGCTTTTTAATAAAACAAAGGCCAAGGCTGTACACGGAAGCAAGGGAAAACAAAAGATTTATTCTCTACTTCTCATCAGCAGGTGATGTCCAGCCACTTCCCAGGAACTAAGGCTTCAATACACATGGCAGTTGCTCTGGAAGGCAAACATCATAATAACAAATGCCTGCCCCCGCCTTCCACGTCCTACCCTTTCTCTTAGCTTTTATTGCTGAGCAGACGTCATATGGTATGGAATATCACTTTGGCTAGTTTGGGTTATCTGTCCTGGCTATGTGCCCTCCCAGGACCTTGCACACCTCAAGCTTGTTGCTTGAGGCAGGGGAAATGTTGGAGAGACGGCCTTGATGCTGTCTGAACGCTGTTCAGCAGTAGCCAAAACACTGGTGTGTTATAAACACCTTTCTAGTTACCAATAAAAAGCACAGCACTATGAGGGCTGCTATGAGGAAAAATAATTCCGTCTCAGCCAGATCCAACACAGATGGACAATTTTCTATCTTAATTTTAGCAATTTATATCCATAGTAAGGATATTTTCTGTTAAGAGAATGAAGACTCAAAGAAATGTAATAAAATGTTGGGGTGTCATTGCCTTGCAGTTCACATCTCTGAAACATCCTAGCTTAAGAATGCTGCATAACAATGTTTTCAAAACAAACCAGATAATTTTTAGAGAAGTAATTGGGAGAAATTACCTCTGACTGCTTGTTCTTAGACAGGTGTTACTTCTTCACCCTATAGAGACAGAAAGAAAACAAGCAAAAATTTAATGAAATCTAAATATGATAATGATTACTTAGTAGCTGTTGTTATTACTGCAGATGCTTCTGTATTCAAAGTCAAAGTTATTCAGACCTCATGAGAGGACAATAATTAACATTGCTACAATAGATTGGAAATAAAAGTGAAACATTACAGTGAGGGAGGGAAAAAAAAAAAAAGAAAAAGCTGAAATGGCCAAATGGAAAAAGCAAGCCTGAACACAAGTACAGGAGGACTAAATCCTTTGGAATCACCCATTGCCACTGTCTATTGCTTTTGGAATCACAAAACAAAAGAACATGACTGTTTATTTAATGTCTAATCTAACCATGATTCAAAAATTTCCCAGATCAAGTGCTTTCTCCTACTACTACTACTTTATTTTCAAACTGGAAGTCAGAATACACTTAACCTTCATGTTGCAAAAAAACAATGAAAGCATCTGAATAAAGTTTAATTAAACAAAACTTTCAAAAATACTAGTTTTATTTTATCTTTATAAAATAAACTAATATGGAACATATAATATGTGCTTTGTTTTGTTTGTTCTTTTGTTTGTTTTTTGGTTGGTTGGTTGGTTGTTTTTTACTATACATATATGATTCAGTAATAGAGTACAATTTCTTCAGTCTGTTTCTTTGTTATTTTTCCTTTTTCTCTTCATTATTCCATTTATAATGCTGCCAATAATTTGTGATTGATGAGAAGAATCTTTTGTTTAAGTTTAAGTTGTTTAAGTTGGTTTGCTGTAATCTTACCATTCATGCATTTCTGTTCTATGAGTGAATAATAAATAACAGGCAAAGATGTGCAAATACTTGAAACACTGGACTGTCAGCATGCTCAAATACAAGAGGAGTGTGTTCAAAACTGTAACTGAAAATATTCGATTTACAGTTTTGGTCCTGCCTATACATTTCCACTTGTTCTTAGAAAAATATAAAGGAATATTTTCTTAAAAGAAATGTGAAGGTTGGGCACAAAAAACTACACAGAGAAGATGGACTTAATCCTTTAGGTACCCTGTATACTCCGCTGCTGCTGAAATCAATGTGGATATATGAAGGATGTTCAGGATTTGAAGGAGCAGATGTAAAGCAAGCATGTTTAATTTTGAAGGAAATGTTTATGCTCAGGGTTTTTTTCTACTGTTCACCTTACTCCACTGAGATAAACAAGAGTACGTAGATGAAAGCAACACAAAGTTAATTTCACTTAAAATGCACAGAAAATAGGATGATAAAGTGTTACTATTTAGCTCTTTATCAAGAGCACTTAGTTTTCATCTGTGATAGAAATTGTAATAGAACTCTAAAGAATGAAAACAGTAATGGCAACTTATTTCACAGACTCACTCTTGAATGTAAATGCATAAGGAAAATGAGTTTAACTATGTAGTTATAGGGCAGGAAACAAGTCACAAAGCCCTGATTTATATTCTAAAGCATAAATATTAATCCTGGTTTTATGGCAACAAAATGAATGGTCTTTTAATACAAAAGAGAACCTAAACCATCCATTTGATGTGCCTACAGACACATTTATTCTAGAATGGCAATACAGCTTTAAAATGTTCTGGCCCTTTCTTTTTCCCATTTGATTGGGAAAAAAACCAGATTTTTTTGTAGACTTGTAAACAGATATGTTTTATTGGATTTTCAAGCAAATTGAATTTTTAATTTGTGCACACAATTGTATATACAGAAATAGAAATTTATAGATTCTATGTATGTATATATATACACTGATTACTCAGAGCACTTCGTGCAAATACAGGACTTCCAGTCTTTCCATGAGGTACGTTGAATGATCTTCAAATAAGGAACAGTTAAAGAAAAATGCCACAGTTACTTTTTTAAGTATCTCACTGTTCCTGTCCTTGAGATTTTAAGATATTTCTCAGGTTGCAGAATTTGTATGTCATGCTTTGTGGAAAAATCAGAATCAGAATAGGGAAAGATATTTTATATGTGTGTACTGGTTTTGGCAGTGATAAAATTAATTTTCTTCATAGTAGCTGACATGGTGCTATGTTTCGGATTTATGATCAAAACAGTGTTGATAACACAGGGATGTTTTAGTTACTACTGAGCCATGTTTGCACAGAGTTAAGTCCTTTTCTTCTTCTCGCAACACCCCACCAGCGAGTGGGCTGGGGTGCACAACAAGCTGAGGGGAAACAGCCAGGACAGCTGACCCCAACTGACCAAAGGCATATTTCATACCATATGATGTCATGCTCAGCATATGAAGCTGGGGGAAGAAAGAAGAAGGAGTGACATTTGAAGCGATGGTGTTTGTCTTGTAAAGTCACAGTCAAACGCAATGAAGCCCAGCTTTTCTGGAGATGGCTTAACACCTACCCCCCCCATGGGAAGTAATTAATTAATCCCTCGTTTGCTCTGCTTGCATGCACAGTTTTTGCTTTACCTATTAGCCTGTCTTTATCTTGACTCAAATGTTTTCTTACTTTTACCCTTCTGGTTTTCATCCCCATCCCACTGTGTGGGGAATGAGCAAGCGGCTGTGTGGGGTTGAGCTGTCATCTGGGGTTAAACCATGGCAATGTGATAGGTGAAAATGGCCATTTCCCAGCCAAGTCTAGAAGAAAATTAGGTACAAGCTTAAATTTTAAGTAAAACTTGAAAACTACTTATTGATATAATTTTTACTTAGCTCCGATAGGAGATGCAGATATCATACAAAATGTTTTAGTCTCGTATGTTTTTTAATCCCCTGTTCTGTGTTCTAAAGGAGAAGATAAATCTATCAAACTGCTCCTTTATGTTTCATCTCTTCTGACTGTTTCCAGCTATCCCCTAATATTAATTCTCCTAATAAATATTCTAGCATATTCCTTGTCAGGGTCATCACTGCTGTTTTTCTTTGTGCTGTCACCTCTTGCACTTTTGACTCTTTATTTTAAGCGTGCCTCTGCTGGTGTGGACTCCGAGGAGGCATTTGTATCCACTGTCCGGAAGTTGCTGAGGTGCAACTGGCCTTATTCATGAGTCAGATTTCACTTGGGAAGTAATAGACATCACATAGATTTTTAAAACAGATGTTCAGTCACACAGGTATATCAACTGAGATGCAAGATGGAATTAATAATTTGTGGCTGTCTACCTATATGGTGTTACCCATGTGAGAAGCTGGTCTGTTTACGTTGATGAAACACAATGATTGAACATGATGAAACCAAGAGAACTGAGACACACTCTCACCACAAACCTTTACAATTATTTAAGTCAGAGCTTACCTTCGTAGCACTCTGTTTAATTTGTGTGTACACCAAACACATAGCTGACTGAGGCAGAAGGAAAGAGACAAGAAAAAGTAGATGGGTTAATGGAAGAAAACAAAATAAACTACAAAGAAAGTAAACGCTAAGTGTGTTTTCTACAAGTGTTAAGTTTGTTCCTGTTTTGATATGTGACAGGAAGGAAGAAGTTTAGGAAAGCCAGGGAACTTCTGGGCAAAACAGGCAGAGGATGGTTGGGGAAGGATACCTCTGCAGAGTTTTGTAGCATGATTGATGTCTGCAGGAACAATGGGCATCTGACCTTGTCTCATTTTTATCACTGAAGACAGAGGGGAAAATCAGTGAAGCATACACCCTTGTGTAGGGTTCCTACCTTCCTCACACTGTGTGGCCCACAAAGGATCTACACCTCACAGGAGCACAACCTTCTTGTACAGACCCACTCAGGATGACAGTTTGGCTGTCTGCAGTCAACCATACATGAGATACAGAGGGAGATGCAGTGATCACAGACGTGACCACCAGCCTTTTCGCTGCTATTCTATTAGTGTCTGTAAGCAGATTCCAAGACCAAAGCTGCGCTATGAAGCTCAAATTAAGTTAATCAGTTATGTCTATATTACATGTGCTTATCTGTCACCTACGAGGGCTGTGTAAAATCCACAGAGATAAAGGCACTGACATATTTCTCACACATGCACACTGTCCTTACAGACCTCAAGGAGAACTGTATTAATCAGTTCAATTTATTTCTCAGAAATCTTGGTTTCTGTCTGTTCAGTTTAAAATATGCCCTCAGAGGCTGGTCACAGTAAAGTTTATAGTCCTATAATATTCCATGGAGAAGGATTATTTGAAGGAGTCTCATTCCACTGTATTCTCCTAGGAAGAAGCAGATCGAGGTTTTACTGCAACATCAGCACCAGTTCAGGCTACTCTGCATCTTCTGTTATAGCATACTACAGGTTAGCTGAGTATGCTGCTGTTTGTTGTTATTTCCTCCATGCAATTTGTCAGGTAAACCAAATGTTACCATTGGTACTTTCCAACTGTAACACCTAAGTTCAACCATAGAAAACTCACTGCTTCTCAGGAAGCATGTGTCAAAAATGTCCAGCATGGGAGACAACCACCTTCAGAAATTCAGGGAAATTTTCCTGTTCTAGTTTGAGAACGATGGAGGAGTGTTCTGTGCACGTAACAAGCTCAGGTTAGAAGTCACCACTGGTCCTTTCTCAAGGAGACATTCACACTATTGCTAGTTAGATATACTTGATTTTGATTTTTCTCAAAAATTTAGGCTAAATGAAACATAGGGTCAAGCATTTAGAGATTTATAAAGAGGAAGAAGCTAATAGCACTTGAGAGAAAATTAGAGAAAAGTTTTATCAGAACACCTAGATCTTGATGCCATGATAATTAAGGTAAAATTCTTATATCAAACATGTTAATTTATTTAAGGAAAAAAAAAAGATGACATAAGATAAGAGTCATATATGAGTATTAAAAACAAGTTAATGGGCAAGCAAGTTGCAATGCTATCTTCAGTTAATCAGAAAGGATCCAAATATGGAACATTTTTCTAATGATGCAAAGGGGGAAAGACAAAGTGAAATTATAATAAATTTACATACATTAATTACCTGGTAAATATAGCCTAGACTAAACTATTGCAAGAACAGCATCGGTGCACAAGAACCCAAATTACATGACAATATTTTTTGTTCAAATGTTCTACTTATTTAAAGAAGTCAAATTCTGGTTTCAGATATAATACTGTGTCTTCAGTAGCTTACTCAAAATTAAAAAGATCTTTACTGAAATAAATTTCACTTCTTTCTTTATTATTATTCCTTAGATATGGCATGTTACTCATTGCATGTTGATAATTTATTTTAATTTAAGCAAATATGTCTTATCAGTATTTTTATACTTTTTACCTGGGGCTCTGTATGTTCTCAGTTAGAGGTTAATCTCTGTTCCCTCATATTTATTTATCCCAACTATTTGTCTTGAATTTCCAAGGCCATACAAATGTGGTAGCTAGATTTTAATCAGATTCATTGAGAAAAAAATTATTTAGTCACCATGGTCACGATATAAAGTAGATTACAAACGGTGTATGATTTGATAGTGTTGTGATGGGCTGACATTAACCAGTAGCCAAGCTTCTACACAGCCACTTGCTTACTTCCTCCCCCTCAGAGGGATAGGGGGAGAAAGTAGGAAGAACAAAAGTGAGAAAACTCATGTCTTGAGATAAAGACAGTCTAGCCAGTGTCCAAGCAATGGCCACCTTGAAAGCCAAACCCCCCTCTTCTTCCTCTAGCTCAGTTTGTGCTGATGAACATGACATCACATGGTATGAAATACCCCTTTAGCCAGTTTGGGTTAGCTGTCCCAGATGTGTATCCTCCCAACCTCTTACCCACTCCTAGCTGATTTGATGTGGGAAAAAAGAGAAAGCCTTCATGCTGTGTAAGCACTGTTCAGCAAGGACCAGAACACTGGTGTGTTACCAACACTGTTTTAGCCACAAATCAAAAACGTAACATCACACAGGCTGCTACAAAGAAACTTAACTCCATCCCAGCCAGAACCAGATCCTGTGTTTTGTATCCAATAGTTTAATTCAAAACAAAGTATTGTCTCAACAAATTTATTCAGCTTTAATGCTCATTTGGGTTTTAGTTTTACACACTACCTCATTGCCTTTTTATGGATAAATCAAGTCTCTCTCTAAATAGGGCTCATGCGAAGTAATCAAAGCATATGTTTTGAACACTGCTTTCAAATAAAAGTAGTCCCATACTAAAAAAAAGATATAATGCAAGATTTTTGTTTTATTGCCAGTTGTTAAAAGGAACCAGGTACAATAAATTAATATGGAGCTTACCTCTCATTTATCTAATGACTGTACAAGCAGAGTGTTTAACAGGTACAATGACTCCAAATAATAGCATAAAAATAGTTGTGTGGGTTTAGACAGAATGTTATATCAGAGACAATACTGAAAGGAACAGAACGGCAATAGTATTCTATTCTTGCCGTACATCCTCCCATACGAAGGCCAATGAAGTGTTATTAAAATGTAGAAATAATTTTAAGACCATATTAACTTTTTAGTTGTGTAAGCATAATCTTACTAACCCACACTTCTCAACCAATGTAAGGCAAAAGGCTAATGATGTTTCATGGATTAAGGTGTAATCATGGTGTGTTTGCTAACCACTGCTACTGTCAAGATAGTTCCTACATTTTTCCCTCAGAAAGCAAGCTATTATAATTAATAATTTTCCATTGTAACAGACACAGCTGACACAATATATACTCTAAAGATCTTTTTTTAAAAATTACCTTTTCTGTAACCAAATATTATATGGTACCTGGGGAATGTTCTTTGCTCTTTGCTCATGTTTCACATAAATGCAAAACCCATGACCAAATTGCAAACCCTTTTATAGGTTCTGGGTAGTCTATGACTTGATAGGTAATCCTTACTGAAGTAAATTTCATCTCATCTGATTTTGTGGGAAGCACTGCAGGTGTATTATATACGTATAAAGTGGATGTTATTTATAAAGAAACTCCCAGCTTTGAAACAAATTGTATTCTGGGGAAAACAACCAAAAACAACAAGAAGAACCAAGCCAAACAAACAGAACAAACAAAAACAAAAACAAAGGAAGCATAGATAACTGGAATAAAACAATTGAACAATTGTAATCTGTAATCACTTTATTCTAGATTCCACTTCCACTGACAAATCGTACCATACAACTCAATTTTATTTTAAGCACAGGAAGAGGAACATGATTCTATGATTCTTTGGATAGCTATCTATTGCAGGGTGGATGGCAGCTACCTCAAAAGATGTTAAGGCAGATGAGATGCTTGTTGCTGTCTTACTGAGGTACTAGTTTATCTGCTCTTCAAAGCTGTAACAAGCTAAATTGTCACCTTCACTGGTGATGCATGCTGATACTTTTGTTTCTAGATACAAGTGTTTCATTCAATAGGTCCCAAAATAGCCTTTCACCTTTCTCCAGTATCCAAAACCAGATTTTTAATCTCCCCTGATTTAGTGTTCAAAGGTAAATGTATATTCCACAATCTTCAAAGAGACAAACTCTTGTCATATACAAACATATACAAATTGTCTTTTTTTTTTTTTTTTTTCGTGGAGGAGATAATGTCTGTTCCTATGATCCCACAAAAAAAAAAAAAAAAAAAAACACACAAAAAAAAAACCACAAACCAAAAACACCTGCAGAGGGTGTTTCCTGTAATTTATTCATAAAACAAATCTCTGTCATTCAGTGAAGAAGGAGGAAGAGACAGTAGTGCTCTTTAGTGCTATTTTAGTAGCGATATCATATTTCCTCTTCATTTTCTGTAGTGATTATCTTTCCAAATCAGATACTGCAGTACAGCTTTCCTCCTATCCCATTCTTAAAGCAGTCAGCATAAGATACTTCAAAAAGAGGGAGAACACAAATGGGAAAACTTACTTACACATGAAGCTTCTCCTTATCTGAAGAAATTTATTGATTTATTCTCCTGATCTTAAGATATAATGACTCTTAGATGTTTTCTCCATCTAATTAGTTAACAAAGTTTTACTCACCCATGTTCATGTCCTGTTTGAACTTGTAAACTGCTGGTTTTAATACCACACTGAGCTAAAAATCATGTAAAGTTGTGTTTATTTTCATAACTTTTAACTTTTGGTTTTTGTTTCCTTCAATACCTGCTTTTTTCAGGACTGCAGAATGAAAGAAAAAAAAAAACCAAGATATTTTATAATCTGTTTCACTAATATATACTTGTATTTTGAATTGTTTAAGTCAGCTTTGCAGTCCTCTGATACCTCAAATGTTTCTAACATGTATCACCAAACCTTTGATCTCATCCCCTATGATATAAAGGGATTCTTGTAGTTATATTCATCATTAGAATTCTGTGCTTGTTAGCTTCTTTTTTTCTTATACAATCTAACAAAGGTTCTTTCTTAATCTCATAGGGTCATTGTTTTACCCTGGTGGCAGTATGGCCTTGATATTTTCCCCTAGTGCATTCACCTAATTTAACATGATCAACACGTACAATTGTTTGACAACATTATGTATTCTGCTATGCTTTTGTCTCTAGTGAATTTTGACTATTATCCCACTCATATTTGCTTACAATTAAATCCTCCAAAGTCTTTATAGTTTTCTATGACTAATGTATAATTTTGTGATGTTATTTTTGTCAAGTTTTTTTGGTTTGTGGGTTTTTGGTTGGTTGATTGGGTTGGTTTTTAAATCATTAATTGCATCTTCAGCACCAAGCTTAGAAAAATGACTGCTGACAGTCCTTATAAGTCTCCTGCTAATGTAGGCATTGCTGCCTGAAGTTCGGGACTTAGGAAGTGCTCTGCTAAATTAAACCAGAAGAAGTATTCTCACTGTTGCTAATTCCAAGTTTCCAGGCTAAGTGCAAACCTCCGGAGGTCTTTCAAAAACTGTTCATTAATTTTATTGCTACTGGTCTGCAGCTCTGTATGAAATATCACATATTCAATTCTGAATATGTTCCTTGGCAGTAGCTCAGTGACAATATTATTCCTTACTTTTCTATTCACATGACCAGATGCACTGTCTCTTGCAGCATCTGATATACACACATATACACAGTGTTTGTGGTGCACCAGTGCATAAATTATAAGATTGACCATGGCACCTTAGTCACAAGAAGTTAGAAACAAATTTCATAATATCTCTTGATTAAAATACCAAGCAAGAACTTGCTCCTGTTGGAAAAAAAAAAAAAAAAAAAAAAGGCTAGAAAGGGATTTGTTTTTTAATTTTATTATATTTTGCCCAAATATTTTACTCAAAAAATCTATCAGTGTTAGCTGAAAGAAATCATAACTGACCTGAAGTCAGAACTGAAATGTGAAAGAATACTTAGGCAAAGTAAGTTGGTTTTGTGGTGAAAGAATAAAAATAAATTAGGGAAATTTTGGAAAGGAATATGAACAATCAAAATATGTCTATCTCACCTATGTCTCTCTTATATCTTCACATTATCCTTATTTTTGTCATTGTTCTAGTGTATGAAATGTAGCAGTCACTCACCTTTGTATGAAAAAGTTTGGGTTTTCCTTATAACTTCTTTTATAAAGGGAACATAATTCCTAACCACAGACACTTTTTTTGTTCAAGGTTTCATCGTATCTACTTCAACATGAAAACAGCTCACTTTTTTTTTTTTGTAAACACTTAGACCTTAACAGTATTTTGTGATACCAATTACTTAAGTTGCTTATGAAGTAAGTAAACCTTTCATTTGATTCAAATAAGGCACCATTTGACTGCCTTGAGTTTGTTTTTATAAAATTGAATTTTGATTGCTCGATGTTTCTGTGTTTTTCAGTTTTTAAAAATACTTTCTACTTACTATTAAGCAAATATATGGCAATAAATATCTACTACCTACATTAACATTATTGTATCGGTAGTGTTCCTGCTTGAAAATGGAGATTAAATCTTGTTTTCACGAATAATCACACAGTCTTCCATAGATTTCTGACCTAATCTGAAATACATGAATTAAGGATGAAAAAGCTCAGTTACTCAGATTCAAAGTTCCACCACAAAAAGTCCTGAGGCACTTTAAAAATATTAAATACATCAATTATTTCCCTGTGTTTTAATACGAACTAAAGGTGAGCACCATCTCCAAAAACTAAGCCATAATGGATAACGACATATTGAAAGTAGTCTGAAATTCTATTGTCAGTGCTCGCTCACATCAGGTCTTTTGCTTTTACTTTGCTATATGTTCTGACAGAAATATTAATAGTTTAGGTAGCATTATAAGTGAAACTTGTCCTAGATATTAAGACTTCTTTTATGACTGTTGTGAATCTATATTTCTCCTTTCAATTCCTGTGTCAAAGTTCCACTTAGATAAACAAAACCTAAGCAAAATCATTGTGTAATAGCTGCATCATGTACTGGCATTCTCTGTTTTGTCTTGGACCTTTTATAAATATCTCAATATTATGTTACTAAATACTTTGAATTTGTGTTTGTTTGTTTGTTTGTTTTTTTTACATTTTTAACAAATCTAAATAGAAAATCCAAATTAAAGAAGGCTGGAAATCCAGTTCATCCTATTCCTCCCCACCAAGGTTATCAATAATAGATACCATCAGCAGCTAAAACTGAAAGCATTAGCACTGATACAAATGTCTCTTTGCATAACATCAATGGAGCAGACAGAGAATCAAAAGACAATTATGAATAGCTACAAAAGTGAACTCCCTCTTTAATAGTAAATTTAAAGCCCAGATTGTGTTTCAGTGTTTCAAAAGATAAACAACAAAGGACTTGACATTGCATAAGGAATTTTACTGCATCCATTGGTATATATATATATAACACCACAGTTGTATTATTAAAAAACAAACAAACAAACAAACAAACCTTTTTTTCGCTGGTTTCATCTGCCTTTCCTCTGGCACATCATCTTATATAGTCTTAGCATGTCAGTTAATAAATTGCCTTTATTAACAGCTGTATGCACCCCTCGAAAGAATTTTGAATGTTCAAAATAAATGCTTAAACAGGAAATGATTCAATATTTGGTAAGAAATGTTATTTTTCCCCAAAATACAGAACTGCTTTTAAATAAGTAAATTAGCTATTAGTTTTTATTTCAGATCAACATTGTTAGCTGTCAGAATTGAATCAATGACCACAGAATACCTTGATATGTGTTTTATTGATATTCTACAGTCTAAAGAGAGATTAATGAATGGACCAGATGATATTCAGCAAAATAATTTCACTTTACTTTATGGAGTGTAAAAATATTATCATTTATTATATCTCTTCTAAAATCATATATATTTTATTAATTCAAATGAAAAGAAATCAATATTGAGACAATATATCACTAAAGTATTTATTAATAGATTTATTAATATTTTGTATAGCATAATAGACTCCTTGTCGATAGGCCAATATTCCATTGACAAAATATATCTGAAACTAAGGAGAGCTATGCACCACCTAAATCGATAGGATGCCAAGGGATGCTATGGAGTCTTCATCACTGGAGTTTTTTAAAGAACACCTTCGACAAACCTGTCAGAAATGGTTTAGGTGTAATTTATTTTGCCTTAGGTCAGAAGACAGGATGAGATGGTTCCTTGAGGTTCCACCCAGTCTTATTTTCAGTAGCACCTTCAGCAACACTGCTTCTTACAACAGTAAGTATACTCAAGGAAGTGGAATGACCTATATCAACCATTTCCAAGATCCATTCCAAAGTCTTTATTAGTTACTAAGATTTTATTTTCTTGGAACTCCAACAAAGAACATCGAAAGAATAGATTGTTTATATATGCACGTGTACTTATGTACTTGTTGGCATTGGATATACTATTCTCTACACATTTAGTCTTCCCTTTGTCTTCTAAGTAGCGGGAGGAGCCACTACAGAAGAAAGACAACTTGCTCTGCTGTAGTTTTTCTATTCCATGATAGTAACAGTGCTTAGACAATGCTGAAGGTAAGGAGTGATGAGATGGACTCATAAATCCCAAAATGAGGAGGCAAGTGGCACATGGAGCCAAGAGTCTCCCTCCTTCCCAGGATGTGCTCTGCAGCCTCAGCCATCAGCTTCTCTCCATGTTTGTGGCCCTGTCCCCCATGCAGGGCCTCCCACTGCTTGCAGCTCCTGGCATCTTCTAAAACTGACGCACTTTCTACCCAACACCAAAACCACCATGTTATCAGCCTTTTAGTGGGAGGGAAGAAGCAGTTCTGGCTCTATTATTGTACTGTTCGCATGAAAGTCCTAGTACGGTTTGCTCCTCAGTGACAGATTCCTAATCAACCAGAAACTTCAACTGCTTCATTTCTTTTCTGTTTTACTTTGCAGTACCATGCTCTTCTCTTGATCTGCCTTACAGAAATATTTTAATAATACATTTTCAGTCCAAACATTTCAGACTCTCAGAAATCTACTTCTTTCAACTGAAATGTAGTCTTCTCCTCTGTTCATTTTTAATTCATTCTTCTATCAATTAAATGATATTTTGAAACTCCTGAGTGGTACTTAGTCACTCATCTCCTCTGACTTTTAAAGGTGGATGTCTAATTGCCCAGGGTGCAACTGAAGACTGCCCTGAAGTCTTGGTAATACATACTCATTCCTTTACTAATCTCAAATGCCTTCTTCTTGTACAGTGAATTATCACTGTATTTTTTCTGAAAAGTCCTTCATCATTTTCACCAAAACTAAACAAAAGGCACAAATGCAGAGAGGTCAACAATATCTTCACACTTCTCCAAATTTCTCTGTCAGTTTAGTATCACATTCATAGAGAAAGTTTGCTTTGCTTCTGTAGATATAATGGCAAAAATTCATTTGACTAGAATCCCATAAACAGTAGAAATATGCCCAGAAATTACAATAATTACTTTAATAATTTGTTCCTATAATTATTGCAGATCTGCCATTAGCCCTATTAGAAGCACTTTGTTTTATTTTTTAAAGAAAGAACAGCATATTAAAATTCACATGCCTTTTTTGAGAAATTATATTTAGTTGTGCTTTACAAGCTCAAGACAGGTTAAATAAATAAGAAGGAACAGATTTTTAGTGCAGCACTTGAGGAGCTCCAGAAGATTATAGAATCATAGAATCCTTTAGGTTCGAAAAGACCCCTAAGATCATTGAGTCCAACTGTTAACCTAAAACTGCCAAGTAGGCAGTATAGTAGTTATACAGTACTAAAATTACATTCGGCCCTTTGAAGGCAACCACAAAGCTGCTGTGGCCCTCAGTGTAAATGAGTTTGACAGCCCTACCCTAAATGGTTGGAAAAGATCACTGCCCAGCTTCTAAAGAGATGCCCTCTAGTCTTTGAAGAAACCTGGCAGTTGTTTATTGTGGTCAAAATGAAGCTGGATTAACAACAGGGTTCTCAGTATTCTTTGAGTGATACCACCCATTCTTCTGTCAATTATCAAGTTTTGGTTCATATAACTGTACTGAAGCGTAGCTCCTGCAGGAAAGCACTAGGCAATACAATGGCATAAAGTAAAGAAAGGAAGACTTGCAGCAAACAAAAAAAAAAAGTTCAATGAGTTCAAGATTTAGAAAGACATCTTATGAAGAAAGAAACACAGCTATTGCTACTCAAAGCATTTATATGTATTCAGACAAACACACAAACACAAAAAGTCCAGTAACAACAAAACAAACACAAAACAAAAAAAAGATGCAATGTTAGAAAAGTGCTTCTTATGCAATTACTTGTTACACCAAATCAATGTAAGAAGCTAATAGAACTCTGAGTATTAGTATTTATTCAAGAGTTCTGGTTATAGAACTTATATTAGCTATCAAATATAGGCTATCCCTCTACTGCTTTTTGTTTGTTCAACAGAACAAAGGAGGTTTTATGAAGATAAGACAGTGGTGACAAAAAATGAACTATCAAAGAGCTGCAGTAATTCGGAAGGATAACAATCAAGACATCCCAAAATACACAGTGCTTTAATTTTTCTGACTCTAACTTTACAATAAAATATTCACCAAATTTTAAATTATCAGGTATAAACTTGTCAAACTGAAATTGCAAAAATTGTGGATTTCCTGTAATATAAAGGAAGTTTTTGAAAGCCTGTGATTCTGTTATTACTACAGTCAAAACAATGGAAAACAATTCCAAAATCCAGTTAATACATATAAAAACAAACAAACAAACAAAACCCCAAAACAAACAAACAAAACCCAAACCACCAACCACACACAAAAAGACCAAAACCCATACCTCAAGATTTGTTATTTGGTTGTGAACAATTTTATGAGATGTTTATTAATTCCATTCTTCTCTTAATTTTAATCTCATCTCACAAAATAATGATGAATCTTTTATTAAGAATTCATTTTCATTTGGATTTAAAAATTATGTGGCTTGACACGTGAAAAAAAAATGTGATGCCTATGGTCAGAACTTTCTTAACAACATCACTTCCATTGTTAATTTCTCCAATGTCTACACATCTGCTTTGAAACATGTCTGTTCCCAGGACCACAGCATCCTGATTTTGTTTTACAGTACTAACAATAAAAATGCTAAGACTTACTCTTTTTGAAATTAAGTAGAAGAAAAAAATTCATGGATAGATTTTCCTTCTTTCAGTGAACATTTTTATTTGAAACACCTCTTTTCCCAGTGAAAAGTTACTTCAGAATAACTAAAAATGTAAAAAACAATCAAACCCTAATCTCTATAGTATGTAAATTGAATGATTAATCTTAGGTATTGAAGTGTCTCTTGGAATTGTTTTACTAATATTAAAATATGATTAACTGAAATTTAAAATTTTGTAATGGTTTATTTAATTCCTCTGCTTCCAATAGCAGATGTTGTGATTTAAGCTCTGGTAGGCAGCTCAGTCCTCACAGAAGCCACTCTCTCATTCCCTTACATTGAGGTTGGGTAGAGAATCAGAAAAGCGAAAGTGAGAAAACTTGTGGGTTGAGATAAAGACGGTTTAAAAAGTAAAGCAGAAGCTGCACAAGGGATTCATTCACTACTTCTCACCAGCAGGCAGGTGTTCAGCCATCCACAGGAAATCTGGGGTCCATCACACCTCATGGTTGCTTGGGAAGACAAATGCCATCACTCCAAAAGTTCCCCCTTCTTCCTTTCCCCAGCTTTCGTTAAAGAACATGACATCACATAGTACAGAATATCCCTTTGGTCAGTTGGAGTCAGCTGTGTCAACTCTTGTGCACTCCCAGCCAGCTCACTGGCTGAGCAGTGTTAGAAGCAGAAAAGGCCTTGATGCAGTGCTCAGCAATAACCAAAATATCCCAGTGTTATCATCACAAATCCAAAACATAACCCCATACCAGCTACTGTTGAAGAAAACTATTTCTCAGCCAAAACATGTATGGTAGCAGATACAAATAAAATTTTTATCAGTTTTATATCTACTAAGGTATCCCCAGAATATCAATTTTAATTTATTTATAACTGAAATTAATTTATTTCCCTATAGAATTCATCTTTTACAAATACCACTGTGTGGTTTTTTCACTACTCAATTTTTAGTATAGTGTTGGGCAACATAAAGTGATCTTCTATTTAGAGTATATAATAAAACCCTAGACTGTTATGCAGGGTGGTTGTGTCCTATAAACATTCCTGCTTACCATTATATTGCCCCAAAATAATTCTGTGCGGAGGTGCACATTTTATCTTGCTTTGAAATCTGAGTTTGTTGCAACACTCAGTAGATGAATTTCCACTGACATTTAAAACGTGTATTCTCTGAAGAGCTGAAAACATACCATTTCTTAAAGTTTGTCTCATCTTGAATAACTAACATATTAAATATAGGTTCAAAGTTATTATTAGGGCTCCCCTTGACTGTCCTATCCCTCTGAACTCTTTGTTTTCTACTGCACATGCTACTCTTTTTTTTTTTTTTTTTCATTTGAATGGGAGCAAAAGGCACTCATCTTCCACTAAAGCTGGAAGGCAGTGAAGCTCTGTCAACTTGTAAAACTTTCTATTCCTGCTTACAACTCATCTGATTAAGAAACAGAATCTGCAAAGAAATAACTATTGCAATTATCATCTATAATGCCTTGCACGGTACATATTTTAAATGATAGCTATAGGTATTCCTGCTTCTCCTCCTATTTAGTGATCTAGATATGACTGAAATGTATCAGTTCTCCATTACTACAGTATACAGTAGTCATTATGAACAAAAATTATGTTTTACACATGATTTTATATAGTGTACACTTTTCTCAGGGGTTGGTGCCAGATTTTTTTTTTTTTTATTCCATATAATTCTAATTTGATGTTAACAAAACTAATCTGACCTAACAATGGAAAAGATCAGAAAAAAAAAAAAAAAGATAAATATACTTCTACTTGATTTGCTTCTGCTTTCTTCTGCTGGATCCCACCTCCTAATTCTTCATTACAGAATATTTTCTTTAAAAAAGAGCACTAGAACAGAGGAAAAGTATATTATGAGCTGGAATTTTTAACATGCATACTTTAAAGAAAAGCAAAGTTGCTGCTGACAACTGCATCATGCTTTGTATGTTGGTGAAACCTGATGTACTAGGAGTGTGAAATTATTTTCAATTTTAAATAGCAATGTACCAAACCAACACAGATTTTCTATTCAGGAGACTGTACTTGAATTTTGTTTTCAGAGAAGTACAGTGTTGTTTTCATCTTATACAAAGGAGAAGAAACATCTGTCATATAACACATTTGTTTTAAAGAATATTCTGTGGTTTTTTAATGTATTACCTAAGCAACTTGAACTCCAAGGTTTAAAAGAATATACACAAGTAAAGTTATCAGGTAATAGTAAAAATATTAATTTCTGAAAGATGAATCTATGAATATATCTCCTTCCATGACTTCAGATGGTTATGGGAAGTAAGAATTTCTTCTGTTGCTTTTTAATACATATTTGTGTATATTATTTCTTTTTACATATCACTAATTTAAACATATTGCTACTGCCCTTCAACTGTTATATTTGAAATTTCGTTCCCCACCCTCAGTACTAGATGACTGGACTACTAGTTCTTGATCTGATTATTAATCTGTTTCTAAATACTGAGTTGACTCTAGACAAGCTAGTGACCTAGGAGGAACTTACACCTCGACAGTTATGTTAAGATTCACTTATTAGTGCATTTTTGAAAAGAGACACCTTATTGGTCAATGCTACTCAGATGGCCTGTTATCTCTGGTCCCTAATCTCCCTTTGGTAAAGGGCATTGAGTAAATAAGGGGACCATTAATGTAAAGACACCATGAGGAACGGTGCTGCTCATAAAATGCTGAGGAAACTTGCTAGCTGGAAACGTACTAGGGCACCTTAGAAAGGAAACAAATAACTTGAACTGAACATTCTGATCAGTTTACTGCCTGAAAAGCTTGACATCTGGGAAAGGTTCCGATTTCTGAGAAAGGCTACTAACAAAAATCTTCACAGACAATCTCTCTGTTGGAATGATTCCAGGATCCTTGACTTTTGTCTGTCTAGGCTGACCCAAAAACTTTTCACTGGTTATGATTTTCCTAAAAGTAAACATGAAACATAAGCTAGGATGTAATTTTATCTGTCAAGAAATTTTGATGTCAATGATTGTCAGACACTGCACATCATCCAAGTGCTCTAGTATGAGAAGTAGCTGCTTTATGAAGATTTTGTATTCTCTTGGTCTCTGAAGAGGCTGGGAAATAATCAGAACAGATTATGTTCCACGGGGCAGAGTAGGTTCTTCAAAGATACTTATCATCCTTTTCTTTAAATGTGCTTAGGGTGAATAGCTAGCAGGAAGAATGTTAAACATGAGTTTATTCTACAGTGATATTCTACTGTATTAGTTTCCTTCGACTTCAGTGGCTTTGCACAACATAACTGAAAATATGGCTGTGAAAGCAAAGCTACTAAATGGCAGTTGTTGACCATTAGTCACCTAACTCTGCAGTGAAAAGATTATGTTGACTTCCATTGTATGTTACGTGAGTTCAAAATGTTTCTTTTCATGTTTGCAGTTTGTTCTCTTTGATGTACTTTGCTCTCTATGATTTTTTTTTTGCCCTTAAGTAAATCTGAGCTGCATTTTCACAGGAATAATTGTAGAGATGGACAAAAGAGACACATTAATGAGACAGATGTTACAATATGTGACACAGTGAGTATATGAACAGTGGGATGCTCCAAATTGCATTTTTCTTTCATGTTTGCTATATGGACATTGTGCACAGAAACGTTGACCTCTAAACAGATTGTAACTTTTCAAGTCTGATATAATTATAGATGCAATTATTAGAGTTGGAGAGAGAAAATAAATTGTGATTTTAATTTTATGAACAGTCAGTGGCTTTCCAGGAGAATTACACTCTGAAATTTGCCTTCATTTTCTTAGTATGATTTTGCTGACACTTGGGTTCCTATCTATTTGGGAAGACCTATGGTCAAGTGTAGGCACATTAATTTTCCTGCAGTATTTATTGGACAACAAATTTACCCGTGCAAAGATGTTGATGTCCCGATGGTGGGGTTATTAGTCTATAGCAAGTTATGATATTTAGTGGCTAGACTTGGTTTTTAGACTTTTTCTGCAGAAGACAATGTAGTATATAATTCATAGAGACAAATCCGCTTTAGTACTAGCATACCACAACTTTGATGTCTTTGTCTGGATCATTACAATTTCAAAAAGCTCATCGTATTACAGTTCACTCTATAAGGACTGCTAGTGCTTTTGATTCCTTGATGTTGCCTGAAACAAATGGAATCTCTTTTCAATGCAATTGGCATATAGACAGGTCCCATTCAGTACTCTGGCACAATTTGTTCTCCAGTTTAAACAGGAAATAGAAGTAGACTGGATAATGTGGTTTTGTAGAAATCCCATTTAGCAGGGGCACTTTATTTTTTTTTCCCCCAGCTCAAAACAGATGGTTATTTGGTCAAAAGTTTTATTGCATACAAACATATCCCTCTACAGTTCAAAATATGAGAAACAGTAGAACAACAAACAAAAAAGAATAGTTGAGCAACTCACAAAAAAGAAAAAAAGTGGGGAAAAAAAGAAAAAAATCAAACATATTTCACAAAATTTAATTAATCTGTCAAATTTCAGCTTTTACAGATTTCCCTATATTTATTATTATTTTTTAAACGCTTATTTTTGTCAAATGTTTCACAATAGGTTTAGAGAATAAGTGCTGTCATTTTTTATGTAAATTGTTTGGAGGGAAATGACTGAAGAAAAACTAAGGGAATATAAAATTAACTGCCTGCTTTGAGATTTATTTTTTAACTAATTAAAGAATGATGTCATAAATTGACAGGTGAATAAGCCATAAAAATATTGCGGATCTTCACTGTTCCCAGCATTTATATTTTCAAGGTGAAACCTTTACATTTGCTTTACTGCTTGCCATACATTTGAATCCCATGCAGCCATATTAGCAGTGACCTCAGGGAACTCTAGTCATGCTGCAGGCCCAAAGATTCTTGCTGATACCATGTAATGGTTTAGTATTGTCTGTCAACTCAGCCAAGCGATATCCTCCTCCCAAATGGACAACCTCCACACAGAGTGACACCCTTACCTGGTTTACTGAAATCTGGGAGTTAAATTCTAATTAGAGCTGAAAAATCTTGACATAATCAGCAACATTGGGAACTGAAATGCAATTTCTTGAGCATAACAAACCCTTCAGTTCTTTCCTATTAACGTCATTAAGAGCCCTGAGGATAATAAAAGAATGTGAGGGAAAGATAATATGATTAAAAAGATTAAATTCTCCACCATTTTTATCTGTGGCATGAACCAGGTTTTAACAAAAGTAAAATTCAGGACCTGATAACGTAAAAGTAGAAAAAAGTACACTTTCACACAACTAAGGTATATACTAGAGAGAAAGTTTCAAATGTAATCTTTTATTCAAATAAGACTCACTAAATACTTTTAGAAGAATCATGAAAAGGAATCAATACATACCTGTAGTTTTGATGAAGTGAATGTACTTTTTCTTTAGAATTATTTATAAAAATGGACAAATGGGTCTCAGACAGACACATATTTATAGTGGGTGAAAATTGTCAGTTGCCTTTTCCAGGACCTTGGCTTTTCACTCTATATAGGAAAAGTGAAATAGTTTAGTCCTCTGTAGCTGTTTAACGAACACTACTGGGTCAAGATGGTCCTCGTCAGCAAGCTCTAGCTGACTGTGTTTGAGCAAGAGGTTGGACTAGATGATCTCAAAAGATGCCTTCCAACTGCAACAACTCTATGAATAAATAAAAGAAAGTTGTGAAAGTGGATCAGGGAGTCAATGCTTCTGGTTTTGATCTAAAAAGAACATGTATTTGATGCTTACAGGGTACTCATACAGTTGCTCTTAAAGAAAAAGCAACATACTCAGTTGAATGCATGATGAGCGTGTGGTATTCTCTCTCTTCTGACAGGAGTAGAGGCTTTTGACATGAGTTAAAGATATTTTGCAGAACCCTATGTGGATCAATATGAAAGCTCAAGCAGAGGTCATGACATTCTATGGACGCAATGTTATTGGTATACAAATGGACAGATTAGTTTCTACCAGTGTTTTAGTACAGGAGTTGAAAGTTTTCAAGATACCAGCAGTTGGCTGAAAAACATCTGAGTCAAATTTATTGCCAGTAAAGAGCAAGATCATACATTAGCGAAGAAATGGCTTGAAGAGATCACCAAGCTAGTGACCTAAGAGGGACTTACACCTTGACAGTTATGTTAAGATTCAGGTAATTGAACTTGGCTCTGCTTCTGAAAGCATAAATAGAAGCTTGAGATAAATCTTTTTGATAAGTGCTACAGGGTATCTTTGCTGAAGTAGAACTTAGCAAAATTCATATGCATTGCTTTAGAAAAAAAATAATGCAATGTAAAAAGGAAATATAATGAGGAATCTTAAAGATAAGTGTGTTTCATTTGTATACAGGAGTCATGACCATATGTCAGATATTACACATACTTCCACAATATGTAGCTCAATAGAATTAAAGCAGCAAACACAGGCCGGAAGAATGCCTCGAATCTTAAGATAAATTCTCTGTAATCGCAAGCAGCTGTAGAATATACATCCAGTTTGGAAGCATTCATGGTATTTTATTGAATGTGAAGTTTTTTTCAAATATGTCTCCTAGTGTTCTGCGTTATTCATAGACAGGAACAATTAATTTTGTATTTGGATTGATGCAGTGAGAAGTAGGTTTTGACATTCTCAGTGGACTTTTACCTCTGGAATACTTCACTGAACAAAAATAGAGGCTATTCTCTGAATATAATTCAAAACATTCTTTTATTTGGCAGGCAAAAATACAACCATTTAACAGATGGATAGAGTAACCAAAAAAGGATTTACTTGATGGAGAAAGCAGAATGTCCTGGTCTGCACGCCAATTAGTCTATCTCTGATTATTCTGTGTCTTAAGAGGAAGGCTGTTGATTCAGGAATCCAGTTCCCACTTGAGATTATTTAACTTCAGTCCATTTTCTGAGGTTTGGCCATTCCATCAAACTCCTTTAAGACTGATGTTATAGCATAGCATACTGTTGTGGGAGGTTTACTATTTCTATCTGTACACAACTGTTTTATTCCAATTCTAAATATGTTTCATGGCAGTTAAAAAAAAAAAGTGTAATGCACAGAAAGTGAATATTTTGACTCTCTGACCAGAAGAAAGGAAAAGAACCCTCATGTTGTTACGTTTTTGATTCTGTGGAAACAGAAGAAACAGCCTAAGAATCAGGGTGAGAACATAAGGGAGTTTACCATAATAGAATAAAGGCATCTCACAAAAGCTCTCACCCCATGATTGTAGGGTTAATGCATGCCAACATCTATAAATCTGTGTCAGGTGAATGTGAGACAACATCTCTTCCCATCAGAGAGTGCAGGAGAGAGAGAATTCTGTGTAAATCAATATTTAGAAGTACACTACTAAACTGAAGCAAAACAAGTGCTCATGCACACTTAAGAATACACACACACATGCTGCTAAAAGTGTTCCTCATTAATTTACTTGTCTTGATCCCTCTGTTGTGCTTCACTCTCCAACTTAGCGACTTAGCACTGGCTCTTGCCAAGTGTCTCTTTTCTTTCTTCATTTTAATCCTTTATCTAGTAGCTCTGGGCTTGCCTAGGGTTTAAGCTTGTATCTTTGATATATGCATTTTGGTTTCACAAATCTTTGCAGAACCTCTATATCGACAACTCTGATTTTCATATTGAGACCCTTTCTTCAGGAGTAAATGAAAGATTTTTTTTTTTTCTTTTAACCTGGAAATAAACATTTAACTTTCAAGTATGCATGGAGACCTATGTATGTATTTTAAAACAAACAGGCAGACGAAACCCAAACATACTCTTCTGTGCTATTTATATGCCATAAGTGCCTGAGTATGTTGAAAGATCAGCACAGGGCTGGATAATACTACCACTCCTGTGGATATGATGGAAAACCAGAGAAGTGAACTAAGCTCTGAGTCCATCCCTTAATACATAACATATGTGTGTAAAAGTGTCAAACTATGCTACTATAGAGGAAACCTGCAGGCCTCTTCATCCCCAAAGAAGAGGAAAAACATTGGATTTTGACTGAATTACAGGTTGACTTCCTGTATTTTTAGTGAGAAATTTTATTTTACCCTCATGGTGAAAGTTTCAGTTCATTATTAAGCACTGGGAGTATCTAAAACAACCGCAAATAAAACTACTTGTTACCTCTAAGGGCAGTCTGTTCTGTACTATGAAATGCATAAATTTATTAAATATCCTTTAATTAGGGAATATTTGGGACTTCTTCAGTACATTAAATATTTTGTCATTCCACCAATTTTAATTTTTCATCAGAATAAGTTACTGACTTACTTCCAACATACAAGCTGCTAAGAAATCTAGGCATTTAGAGGATAAAAGGAGAGATTAGCTATTAATGCAACATGTCACCAATATTTGACACTTTACTTAGCGTGACCGTTATCTACTGTAATCTACAAAATTTATTCTTTATGCTCACACTGTATTGCTAGAATGGCATATGGTCATGCTTGTTTTTCTTCAAATAATTTTTACATAAACAGCTGGTGAGCTGTTTTCATTGTAACATGGCACATATTTTCCAAGACAGTTAGGAAGGATTTATGTAACACTAGTATCTGAAATGTTTTCCATGTGAGGATTGTAAGGAAACTCATATGTGTTATTCAAAAACTCCAAGATCATTCTGTGTTTTTGTTGCTTTGGGGGAAGCTTTTTTTTTCTTTTTTAATTGACTGCTGAGCAAAAAGATTACATTTTCCTACTTTCCACTGATATAATCTTAGAAATAAGAGTTGGCGAAGATGGATGCTTAATCACACAAAAGACAGTCAAATTATAAAGTCTTGTGAAAGCTCTTTAATATTCATTTGATTAAAATTGGAGTTCAGCTAGCCTAGAATTTGACCCCTGTCACCTTACATAAAGGTAAATCTGAGCTGATTGGCAGCGAGGGGATTATTTTACTTACATGGTAACCAAATTATTTAATATACTGTTTTATTCTATGCAATTCTGAGGGAACAGTACAATATAAACAGTAACAACAGCTGAATTAAAGTTGGATTTAAAATATTTTCCTTAGCTATCAAAGATGATTTTCAAGGCCATGCACCAAACCCTGTTTCAGCCAGTGATATGAGTTTGCAACAAGCTATATATGAAAATTAATTTTCCCAGCAAATTTATCTGAAAAGTTTTGCAGCATTCCTGCCTCTCACTTGTTAGTAAAGACAAAATATATCAAAATTGTTTATAAAAACAAAAAGAAACTCAAAACTTTATAAAGAAGACTATAGGATGAGGAAGTACTTCACAAAGTTACCTTTAATGTAAGAATTTTTGATGTTTTCACAAGAGGAGTGGTAAGTCATAGAATGTCCTGAGTTGGAAGGGACCGACAAGGATCACAGAGTTCAATTCCTGTTTCTGCATAGGACAACCCCATAATTCGCACCATGTGTATGAAGGCATTTTCCAATCACTTCTTCAATACTGTCAAACGGGGGCCATGTCTGCCACCCTGGGGAGCCTGTTCCAGTGCTCCACCACCCTCTGGGGGAGGAACCTTTTCCTCATGTCCAACCTATACCTCCCCTGGCACATCTTCCTGCCATTCCCTCGAGTCCTATCACTGGTCACCAAGGAGAAGAGCTCAGCACCTGCCCCTCCTCCTCCTGTTGTGAGGAAGCTGTAGCCACCATGAGGTCTCCCCTCAGTCTCCCCCAGGCTGAACAAACCAAGTGACTTTAGCCACTCCTCATACAGCTTCCGCTCTAAACCCTAACAATAACTTCGTGGCCCTCCTCTTGAGACTTTCCAGTAGTTTTATATCTTTTTTATCCTGTGTTGCCCAGAACTGCACACAGTGTTTCAGGTGAGGCCGTACCAGTGCAGAGCAGAGCAGGACAATCATCTCCCTCACCCGGCTGGCAATGCTGTGCTGGATGCACCCAGGACATGGGTGGCCCTCTTGGCTGCCAGGGCACACTGCTGGCTCACATTCAACTTGCTGGCAACCAGAACACCCAGATCCCTCTCTGCAGAGCTGCTTTCCAGTATTTCATCCCACAGTCTGCACGTACAACCACGGTTGCCATGTCCCAGTGGCAAAATCCAGCACTTCTTGTTGAACTTCATGGGGCTGGTGATTGTCCAGTTCTCCAATTTGTTCAATAAAATGAAAATGTTTTATTAAAATTCAGTTCAATATTATTCAGTTTAATAAACTGAAAACATTTTATTAAAATGTGTCAGGAATTCTGAACTGGTGATGTAAAACTTCAAGTGAGTGAACTGATGTTAGAAATGTAGTTTCCCTCCCTTATGTCGGACTGTCACAGAGACTCACATGATGCCAGAAAGAATACAGGTGTAGGACAATACAGTTGGAATACAGGTGTAGGACAACACTGAAATGGTCTTTCGATAGCAGCTGAGCAAATTAGAGTCTGTTAGCAAGATCCTTTAATAAATTTTTCAGTTTGAGAATTTTTGATTTTTATTTTTGAATTAGGTTTTGCTGCCTGCAGATTAAAGCATTAATCTGACAGGTTAATTTACATGTTCTCGAATTCTACAGGGAATACCAAACACTGCTGAAAATACATTGAAAGCTTACTGATAACAGGCAGTTTTTTAAAAAATGTTTGGACTTCCTGTGAAATATTTAGGAATCTCTGGCAGGCTCATCCTTGCATTTTTTGGGCTATGGACTAGCTGCTGCTACTACTTGAAGCAGTTTCTTAATATAAAGCCATTTTAAGTATTAATTGTTAATTCCACCTAAATTCAGTAATTTTTTATGTGTCATCAGTGGCTGACTGAGAAAGTTTGAGACCTCCTTAGGCAAATGTGGACAAAAGTTATCCAACAGTTAGCTAAAATGAATGAGAGACTGAAAATTCACCAGCTACAGAGAATATCCCCACTGCCTTTTTTATTCACCCTGCTCTGAATTCAGCAAGTACACTGGTAAGTCCTGCTGCACAGAGATCCGTGTCACTTTTTGCTTATCAAATGGACTATGTGATTTCTCTAGTCTGGAGCCTGAAGCATTCTACTGTCTCTGCTGCCGGAATCCAAGCAGCTGGGGACAAAAATAAGGCCATCTCCTAGACCACTGTTCATTCAAACCAAGTAAAAGGACAAATTTGGGCTACAAATGGCCCGTCTCTCCAGGCACATGAATTCCCAAGAAAGTACAGGATCACCAAAGGGAGGAATGAGCACTGGAGATGACAGGGAACCTTACCAGCAGGATGGGACACAGGCCCAAATGGACCCTCTGCTCAACCAGTAAGTCTTTGCAAGTTCAGAGCATATGGAGGTTGAGGATGCCAACTGCTTACTCAACACAGGTCCCAATTCTCTCTGTAGTTGCAGAGCATTGTCATAACCACTGAGTGTAATCATTTTGTCCCATAAAACCAAATATATTTGGTAATCTGTTGGCCTATTTTCTTCTTCTCTTTCTAAATAACGTATTACATATTTGTTATATGTTCTAATAGAAACTGTGCAGTAATACTGCCTTAAAGAGGTAATAATGTTTATATGATAGACCGCTTTGCTTTGTTAAAATGGCCTTTTATGACTCTGTAACTGTTTTAGCCTGGTACTCATATTTTGGAATTTAACTTGTGTGTGTAGAATCTAGGCATTACTTTTTCTGTTATGCCATACCAACCATGAAAGACTTCGCACCCTAGGGATCAAAACTCTGGAAAACAGTTTATTAGAGCTATGATAATAAATGAATGAATAAATAATTTTTTTTTTTTCATAAGTAATGGAAAGCTATGGCAATAAATGCTTGTTGAAGGAATTAGTGAACACAGGCAAGCTAAAAACTGTCCAACTACTGAGTTTTAAACCAGATGTGATTTGCATGCCTATAAAGCAATTTGTTTTGAAAAAGAATAAATGCTTAATCTTTGAACAGCTTCTGTATATATATAAGGTATTATATTTTAACAGTTAAAAGGTACTTTGTTTTCTTGAACCTTTTAGTGAAAACTGAATTGTCACTCTAAAAAATAGGAAAAAAAAAAAATAAGATATTAGGGGAAACTTCAGAAACCGTTTAGTCTAAGAAATATGTATTTTAAATTATCCTTTAAATGTATCTACTCTTACAAGCCTGTAAGTATGCACCTTTTAAACAAGATGCATTCATTTGAATAAATATTTTGACATATCAGTCAGACATTGAATAACTTTTTCTCTCTAAATCATCGTCTAAATACTCCTCTGAAAGAGGTCAAAATAATTATGGTTTCCATAGAGTAAGTTCTCATTTATTTCCAGTGCTAAAGGCAAAAAATTAAACTACAGTTCTTGGCCTGCAAAATCTCAAGTCAAGGTGAAGACCAAAGCACTGACCACTGATCTTATTTTCTCTGACCTTGAACTAGTAGACATTGGAATTTCTACTACTTAATATTGTTTCAAAAGAGATCTGATTTTGATTAGGAACAATACATGCTTGTGAACAATAAGAAAATATACTTTTTCAGAGAGAAATAAAATTGTTTCCTCGATATATCATTGAGACATTTATTTACATTTTTGTTGTGTGATATCAGGACAAGTAGAAGTGCACATAAACACAAACACACACACACATAGCTATGTATAAGTTCCTCTTTCTTTATCTGACCAATATTAACCACATAATCAAAATTATTTCACTATTTTGCCTCTAAGAAACTTTCATGACCAGAACTTATAATTTCCTTAATATTCATGGAACATGCATTTGGTCCAAGGTCAGAATATGTTTGTGAAAGAATATCTGAAAAGTGGTTCAGTTCTCACATCCCTAAGACATCTGAATCCATCTAGGGTGGCTTTTTAGATCTGACCTTGATATGAGTGTTCCCCCGTTCTATAGCTTTAAAAATACATAAATTAAATAAGAAGATGTAAATTTCTACAGTAAACTGTTGTTGAAAAAATGCTTCAAGATCTTATTTAAAAGAAGCTAAAATATTTTTATATTCTGAAAATTAATATCAGATTTAATCATTTAAATTAGAATTAAAATCTTTCTGATGTTTAAAAAGATGACAGAGTTAACTAATTTTGCCTCAGAAATATTTCAATCTGTGCTTGTTTGGCTTACACCATATGTTTTGGTAGCTGAAAGATACTAAAGATTTAATCAACGTTATAACAGAAAATAAAGTTCTATGAGCTTCTTAGGCAGTAGGAAGGTGGGTTTCTAAAATCTATTCAAAGTGAAGTTTAAAATTGGCTCACATTAACAAGGTCACATCACACTATTTTAGCATATTGAATACAAATTTGTATGTATGATATAGTGAAAATCTTTTGGAGTCTAAGCTTTGCAGAAGTGGAGACATGACAAGGTAATTGAAGTAATAGCACAGAAAGACACTTGGATCAACTGTGCAAAATGTGACACTACCTTCTATGTAACTCTTAACCAAAATCATTTTTACACATTGTGCTCTAGTGTACTACAACAGAGTGTCATTTACTGTTGTATACACCTACAGACAAATGCTCCCTTGCTAGGTTTTAACGTAGATGAACAACTGCTGGGATAATAAAAAGCCCTGAACTAACCCAGAATTTCAAGTAAGTGTAATTTATTTGAATACTTGATCTGCATGTCTCCATGCAGATCTTTCTTTTTTCTTTTTTTTTTTTTTCCCACCAAAATGAAGATTAAAATGGTTGTACAGGGTCAGATCAAATGTTTATCTAGTAAAGTGTCTGCTAAACCACAGTGTTGAGTTGCACAGGCCAAGGTGGAGTGTGCCAGACCACACTAAACAGGCACCAGCTGGCACCTTCACCATATGTACCTGGTCAGGACCTATGGCTGGCACCTTAGCTTCCAATGTTCTTCATATGTGATCCTTCATGAGCTGAAGGCAACGGCTTTGAAGACATCTAAGCACTCATTGCAGTGTGGATCAGGACTCATGTTCTGAAGCAAGTCTCCCAACCATCCCCACTCACTGTGTGGGAAGTAGTATGTGAGACCACAATTTCACATGAACCTAGGCAGTAAAGGCCCCCTGGGACCTTACCTGTTATGCTGCAGGTGCTAGTGAGATAATGCCAGGCTAGAGCTTGTACATAGCACAAAGCCACTGCAACGTTCATGGTGTGGGTGCTGAGTCCCCAGCCACTGCTATTCTGTCCTGCAGAGCTCTCACAAGTGATACCACAGCTCTGCGTGCACCGACTGGCTCCGTAGCTCGTCCTCCATTTCCAAGCCTATCCAAGGCCAGCTCCAAGATGGCAACACTGAAGGGCCTGGGCCTGGCACAAGGGAAAGCTTCAGTGTGAGGAAACCGTCATCCACCTGGGCTCTAATTTGGACTTGGAGCCACCCTGTCCCCACAGCCATGCACAGAAGTCCTGGGTGGCGCATCTTGGTCACTGTCCCTGCTGCAACCTGGCAATAGGTTCTCATAACTTGACAAAAACTAACATAAACATTTTGTTTTTCCCTCCTTACAGAGTCTTTCAGAAACTTGCTTTTGTTCGAATCCATGCAAAGTTCTCCCATTAAATGTATTTTGTAACAATAACTTCAGAAATTTAACTCTTCAGTGTGTGAAAATGTGTTTACTCACGTAATCCACATTTTTTTAGTTTAATGCAAATGGTCTTTCTTAACTGTGTTGCACTGTATACTGATTCAACTTGATTTTTATCAGAAATCAGGAATCTTCAGATCATCAGAGAGTTTCTCTCTCTTTTGTCCCATATTTGAACACCAAAAGAAGAAGAAAACCAGCAAAACTCATCTTAAAATTCTTGACTGTTCTTTTTTTACAAACATTTGGTGGCTGACTCTTGAAAGGGGGCTTATTAACATGGAGTATTTACATTTTCAAAATTAATATCTCAATTACTTGTAGCAGTAGGCTTCTTGTGATAAACTGAAGATCCTTAAAATATATGTGAAATCAGTAAGTAACAACTATGGAGCCGCTTGTGAAAACCAATAAAAGAGCAGCATTTTTTTTCTTCTTAGTGAGTAGTGTTCCTTCTCAGTCACCTTGTGAGCATGATGTGTGTAAGGGGTCTCGATGTATTAGCTTAGGGTACCATTATGTGGTGACTTGAGACAGGACTAGCCCTGCTATCCTTCTATGGTTTTCACAGATTTGTTATTCATTCATTCAAATGAAAAAATTGCTAGGCTTTTTGAAAACTCTTATTTTTAATTTTTTAGTATATGTATGTAAAACAACAGGTTAGGGAAAGAGTCTCTGAATTTAGGGATTTCATGTTTACAAGGTCACTTCATCACTGCATTTGAGTCAAAATGGCTAGATAAGCTTTTCTTTATAAGTATTGATTCAATCGAATTAAGCAGTCAAAGAAGATGGAAACAGCTGCAGCAGAAACCAACAAGAACTATATGATTAGTGTGTGGTACCTTCTCCTGTCCATGCAATTTTGGGCAGAAATTACTGCCTTCCCACAGACCAGCAATATCTTCAGTTAGTGATTTGGGGACAATGCCACAGGACTCACTATAGAAAAAGCAATATCAAACCACATTTATTTCAATTACACAGTTTTCAACCCAGAGCAACATACGCTTTTCATTGATTTAAATCTGTTTGAGAATTTAGAATAACATTGTAGTTTTATATCAAAGGTGCTGTTTAATAAAATCACTCAGCTAAGAATCAGCCTATCAAAAAAAAAAAGGGATTAAATTAATAAATTTAAAATACAAGACAGTAAGACAGTATAAATTGTGTAAGAATAGAAAGTGAAGGCATTTTTACTTCAATTTTATGCTCTCAAAGAAATCTTGCTTAGTCTGAATGAAATATGGAAATTTTTGTAGACCACTGTATCTGTGATGTCAGGTTTTTTGTTTGATCGCAAAACCTTGCTTTTTCTCTCTCCCTTATTTTCACATTAACAAAACTCTGTCGATCCCGTTCCACTGCCTGCATATACAAAGGGAAGTATGTAGCTTTCCTAGAAGGAGAAACAGAGTTTGCAAATGAAATGTCAGTATTTTTTTGTTGTTGTTATGATTAGCTTATATTTTGTCAGTAGTGGAACTGTTTACTTCTGTCTCCAAGATGATTTTTTTTTTTCCCTGCTAAAAAGGTTAGCTGTGTAAATAGAAACTTTTATGAATATACACAGGAAAACAGAGGACGGAACTTGTAGTTGGTCATACAATTTAAGAAAGATTTTGGCTCATACAGCATCTTTCACTTACACTGTGCTTCAAAATAGGGTGTGAAATACATTAAATGTCAACTTAAGTAACAAAAATTGGAATTTATACTTGGAGTGAAATTACAAGGCAGAAGAGAAAATCTTGAAGAAGGAGATTTTCAAAAGCAGAGACAAAGGTGAGAAGAAGTGTAAAAAAGTTGTTTCGGGTCTTATTTTCTGCAATAAAAATATTTTTTACAATGAACACAGTGAGAATTGGAAATAGGAAAAAAAGGAGAGGACGTCAGGCATAGGCGTTTTTAGTTGGCGTCTTTAGAAGTACACTACATAGTTCTTGAAACTACAGTCATGCAGTCCTGATCCCTTTTTACTTGACTCTAGTGTAATTCCCCAAGGACCCAGTGTCTTGAGAGGTTTTTCTTTTATACGTTTATGAAATGTGGTCATAGATTAGTTATTCAAAGTTTACAAAGAGATTGAATGAACAGAAAGTGTGAGTTCAGATTATTCATAGGCAATCAGGCCAGGCTATAACAAAGAATGATGTTGAATAGAGATGTATTTTTAGGGGAACCCAGTTCACATCCTCCATGACTGTCCCACAGCACAATCAAGCACATAGCAAATGGAGTGATCTAGAGTGTTGATTCAAAAGCTTATTCCTGATCTCCAATAAAACAACAAGGCAGGTGCCATATGTGTTGGAACATAATTTTTATCATCTATCTATAGGAGCCTTCTCAAGTATAGTGAGCTGATTACATAAAAACAGTTTTTATTTGGGCTGAAAGGGAAGCTTCATCTTCTTCTTCTTCTATCTCTATATAGAAATAAGACAGTTGGAAGGCAATTAATCTAATTGTGAATGTCTGCAGAGTGATGCTCAGTTTTGAGCCAGATGCCTTAGCTGTCTTAGCCACCCTTTTATAGTCTTTGAAGAGACAAAACGGCTTTTACAGCACAGGTCACCTGGCATCTTTTAAATATCTATTTTAGATTAAAATAATCATGTTTTATATCTTTCCACTGCTTACAAAAGAGTCAAGGGAGTTTCGTGTTGGTCTTAGCATCATTTATTCAAATGAGATCAATTTAATTATGTTCTATGTGTCCATATGTAATAGTATCTTTATGAAGAAATTTTACAGGTAAAAGGAAAACATTGTTTTTATTTCCTTTGGAAAGATTAAACTCCTCAGCTGCACTAGTTTTGACATTGAAGAACAGCTTTTATTAACCTGAACTGTCTTCACAGTACATTTATTGTACATAAATGTTCTTAGACATCAAAAGGCATTTGAAAATATTTTTTGAAATCTTTTTTGTATCCTGAATTTGTTTTGGAACTGTGGATTATTTTAGTTCTGATGAGGATTGGCAGCAGTCATCCTAACAAAAAGAAGAATTTATGATGAAAAGGATGTCCAATATTTGAACAATTAAAATAAATATGTGTACATGCAGGTAAGGAGGAGAAACTGAAGGAAGTGAAGTAATGCTTGTCAAAATACTTCGTAAGAAAAAAAAAATTGGGTTTTGGTTGCAGGAAGGTGGTGACCTAGAGTGTTTTTGCCATAGAGAAGTAGATTCAAAGACTAGAAAAAAATAAAAGAAAAAAAGAAAAACAACAACAAAAACAAAGAACACACAAATATGCCATCTGTGTTGCCAGTTGCTGTTTATTCTGACAGAAAAACATGGGAGAAGAGCAGAGTTCTATTAGTAGCGCATATTATGAAGAACTGTGCATGAGTGACAACAGTAACTAATTTTATGCTTATGCAAGGAGGAGGCAAACAGAACAAATTTTATTCTATTGTTAGTTATTGAAACAATAGTCAAATGGGTATCATCTGAGTACACATTCAGAGCCAGTCTTTGAGCCGTCAGACCTCTATTACTTCTTGAGGCATTAGGAAGAAATGCCCTGTTATGCGGTGGGATCCCCTATTGAGATAGAAGGAAGAGAGCGTGATCTCTATTCATATCACAGACACAGGGATGGATGGATGTATTACCGACGTGCAGTAATGCAGTACTTTTTCTCTTAACTTCTTTTTTTCTATCATTTTGGAGTACATGCTGAAATTATTACAGAAACAAGACAAGCAGGAAAATATCTCCACTTAGACAGTAGCTGAAGGGCCAGAGACAAAAACTATCTAACAGTTACACCAGTGACAAATAATAATATTCTAACTGCAACAGCAAGTTATGCAATAGATATGCATATCATTTTCTGCTCCCTAAAAAAAGCATCATCTGTGCTGCTTTCTGTCACTGTTCTGTAGTGCATGCATTTATTTTACCAACACTGCCCCAGGCATCAATGACAAAAACTTTATTTTGTATGCACATGTCAGGGCAAGCTTACCTATATATAGATAATCTAGAATTGTGCAGAATGCATACAGCAACAAATACATATATTTTGTGTTCTGTTTTAGAGTTCCATTGTTCTTTATATTGAAAATCTGAACACATTTATTCAGAATAGTGTATATCTGAAACATATACATGTATGCACATACAGAAATATCTGATTTTATTAAAAATTTGTCACAGGTTGGATTTCCCGCTACCAAAAAGGAGAAATTTTAAAGTTACAGGCTTCCTATTCAGGTCTTCAGATGGCACAGCTTCAGAATAAGGACTTCCAAAGTTAATTTGCTGTCAACTGAAGCCAGTATTGTGTCATTCAATCTTCAGATATCAAAAAGTAAAATTGTAATTAAAACTGCAAGTAAAAGGAATGTGAAATAGCATGAAAACAATAATGTGTGAGGGAGAAAGCAAGTCAGATAAAGGCATCTTTCCACACAACAAGCACATGATCGTGTGGCTATGCACATGAGTGTGTGTGTGAGTTTAAAATTCATTTGCATAGAAATAAAGTGCATGAGATCTATGTATCTAGATATTAAGGGATAAAATGAGGAAATTCAGAAAATAAGCCTATTTTGAGCATAGAATATTTAAACAGTGCCAAGACAGTTGGAAAAAAAAAAAATATTTATTTCTTCCTATGTCTCACCCTTCCTCATAATTAGACCATTTATTCAATCTCTTTGTCCTTCAGTAAAACTATCTTATTGGTTTGTTGGGGTTTTTTTGCTTCTTTATTTACAAATAGTAGAAGAAGCTGTTTTTATACTCCAGTACAAGTACTAAGAAATCCACTTTCCAATCTTACACTATCCACTTGCATTAACCTGTAATTTTCACCTGTTGTAAAAACCATCAGGTCTTCCTCTTTTTTGTCAAAGTGTTTTCTTCTCTCATAATGTCAGTTTGACAGAATTTTAATATGATACGTGTGTTGGAGATGTAAGGCTTTCCAAGACCAAAGAGTATATTAGACTATATAGTGATTTGGTACAGCGTGGAGCACAAGTTAATTGGATAGAAAAGCGTAAATCAGTAGGAAAGCTTCATAGGTTTTGACCCACTGCGCACTCAGAGTGGCACAAAAAAAATGTAGACTTTGTGGAAGTTAGATATGATCTATATAGAACAAATATTTTGCTGTGAACCACGGAGGTGTGACTTTATAATCAAGAACTAAGTTATTCACTGTTTTCCATTGAACAGGAACACTATCAAAATTAGAAGAATTGGAGGTAGGGAAAGCAGTTTTCAGCAAAATTTGTATGTAAGGAGAACAATGGATGAATAGACATTAACCACATAGAGAACAACAGCAAAAAGAAAATATCAGTGTTATAATTACAACCATGTGAATTGTTGTTTTCTCAAGACAACAAGCATCTTTCCCTACAGTGGTGGGGAAGAGACACTTCAGACTGATGGTTAGCTCAGAGGAGCTTTCCAAAAGCTCAAGGGAGTCTTGACTTGGAGAAATGAGTCTCGAAGAAAGGTTTTAGGGCTTCAAGAGGTCAAAATTTCTCTTGAGGGAAAAGAAAGTTGAGACAGAATTCTATGTACAGTTGCTTCTTTACCAAAGGCGGGATATTGGTTTTATTCCCCAAATCACAGAGCGATTTTTGTCGTTATTGCTTTACAACGTCCTCTATTAATCCATCTCTTCACTTCAGTCTTAGACCTGGGTCTGCGGAAGTCAGCTTACAAGCCATGTTTGAAACTTCAGGATTTAACCGAAGAAGCTATGTAGATATCAGTGGTGATCTTCGCAGGTCTGCCACGGCTGGCTCACAGGGTCACTTTGCCATTAGGGGAATTAATAGACAAATAAATGCCTAGAAACTGTGCCATTGAAATTAAAGAAGGAGACAAGCTTAGACCCAGGAAACCTTACAGAGAAATGGATTCTTAGATACCACAAAGAAATGTGATAATGCTCCAGGAGAAAGGGCTGGGCCACCACTTAAAACAAACACCTGTGGTTAGTTCCTTTAGCTTGGAGGAAATGACGGGTGGCCAGCACTTTGTATAATTAGATGTCTTTCAAACAGTCCATCTGTAGCCTTTTAATACTGTGAGAAATATTTGTGCACACAGTCAGCTTCTGATGAATTTTAGATTGAAACATTTGTTCTTCCGAAAACCACTGTGCTCCTAACTTGGCTATTGAGCTGGTATGACCTTTTTGCAATTCATCCATGTAATCACCAGTATAACAGGTCAGAATTAGTGGATGAAAGAAAAATGTTTAAGAATGCACAAGCTATCTTTTAAGAGAAATAAAAACCAATTTCCACTCAGCTTAGCACCAGCAGAGACAGCTGTTCTTTATATACTGTCCATTGAACCATATGCACTATTTAGCAAAGAAAATACATTAAGAAAAATCTTTCTCTTAGGAAGTGTTATTTGACTATTATTTTACTTTAATTTTGAGAAACTAATAGCAGTTACTAGTTTGAAGAATGGCCTTACCATCTTCCACTGATGCCTTTGTACTACTGGCTTAAAAAAAAAAAAAAAGCAGCTCTCCTGGAGTGAATTTTACATCAAATTTCCTACACAGATATGGACTTCCAGAAAACTGATGTTTCATAGGTTTTCTATTGAGAGGAATGTTATCTGTCAAAAAAGAAAGGCTGGTTCTCATTAAGGACAGAATACGAAAGCAATCCCTAAAACATCTGTTTGTTGACGAATAAGAAAAAGTAAATAATTCCATGTAGCATTTAGAATTTCCAGTATATGTTTGGTATTCAGTATGCAGTTTCTGGCTTAAATGTTCCATGTTCTACATTAAGAGTCAAGAAAAAGTTACAACAACTAACATCTTGCACATATTTTCAGAATGTATGCAGGTAAGTAAAAGAATATGCACGTATATGTAAAAATATTTTATTTTCTCTGTGAATTATTTTAATATCTAAGTATGGCAGATATTCATGGGAACAGAACTTTTAAGGTTCTTTCCTTTTAGCTCCAAAATCAGTTTTTTATGCTAACAAGTGTGAGTGACTTTTATAAACATAAGCAGTAGCAATGGATAGAAAATGTATATATATAAATATTCTCTGGTGGAATATGTCCCTCTTACAAAACTGAAATATTTAAAGGAAAGAGTTTGCTTTCTGGAAAAAAATTGTCAATTTCAGATGAAAAACACTTTAAAAATTATCATACTTTTTGAAGGGATTACATTTTTGGCCACTGAAATAATATAATAAAAGCATGTAATTGCACAAACGGAGCACAGAAATAAGCCTGTTGCCCACACGGTCTTCCCTTAGGTCTCCTTGTCTATTTGAAATACAAATCAGATAAAACAGTGCAAGAAGCAAAAACTGAAAACTGTGACATTCTCCATACTATAAACAAATTTTAAATAGGATTAAAATTAAATGTGTTTAGATTGAAACAACAATAATTGCAATAAGGGGAGGAAGTTTAGACTTTGTCTTGAATTTTGTCTCTTTTGCTGTGGCTCTACTTACATGTGAGCTGTTGGATTCTTTTTTTTAATCCATCAACGATGTTTGTTACAAATTACAGTAGATTAACCATCAGAGACAGGAATTTTAATGTTAATTACATTATTTTCTACCATTTTTAATTATTTTGCACTAGATCTGCTGGGATTAATTAAAAAAAAAAAAAAAAAAGCACTAAAGCCCTCTTTAAACAAAACATAACACACAAACTACAAAAAACCCACCAAACAAACAAAAAACCCTAAAATACAACAGCAACAACAAAAACCTCAGTCCCTGGAGAACTAAAACCTGTAAATCCCGTGAAATCTAACTCTATCAGCCCCTGTTTATAATGCAACCTCATTGATACAACTTCATAGACTGCTATTTATACCCAAGCTTTTTCTCAGAACGCCTCTTTCTATACATCTAAACGAGAAAGAGCAGGAAAAAAGTATGTAATGCATTCAGATGACTTCATGGTGTGAAAGTCTAATGCTGAAGCCACACCCAATTTTCTACATAAGATGGGCTCAGGAATTCTCTTCTTCCTTCTTACCTGTCACTAGAGGTCAAATTATCTTGTAGACAGACATTTCCTCTCTGATTTAAACACTTCAGTAGGTGAGGATCCATTCAACTAGCCAGCACTCAAACATCAAATTGCTAAATTTAAGGTCAAACTCAAGTTTTCATTCATATCTCATCCTATGCCCGATATGCATATTGCTGTTATCTATACCTTGTATAAGATCTGTCAGGCCATCAGCATGAGAAGTGTAAAATATCACAGAGAAAAGGATTTAAAAAAGTGAAGTTAACCTTTGGAGCCTCTTGAGGCTTTTTACTCCTTACAAAACATCTCTGGGAAGTGTCCGATGGCTTTGCCCTGGAAAGAATAATCTCATACTTTCATTGTGACTAAAAAGACCATAATCTCAAAATTCTATATACAGCAAAATATATTCATACTTTAGTAATCCCATCCTGCATCTCACCAGTATTTATTTTCTAAATTTCTTCTGAAATTACTTATTATGGCAGTTCTACAGTACTAAAATTGTGGTGGTGGGGAAAACACTACCTATTTCAATGGACTTTGGGTAGGGTCATACGCTATTACAATGTGTACAGTAAAGCCCTATTTGGTAGAGCCTCTAGATGCTATTGTGTATAACAGAAAGGTGTCAAATGTGTAGTTTTAATGCTAACGACTCCCTTTCTTGGTAAAGAAGAAATATTAAACATCTGTAAAGCACTATTGGCATTTGATATGAAGAAATTAAAATAAAAGGACTTGATGTAACTTTGCATTAACATTTAACGAAGCAATAGATTATAAAAATTCAGAACAAATTAAGATTATTCAGTTACTCCCAAAATTTAAGAACTCTACTGATTTCTGAAAAACTTGACAGCATCTACAGCTGGGGCTTAAAAAACTACAGGACATTTAAAATCGGTGAACTGTTTAGATTTTTTGTACATTTATGTGAAAATCATTACAGTGGTATTTTTGTAATGCAAGACTGTGGCAACTAAGGAAAAGAATTTAAATACAGAAAGAAAATTCAACCCATGCAATTAAACATAAAAGTGTTCAAGAGAACGTCCCACATTAGCACAAAATCAAAGTATGTTTGCTAATTATTCAAAATAAAAATAAGGTGGGGTACATTTATGTATTGTTTTATACTTGAGTTTCACTTGTGCTTCTCGGCCTGTTATACCCTACGCTGAGCTCGCAATTAGTACTAGAAGTGAATACATATGCTTAAAAACCTACTCATATAATCTAAAAATAGAAACTGCAACCTTGTTTTTTTAGTGATATTTAGAAGTTTCTGGTAATAATGAGTGCTAGCAACTGGGATAGAGAATTAAATCTAATATGAAAAAAAAAAAAAAACAACCAAAAAACAAAACAACTGTAGAAGATGTTCTCTAGGACACTGCTTATCATACTGCTTATCATACTCTTTGATACACCAGAAGGCTGTGTCGCCATTCAGCGAGACCTGGACAGGCTAGAGAGTTGGGCAGAGAGGAACCTAATGAAGTTAAGCTAAGGCAAGTGTAAGGTCCTGCATCTAGGGAGGAATAACCCCATCACCAGTACAGGTTAGATGCTGACCTGCTGGAAATCAGCATTGCAGAAAAGGACTTGGTGGACAAGGGAACTACAAGACAGCCATGTGGTCTTGTGGCCAAGACAGCCAATGGTACCCTGGGGTGCACGGGAAGACTCTGGTCAACAGGTCTAGCAAGGGAGGTTATCCTCCTCCTCTGTTCTGCCCTGATGAGGCCACACCTGGTGCCCTGTGTCCAATTCTGGGCTCTCCAGTTCAAGAAAGATAAGGAACTACTGGAGATAGTCCAGCAGAGTCTACAAAGATGATGAGGGGACTGGAGGGTCTTTCTTACGAGGAGAAACTGAGAAAGCTGGGTCTGTTAAGCCTGGAGAAGGCTGAGAGGGGATCTTGTCAATGTTTATAATTATCTTAAGAGTGAGTGTCAAGAGGATGGGACTAAACTCTTTTCAGTGGTACCCAACAACAGCATAACAGGCACAGACTTAAACACAGGACGTTCCATCTGAATATGAGGAGAAACTCCTTTATTTTGAGGGTGCCAGAGCACTGGAACAGGCTGCCCAGAGAGGTTGAGGAGTGTCCTCTGGAGATATTCAAAACGTACCTGGACGCAATCCTCTGTGATCTGCTCTAGGTGAACCTGTTTTAACAGGTGGGTTGGACTAGATGATCTCCAGAGGTCCCTTCCAACCCCAATCATCCTGTGATCATCAAAGTACGGTGTAGCAATGATGGTAGCAGTGGTGAGGGTTTGTGTTTGTTATCGCTTATTGCTTTCTCCATGCAAAAAATCTAGACTTATGCCTCCTGAAAAACTGATAAAAATCATGAGTCTCTCATGTTAATTACAGTTAATTCTGATGCCAAAACTTTGTTGCAGCCTCGCTGAAGTTAGAAATCTTGACAGAAGTGTATCTCTTCAGTTTTGCAGAACTGGGAAGTTCATAGTCCCTGCTACATACACAGGCAATTAACTGCATGAAGGCTGCAGTGGATCACCTAGTCAATTTGAAGTAGAATTGTTTACTTTTCACTCAGAATATACATGTTAAAAAACACAAGGTATAAAAGATTATTGATCTGAGTTGTGTTCTCTGTCTTCTGAGATGATAGCCTACCAAACAGCAGGAACTTTGGTGCCTGTATTCTTCAGAATTCACAGGTTATTTTAAACTTTATACAGGGCTTTAAATTTCATTAATCTCCGGGAAACGAGTTTTAATCTTCCTCATCCCTAAAAACTTTTCAAACTACCATGCCTTTCTTCTCAGGCAACACTCCTTTCTTTCCTGATGAAGCTGAACAGATATGCAAAAAGAAACATATATATAAATGTCTGACCCTATCCCAACTCTAAGTATAATTAATTATCTATGCTGGATTCTGCATCTATGCCAATAGCTAGACAGTTACATGTATCTTAGATATGCTTTTGCTTAAAGAAAAATATCCCTTAACCTAGGTTTCACTTTAAATATAAATAAAACTAACTGATTCTGGGAAGCGGGGAGAAATGTTACTCAGATCTGAATGACTTACATGAATGTAGTTCACAAGTTAAGCAAAAACAGGATGTATCAGTTCCCATGCTCTAGTTTTTAATAGGTGATTTGAGTCTTACTTTCTTTTTTTTCAGTCTCATTACCTAAAATTAATAACTGGTTTGCTAAGAAGGTGAATTATTTACATATTTAAGCAATTACATAACTTATATTTCACTCTTTCAGCTTATGTATTTTTACTGTTGAGAAAGGGTGAATTAAAAATGTTATTGTAAAGATTTTTAAATTTTTTATATCAATTTGTTTCTAAAAGGAAACTGTATTTTAATTAGAAGTGTAGAAAAACTGATTTAAAATTTGATTGCTGTTTTTTCAATAAAATGTATAAATGCTAGACACACAAAAAATGGAGTACATAAAAGAAAATATTAATGAATTAATTTGTTTTTGAGGGAGTTGGGTTATTTTCAGTTTTATCATCACATAGTTCTACAAATCTCAGGTCTCAGTCTTTTTAACTCACTTTTTATTTATGGGTTAGGAAAGGAAAGCAAGCTTTCATTTTATGTGTGTTCACAAGAAGCTTTAAAGCTAAAAAGAAACAAATATCTTTATTTGAAGAAGAAGTTATAGGTTTCAAAAACTGGGTTGTGCAAGTAATAATATTCTTACTTTACTAGGATTATTAGTTCAAAACTATGATCATTTACAGGCATTTCTTGAGTATCATTTTTTATCAAATTTAAAATCTTTCCAAGGACTTTAGAACAATTCTATACCAAAATATAACTAGCCATAATTTCTTTTTTATCTTGACTTTTCGATTTTTTACAAAAGAAAATGTGTGTTTAATCAAATTTAAAATTCAATTGAAAGATTTTTGTTTGTATTCCTGTGCATCATGTTTATTCCAGGCTCTTAATTAGGAACATTTACAATGATGTACACACAATTATTTATGTTCCACTATCTTCACTTTTCCACTCTAAAACCATTCAGTGCAACATTTTCAACTGAATGTAAATAATAGAAAAGAAATCCACAGAGTCAAACATTAATTCAACTATTTATGATATAAAGAAAACAGTCTAAATTTACTGAAATGCATATATAATTGTGTTACAGCAATGAATTAACCCTATTCTCTCCGAGAATATGGCATCTGGATCAAAAGAAACAAATGTAGGTAAGAAAAATATTCAAAATTAAAGACACCTTGTAAACCCATATTGCATCTGAGCACCAGTCTGCCTATAAGTGTGGAGATGGGTAACACTGGAGAACTTCAGGTTTGAGCCCTGCTGTTCGCTGTAAAGTCTTGCCATCTGCTCTGCAAATATTGGAAAGAATTAAGACTCGTCTTGGATGTACAGAGACACAGTCGACTCTGTGCGGGAGAAGCACAGAGAAATGTGGTACAACTCTGTGACATGATATGTGCCAAAGCAATTCTCACCCAACTGAAAATCAAGCCACAGATTTGATGGTTGGAACAACTTCAGAGCAGTATAAACGTTTTATCGGCTCGCTTCTACACCTTGGAGTTTTTTAATATTTTGAAAGGCTGTGGACCACTTATATATCTTCAGCTTTTAGACAGAATGCGTATTATATTCAGTCACTTCAGAAATGAATTTACTTCTATGTGCTTTGAAAAAGAAGAATCAGAAGAGTATGTTTCTCTGTGAAGAAATGAGTTATTTTCCTTTACAGGTTAGCAATAGTACAGGTGAATAAGCAGCTAAGCCTGACTCCTGGTCCTGACCAATATTAAAAAAAAGTCTGGGTTTTCTGGCAAAGCCAATGTTCTTTTGATCAACTCTCCAGTGACATAATGATTTAGATATCCCTCTTACCTTCACACCATGGATTATGTACCTTGATTATAACATGATCTCAACACTAGGCTCCTTTAGAATGAGAGAGGACACAAATTAATTTCCAATAACTGCTCTGTAGCATGCTGTAACCTACATGCACTTAAACATAACAAGGTTGGAGTCCTTATCTGGCTGTCCTCTAGTGTTCCTTGGCCCAGAGGCTGAGAGGAGGAGTGAAATCATGGACCAGGAACTGGAGCTGAACCTGTAAACGTAGCTCTATCAGCCACTCCCAGGGCAGTTCCAGAATTTGTTTGAATGTGTATATTTGGCACATTATGAAAAAGAGAGTCCCTTCTTCCCAGACTCCAAAGCTGATTCACACTGGCACATGGACATAGTTACTTTGTCTTCCGCACTGCTTGTAGGTATTCTACACCCTGTTCCAAAATCACTAGAGCTTAACAAGCCCCAAGATGAGTACAGACCATTCATAGAGAGGGAGAAAATAATTTCTGGTCTATAAGTCCCTAAATAGTGCAACCACTTCTACTGGATAATCATTTTCAGGTTTCTGAAGGCACCAATAGACCATAATGGTCCAATATGCTTGTCTTTGGCCTTGTCTCTTAGATGTATCTCAGACAGATGCTGGAGGTAACTTGTTTCCCAGGTAGACCCCTCGTATGTGGACTGTAGCTTGTCTTCAGTCCTACATCAGGATGCATCTCCTGAGTGGACTCTGGAGCCATGTTATAGCCTTGTGTCAAGGCTATGTTTCTATGGGACTGTCACCACTTGCTCCTGACTGAACCCCTTTAGAAGGACTCCATCACTTGCTCTGTCTGTGTCCATTCCCAGCTCAGCCCATTGCATTCAAACCCAGTCAGACTGTGTTCCTTTTTTGAAGACACTGTCTGGGCTGGGGTCTTGCTCAGCTTTCCATTCATTTGGAAGAACTCCATCCTTGCTATTCACTGACAACCCCTGGCATTAGGACTCTATGACAGATGCTATGACAGACTAAGAAAAATAAGGAGAGCTTATCATCCTATGACACTCAAGAGTGGCCACCCAAAAGAGCTGTGGCCTTTATGGAGAGTTTTTGACCTTAAAAAACAAGAACTTCAGCAAAGAACATCATAGCCTTTTAAATCTTTTCATTATCCATCCTACCACCCTGCCCTTGTTCTCAGCTAAATGATCTAGATAGGACACATCAAATCTTCTGTCAAAGTGAGTTTCAAAATACCAATGGCTTACAAAATTTCTTGAGCCCTCTAGGCTTCTGTCTACTTAATTCCTTTATGACCATGCATCAAAAGTCATGCATTTCAGGTTTTCTCAAATCTGACCAGCTGAAGTGTGCTTTGGACACTGTCTAAGGCAAGAAGTTTTTTGTAAAGTTATATTTCTGGTGAATACACATAATTCCAAAAGTCTTTTGTTTCTGGATATGAGGAGGACAGCTGCTAAATTTCTTTCCCAAACTATCTCCCAGCTATAGTCAGCAAAAAATAGCTATAAAAGGTAGCCATTATATGTTTCCATATTCCAAAATGGTAGTACTTTTTTTCTTGCAGTTAATAGGAAAATATGGCAGGTAAGTTAATTGAGAGCATGGTTAGAGACACAGCTGGTACTAGGGCTGAAGAGTCATAAAATGTGATATAGTATTAATAATCATTGTATCTCATATTTACTGAAGAGTAAAGGTCTTAATTTTTTTACACATATGCAATAGCTGATATTGCCCTGAGCTGTGATATGAGCATTAGGTAGTCGTGGTACTTACCTGATAATTACTAAATCAGATGCATTGTCATAGTAAGGAACTGGAGAGAGGAGAATTAGTGAAAGAAAGAGAGGAAAAAGTAGGTCTTGTCTTTGAAAAGAAGAAGTGGAAGTAATAAGGAATCTGCAGCTGTTTTTCATCACAGCTTTTAATTGACATGGGATGTTCCTCTGACCACAGCTGTGTGCAGAGTCCCTTCCATAGAGAAGTTTTGCTGTGAGCAATCCACCTGACTATCAGACCAGCACATGTGGGCCTTTGGTACCTCAAGGAATAAGAAATTTAGGTATCCTGGCTATAGGCAGACTTCGCAAAGAGGGAATCATTATAAGGATTAAATTACAGTGTGGAAAAAAAAAAAAAAGCTATTGCTTAATGGAACATGTATTGCTAAATGTGGGAAGGTCCAGGAATGGGCAATCCAGAGGCTGCCTAGATCTCATGTGAGAAGACAGGGTTACAGGACTCATTAAGTCTGGTGGTTTGTGCTTTGTCATATGCATATGTAGCACTCCCAGCTGAACTCATGGAAACTCCAACCATGTTCAAACAGGGAAACAGTGCAGACTCACAAGGAATTTGACTTCAAAAGTACTTACAGAAGGATACAAAATGACTGCAAATTGTGCATCTTAATGAAAGTTTTATATTTTAAATTTGTAGAAGAGTCAGTTAAATGAAGGTGCACTGATCTTGGCAATATAATTGCAGCCACATCATTGGCTAGAATAAAAATAATGAGTTTGGTTTTCCATTTTGTTTTGTACCTCCTTTAACTCTTGTAGTATCTGCTATGGCTAGAAAAATAAAACATAGGTATGTCCTGAATAGCTCCAGTAAACTTCATCAGTGAGTAACAGGGACTTGATGTCTTTCATGGCTGAAATAATTTTTTCTTCTGCTACTGTAATCAGTCTGTTTGAATTATAATTATAGTTTCATTAGCATGACTACAGTTAAGCTCTGTCAGTTTTTCCATTTTATAAATATGTGTATATTTATACACACACCTATATTTTTACCAGGGTCTACAATTCAGCCAATAAAATTAACTTCAGATAGAAGCTTAAATGGTGCACTTTTTTTGTGTGTCTTTTGTTGCTCTTGAAATTTCATCCTGCCAAGCTTGCTCTCAGACATTCTGGACATTTTTAACATGAAGAAACCAACCTTTAAATTTAAATTAATAACTTATTTTTCTCATTCTCTTCAAGTGATTTTGTCATTCCAACTTAGTTTTAAGTTAATTAATAGCAAATTATTTTTAATGAGAAACTATTTTCTCATTCTAATTAAAAACTTGGTAACAAAAAGTAAATACAGTTCAAGCAATCAACACATTATTTCATTTTGAAAAGTTCATCATGATTATTAGTGAATCAGATCAATGCTTGTGGGTAGCAGTGACATTAACAGAACAGAGGTATCATTACAGTAGCACTGATTATAACAAAATCCCTTATTTGGAAGAACTTTGAAAGAGATTTTGTGGTCCAGTGCATCAGAATTTAAGAAAAAAAAAAACACCGCGTGCTTGGAATCAGTGTTGTTTGCTAGTGATGTCAATCATCACAGTCAGTGAAAGTACAAGTCTTCTCACACTTTAGTCTGACACGATATCAAACAGCCTAGGCAAAATCAGTTGCTAAATTAGAATTGCATATAATGGAGTCCAAACGGGGGTTCCTTCTTATATTTGAGCTGAAAATAAAGCTGATAAGAAAAATGTCATTTTTTAATTTGGGCACCGGGAAAACTGTTGAGAAAATGTTATATTCAGCACTTCTCCGACATACATTATGAAAGGTGACAACCTCAACAGCTGTAGGTGGAATGTAATTAGGCTTTATTATCCTGATTTTACAGATGGCAATCTGAGACACGCAACAATCAGAAGCTACACAATGCAAAAAGATTGTAACAGAGAGACATATATTCTAGGCTAAAAGAACTAGCACTGACTTTAACAAACATTATTTGTATCTCACAGTGAACAAAAAAAATAGAGCTTTCAGTTTTCACAGCCATCAACCCTCCACTAAATCCACCAGTACTTTACACTTTCATTCAGACAAGACTTCTCTGTCAGCTGCAACCAAACTAGACTGTTAAAGACACTCCAAACAGGTTTTATGTGTTATAGCATAAATAAGGTGATCAACAGGGGTTCCCTCTGGGGTCTGGGTATCCCACAGAGCTAAATTCCTAAGGAGTGAATAATTGCAAGTTCTTTTCTGTCTGGTGGATCTAGGTGTGAGAAAAGGCAGCCAAAGTGCTTTGTGATTCAGTTAGTGTGGGCAGATGTGTTCTGTAACCTTAATGAGCCAATTAAAGAAACCTCTGAAAAAGAGGAGGGGGTGCCTAGCTCAATTTTTTAATGAAAGAAGGTGCTAGAGGGAAGATAGCAAGTCTTAACTAGAGAGCACATAGAAGTTGTAGCGGACAGCTATATACAGTGGGATTTTGTTTTGAACAGAGTTTACTTATCTTTTTAAAAATCCCAAACCCATTTTTAATTTTGGAAGATACAGCTGTAATTATTAACCTCTAACTGTGACATTTTGAAGGTGGAACAGGAAACATGAAAATTTAAAAACATTTGGAGATATTCTTTCTTAGAATTTCATTATTTAGAGTTGTGTGCATCTACCCGTAGTTCTCCAGCTTGTCCAAAACTATTTATGTTCTTTGGTGTCTTCACAAGAAAAAAGAAAAATAAATGGAAGAATAAAAGCTAAATATGGTATATGGAAAAGACTTACTTCTGGGAAACTGCACAAGACACAAAATATTGGAGATGTTGCTCAAAAGTTTATTTCTACATTCTTCTAACATGCAATTTCTCTAGATTTTGAATGAGTTTTTGTTGCAGGTTTTTAGTTTTTCCAAGGAAAAGTTTCCCAGTGGATTATACAATATTTTGTGGACAGTTACTGGTTTTTTGCTCTGTTTCACCCCAGAATAAACATTTGGGTCTGAGCTGTCATCAGAAAGTGTTGCATTCATTAAAAAAAAAAAAAAAAAAAAAAAGTTTCAAACTCTCTAGTAAATATATGCTTGCACAATTCCTCTTTAAAGTTACACAGTCCCCAGGAATAGCATGTCTTAATTAAATAAAGCATAATAATAGGATGTCTTCATTCACTGCTGCAATGCAGCCATCTTTAGATGGAAGAGATATACTGTTCAACAGTGCACAGCAGCGCTGTTATTATCAGCTGGAATTCAAGGTAGGCTGAACGTAATTTGCTTGGGTTGAAATCTGGCAGATACACTGCAGACTCTATTATGCCTTTTGTTTTGTAAGAGCCATATTATGAAGAGCACCTGAAGACAACATTAGCACTCCTTTCTTCTTGTTGCTACAAAAAAATAATGTTACCAAAGTATTCTTATTCATAGCATAAACTGCCAAAGATGAGCCAAGCCATGCTTCTGGCTGTAGCAGGTACTCTCTGTTCTGCTGCTCTTAGTAGAGCTTTGCATCAGTTCAGCAAATTCGCCCTTGTAAGACTCCAGCTGCCTTCTACACCTTTGCAGACTAATAACAACTACTTTACACTCTAGTCTCAGTCCTGTCAGATGCAAATCTCTCTCTTTACATAAACCAAAAAAGACTTAATAAGAGCAAACAAACCAAAGATTTTTTACCAGAATAGTAGTTGTTGGCTGGCACAAACTCTTCCCAGGTGCTTTAGTTCATACACTCTCCCTCTTACCATGGCTCATTTTCTTTGGCTTGTACCATTTCCCAGAGAACCCTTTTCTTCTGCAAAAATTCCTACATTACTAGCACTCAGTCATAATACTTAAGGGAAGAAACACTTTGTTGTCATTGAATTATACCTGAGAAAGTTTTGAGAAGCTGAGCTGTGTTTAATATCAGTTGTCTTATATAAGGTTTACCTAACAAAGTCTGGTTGCTATAGGCAGCACTAATGAAGAAAAAAGTTTAATATTCTGTTTTAAGAACACATTTAAAAATTTCCTTTCCTTCTAGATTTACCTGAGCCTCTACTAGGTGTTTAACCTACATTATATTAATTAACTTTCCTACGCCTTAACTAGTAAGCCTGCATGTCTGCAGAGGAAGACTTATTCAGTTTCTATTGTAAAGTTTTCAGAGTGCACTTACCATTTTGGGCTCTCCAAGCAGGAGGTCTAATTCACTAATCCAAGGCTTTTCCTCTTTTGCTCCCAAAGGTCAGTGCTCCCCTCCATTTTCCTAATTTGCTTTCATACCTCTCCAGTGTCAGGTCGGCCCTTATCTAAGTTACCAAGTTGAATGTTTGGTGCTGACATGGCCCTTACACTTCAGAAAAATTATATACCACGTTTTCCTTCAGGTTCAGCATCCCACTCAGTGATGCTGTGACAAATGTCAAATTTGAACAGGCTTTGGTTATTTTGGGTTTCTCATGAAAATTTCAATTGATAACAAATACGTTTTCACTCAACCATACTCATTGTCCCTAAAACTGGCACTTGTCTGAAAGACCGTTGCTTTGTAGGCTAAAGTAAGGAAAAAAATACTTCTAAAATACTTCTAAATCTCCCTTCTCCCCTACTCAACTTGTGCCTGAATTCAGTTCCTCCCGTCTCAGAACAGAAGAGCTTTGATTCGAATAGAATGTCCTAAGTTGGAAGGGACCCATAAGGGTCATCAACTCCAACTCCTGTACCTGCATAGGACAATCCCAAAATTCACACCATGTGTCTGAGGGCATTGTCCAAATGCTTCTTGAATACTGTCAGGCTTGGTGCTGTGATTGTCCCCCTGGGGAGCATGTTCAAGTTCTCCACCAATTATCGTAGTGTGTTTCTCGTTTCTTATATTCATGTGTAAATTATCTTCTACAGTATTAGTTGAATTTAGATTTCAAAATGTTAGTAAACTCACACACGGAAAGACATGTAAAAACATATTTCTTCTTAAGAATGTTTAGAAATACACTGTTAGATATCTCTTTCTGTGTATGATATTATCGCAATGTCATCACCGACAGGATCAACTTGAACCAGAGTTACAGTAATCTGGAGCTACCCTGGACAGAATCTGGAAATTCTTTAATAATTCTATATTTTATGGAAAATGTAGATAAATAAAGAAATTTTGGAGGGACACTGAAGCTTTCAGCAGCTTTTGTGATTCAAATGGAAGTCTATATAATTTTAGATTAAATTTTGAATTTCAAACCTTTGTCTTTCTGGGTTTTTAAGTTGATATTATTTTTGTTGGTTTGTGGTTTGTTTGTTTGTTTGTTTTTAATGGATTTGTTTAAAATATGTTTCTATATGTGGACGTAGAATTTAATTAACATTTGGTAAACACTCATGAATTAATTAGGTAGGGGGAAAATCTTCCTCACTTTTTGTTAATTAATAACTCTCACTCCAGTCTCTTACTCAAGTTCAGGTTGATCATCCTGAAAGTTTGTCTGTTATATTCTTAGGCTAATCTTGCAAGCACAATTATGACTCCTATTGTGTCATAATTTTAAATCCTTTATCTACTAGTGGTAATAAATTTATATTCATCATTTTATATTTCCATTCATCTTCTCTTTTTCACTTTGTCTCTGCAGTTTCCAGCTGACTTAGTTCAGGACCTGAAGAACATCACAAATTAAACTACTTAACATCAAAAAATACCATTGTTTACTCTGTGACTGGCCCTGGAGCAACGTAGCTAATCAAATACTTGATTAAGCTTGATTCAAAGTAACTGTATTCTGCAGTTTCTGGATGCAGAATGCAATGTCCATCTCTTATGTTCTTTGCTTTAAGGATTGTCTTTAGTTTTAGTTGAAATTCTGTTGCTTTTATGCATTCAAGGTGCCCGCCACAGTTACTGTTCAAAAAGAAACACAAACAACGAATATTACATTCTTAAGAAAAGTTGCATTTACAGTATGAATAGCAAAATGTTCTATCAAAATTTCTTGCTTTCATTAGTTTGATGACTCAGTAGAATTAAAAATATTAATCAATAAAATCCAACACTTTCTTTAAGGATATTACCTTTTTTCTTCTGACACATGCATAAATTAAGACTGTGAGGATATATGAATACTAAACTATATCTATTTGTGTAGGAAAAAGTAATTTATATAATAATTCCTGTTAAAGAGTTGCTAAAATATTTAAGTCCACTATTAAGGATACTGTTGAAAGAATTTAGATCTTGGTTTATTTTCCTTGGGATTAGGAAGAGCCCTTGGAAGTTTCTTCAGATATTCTTAGGAAAAGAAATTGACGCATAACATGACTGATGTCAATGATCATGTCAATAGTTAATTGTGATGAAGTACCTAAATCTATAAGTGATATGTTAGATACATAAACAAGTGGGTAAAGATTGGAGAGAGAAACCCCTACAGTGTTTTCTACCCCTTTATATCATCTTGAAAATCCAGAGCATTTATTTGAGGAGCTGAGTGACCTCACCTTGCATTTGGAAAGCAGGATTTTCAGTGAGGAATGTCTACAATATTCAGTCATGGAGTCCTTGAAACACTCCTCTTAGTTCTGTATTACCCTATTTTGCATTGAATAAGATCTTCACTCCTCTTTTTCTGTGATCCCTTTTCTGTTAGGATTCTCCACACTGAGTTCTGTCTTCTTCAAAAGCAACCTTTATCCTTCTGTCAATTTCTAGCCACACATTAAGATAATATATCTATTGAGTGTGAACCAAGGTTTATGGGCACTACTCTTCAGCGATCATGTTCATACTGCTCTGTGAGATCTTTGTAATGTCTGCTACAACTGGAAAATGAATCAGTGATTCTATGACATCCAAAAAAATACATATGAAAGTGCATGTGTATTACTGCAACAGAGTTATTTAGATTAATTTCCACTACATTTTTTAAATAAAAAGCATCATAGTGATACAATGTTTAGCAAAGATATTTTAAACTTCTGGACTGCAAAGGAAAAACAGGTGCTGCATCTCCATTAGTGTTCATGGATCTGTAAAATAACAAAGTATGAGCTAGAATGGCTACATATTGTTTAAATGTGAGAGAGTGAACAACTCACTGTTTTTATATACAAGCATTAAGAACTATGTGCTCAAATTAATGGGACATGAGCTTAATGCCACTAAGGACCTACAGAAGTTTTTAGTCCTTGCACAGAGAAAAAGACAGGGCAGGGATGTGTTCTCATGAGAGTTCTGGGAATCCAATGTAAGAATTATGAAATTATGATATTTTATACTAATAGGAAAATTAATAGTGAATATTGAGAGAAGATTTGTCTTTGAGTTGGAACAGCTAATTAAGCAATTAGAGCTGAGCCATTAAAAATTGACATAACACTAACCTCAGAGGAACGGCATCCGAAATCTCAGAATGAAAGGGCAAAAACCACAGGGCCTTTAAGAAGAATTTTTAGTTATCTCTTTGGATATCATCAGGTTATGTTCACCTTCATACTTCCTCTATTAGCTAGTATTACTGAGTACGTCAATGATCCAGCCAACAAACAGTCTAAATTCCAAAATCCCACTCGTGGAAGCTGTCAATGTAATTTAATAAAATACATGCTTCTGAGAACTAAATCACTTTATATTATAATTGCAAAACACTATGAATGCTTGAATTTTCTCCTGATTTTGTTTTTATTATGTTGTTCTCTGAGAGGTTTTTTGTTCATTTCTTTGGTTTGGTTTTGGTTTTGGTTTTTTGTTTGTTTGGGTTTTGTGGGGTTTTTTTGTTTTGTTTTTGTTTTTTTACTGTAGAGAAATTTTTCATCACTAGAAGTAAACGTCTCTAAGGTTTTACCTGAAGGAGAGACTTCAGCCAAGAATGACAAGCTACCTAATATGTCTTAATACATTTGCACATTTTTTCACTCTGATACTGGGATTTCTGTATGGATTTTGATGCTTAGGATGACATTTAGCACCTTGCTTAAAATTGAAAATCACGATTTTACAAAAGTAAGACCAATAAAGAGATTATTTACACTGTTCCAACCCGCATAATCTTTGTGTATTGGGATATTCCATTTTCTTCTGGTGGAGCATTATGTTTTTCCCAGTGAAATCTCAACCAGGTGTACCATGTCAGGAAACAGAAAAGTTTGGTTGCCCCACATGAGAAGGGGAGCCAGGAGCCAAGCAAGACAACAAGCAGGAAACTCACAGGCTCAAAGTGCCTGCAAGGGAAGGAGAGCAGGTTGGTGATGGCAACCATGTGTAGCTTAGAGTCAAAACTGCCAGGCAACTCCAGTATAATGAGGCGAGTCCAACGGGAATCTGAGAAGTTAGCCTGTGGATCTTGGTCCAAGCACACTGTGTTTCAGGTACCACTTTTTTAACTCTATGTAAGACATCACAGTTATGACACCTTATTGATTTTCCTTTTGGAAGTGCTATACAGAGGACATTAATCAGCCAGCTCCTGAATTAAAATGTTTACTTAATAGTGAGTTGTGGAAAGTGAATATACAAACACATGAATAAATATTTTCTGTAAAACAATTTTAAACTTACATGTTTAATTTCCACTCTTCATTATGAGTGAAGAAAATCTTTTTGATTCAGGACTCTTCTAATCCTTCTCCATTTATTTTAGAAACCTTAAAGCCAGGACTGACCACTTTTTTTGCCTACTCATCAAGACAATGCTCTCCAAGAGTATGATTGCTGTGTTGTGAACTCGGATCTATTCATTTTCAAAAAATTGTATCCAATTTTCTGATGGCTCTGACTTGGCAAGGGCTTTCAAAGTATCTGAATAAGATGATTCTTAACTGCTTGTATTATGTTAAAAGATCTACTATGGAATGAAGTTCATGCATGCAATAATATCTCAAAGTAATCAACAATGACATTCAGAAGATATCACAGGTTATATATCATATCTAGAGCTACCCTACCTATTGTTCATGTATTCTGATCTATATTAAGAGAGATCCACCTTAAACTAAGCAGCAAGTACTCACCTAGCACCCACATAGAGGAAATGGGTTCCTGCAGTGAGCGTACTACTTATTGCATACATTTTAGTGCATAAAATCCTTATTTTTGATGTTGTTGTTGAAACTCAGTCAGTCATTTTCTCAGTGTGAGTGTGCTGGATATATAATGGCTATATCAAGTGTATATAATGACTGATAAAAGGTGAAGATAACAGTCACTTTGGCTAATCCTCAAAATGGAATTGGATGGCTATTATGCAGATTTATTTTTCCTCCAAAATGTAGGCTATTACTGTTAGCAGTAATGACCACTTCTTTACCACTCTATTATCTATGTAAGCTACTTAACATATACAGGTCTGCTAAAAATGATAAATTAAATGGAGACCTGTGATTTTATAACTTTCAAGAATATTCTAACAAGTCCATTGAAAAACAAAATGTACACCTGATTTTTAAACCCCTGAAAATTTGAGGGGTTTAATAAAATCCCCAGAAGACTGGCATGTGAAAGTTGAAGAGGAAGGTTGTACAGGTGCCAGTAAACATATAGAGATACCATGTTAACTAATTAGAGAACAAAAATTTATAACCAGAAGTTGAAATATACTTTAGTCTACATACGTTTGAAGAGAAGTTTTACTCAGACAGTGCTTGGAGTACAGGGCATGCTTTTCTCTGTTCCAGCTATAGAACTTAGAAGCATGCTTATCAGTTTAAAGCAGATATTTTTAGAGAGGACTAAATACACAGATGTTTCTGTTAGCTAAATTATTATAATAAATCTAGTCTGTCAGTGTTTAATAAGAAAATATTTATTTAAAATTCATTGCTTCAAATGCTACAAGTAAGAATAGTAAATCTTTATGTATCTTATGATATGAGTAGTTAAGCATGACTGCTACCGTTTATACCTAAAGTAATGCTGATAATGAAATTCAATGACTTGACATGAGCCACTTCAAAAGAATCAGCATTGAAGCTGATCAGATTACAAATAAGTTCCCTTGGCTTTGTTCATCCTTCAGTGACACATCTGTGCTTCCATATTCTTTTTTGTTGTTGTTTTATTTGTTTTTACCCATGTATAGCTGAAAGCATGACTTTCAATATAGCTGGTGCTTGGCATGCAGTGTTCTATATCCAAATATCCCCTTCAATTAAGAGAGAACTGTAATACCTCTGAATGATAGCACTACTACAGAGACAATGAATTTTTCTCTTGTTGTAGTCTAGGACTGAGTTCTACAAACCTAGAAACTATTTAGTCCCAGAAAGGTTTGTTATTCTTTAGTGGTTAATACATGCTGCATGTGATCATGGCCAAAGGGAAAGAGCTTTCACAACTCCTTACTAAACCCTTGGAATGATTAATTTTCAAAAATACATAGAATCAAAATACAGTTTCCTTGGGCAAATATTCATTTGGTTTCAAAGGGGCTTTTGTAAGAATACAGTGTAGAAGCGTGTTCTGAAAAAAAAAAAAAATCCTTTCTTTGCATCAGTAAGTCTGAGAACACAGAAGACCTCATAAATGCCTTACTGCTCTTCAGTGAACCAAATAAGTTGCAACTGATGTTACAAATACTAGTGGAGCTCACAAAAGTAAAATAACACTGAAGAATTATAAATATTCCATTCATCCAAGGATGGATATTTCTAGAATTATGCTGATTGAAGATTGCCTCATCATAAATCAAAACAGTTCGTACTGGAACATTGCCCAGACTTACCTAACTATATTAACTCCAAGTAAATACTGTTGCATAAATTTCAAGGCAAAATGAGCAATGGTAGATTAGACAGGCCTCTAAAATATGTAAAGAAGTGTTTCCGCATCATCAAAGCTGACTTAAGGGAGAAAATTAGATATTAGGGTGCAACAAAGAAATAGCACTAAAAATGTTTATTTTCAGAAATAAAAATTTAGTTAAAAGCATTAACTTCTGGGATTTATATGATAAAAAGAAGCAAAATCATGTAATTTTGCCAAAAATGGACATTTCAATTAATCTTCCAAAAGCTGCGAATGAAATTTAAAATATTAGGAAAATTTTGGAATTTGAATATCTTCTTTTAAAGTAACTTATATATTATTGAAAGGTAACGAATTAATATAGAGTAAGTCTTGTTGACAGTTGTGATTTTTTTGTGTTAAGTGTGATTGAATGTATCCTTCTGTTATAAAGGTACTCAGAATAGAACACAGAGCCAAAATCATCACTCAAATCCTTCTAACAATGGAAATCTTTCACATCAATTATTTCACAGGGTTTTCCTCAGATGATGTTTGATGTAGTTTTAGTTATAATAAAACTAGTATCCTAACTATACTTGATCTCTGTTCCACTCTATATCCAGGTGTGATATAGATATATAAAAATAAGTTACTCCATCTTCAGCTACTGCCATTAATGGAAAACTACATTTTTTTACTCAGATGCAGGAATACAAATCTAACCTTTATAACACATTTTATTTTAGCAGGGATTTTAACATAAATTAGCCTATTTCTCACTTACACCAAAATGCAAAATTTCATAAAAAGACTGAATAACAACAGTAAAGAGAGAACAATTCTGTTCCCTTCATCTTAGCTATGTTTGGTTTTCACTTTTTTTTTTTTTTTTTAAATAGTTATCTGTGAAGGTCTAAGCACTAACAAGAAATAAAACCAAATGTTTCTATTTTTTATGTGAACAGCTTGCATACCTAATTTTTATTCTCTTTAGGTATGCATCAGTATGAAAGGTAGAAACTTCCTTCAACCATTATAAACTTAAATAAAGCAGTAGATCTATTTTTTTAACATATAACACATTGCACACCTATTGCAAATATGGCAAATTATTAACTTAAATTGATTTATTGAATATAGTATTCTGAAGTTTAGGAAGTACTGATATTATTTTTTATATGATTGATTTATTACTCATGTTATATCACACATTTCCATAATACATAGATTCAATCTTCAGCACCTTGATCTAAAATAGAAAGGAGACATCAAAAGAAGATAACATACTGTATAACTATTCATGTGTGTGAAGAAAAATTATTTGTGAAAGTATCTCTTCATCAGAAAAGAGACTGTTCCAAGGATGGAAGAAAAATTTTTTTTAGAGAATAAACAAAGTTCTGAAACTGAAAGCTGAAAACTAACAGAAAACTCCAGAGAATTAGAAAAAGTAAAAGATGTGGGGAAAGCATAATATCCAGGGGAAACAAATGCAAAAAGAGTGGAGTGATCGTTTTATGTCCTTGATGATCAACAACCTTGAAATATGCAAGGTAAGAAACAAGTTTAACGGACAATGTGTCAGAGACTGAAAAGGATAATGACTCAAACATTGGGGCAAAAACAGCTCATCCAAGTGCAGGAGATAGGACATTCCAAGGAGTGGGAGACAGGACATTCACTATAAGGTGAATTGCAATTTACATATCAACAAGCAGCTAAGGAGTCACAGACAAAGGCCGACTGGCTGATATAGAAGGTGGAGGGGCATATGCTGGAGAGCACATAGCTCAGTCTTCCAATAGGCCCAGCATGGCACTAAGGGAAAAGCTGAGACCTTTTAAGATGGCCCAAGACCCTTCAGGACTTTACTATCTTTCGCAATCACCCCTCAGTAACACCTGAACAGAAAACCAAATGCAAGTTTGGCAATCCAGAGGACTATAAAGGCTCGCCTTGTGCAAGCACTGGCAGTGCCCACCCACCATCCTGAAGACCACTTCGCCTACCAGTCTCACATCACTGGATCTGAGACTACGAAACCCATCATACATAAGGCGGAGCCTTAAGGCTGGTGAAATCTTTCTCTCTCTTTTTTCTTTCCTATACTTCTATTCTTTTGTTTTCTTTTTTATAAGTAAATAGTAACATAAGATTTACAACCCCACATGTGCCACGAACTTTTTAGGTTTACCAATTGAACCTACAATAACATAAACCCTTCTGCCACCAAATCATTTGCCAGTTGGGCCAAGCTGCAAAAATAAAAACCTTTTATTTATGGACCTTAAGTACTGTGTGTGCTATTTTCCAGCCAAGGGGACCCACAAACTTGAGTCACATCTCTCCCCCACTCATACCTCTGGGCAGGACATGACACAATGTGGGAGTGACATAAACAGCAATAATGCATGACAAAATCTCTTCAAAAGAGGAAAACAAATTATTAATGTGGAAATTGAATGTACAGTTGCATTCTCTTTTATCGTCTCTCAAACAAAAGCCATCCTTTGGGAGAGATACCTCAGGTATGCTTTAACCTAGCTATAAGCTACAGTATTTCTAGCCAGCTTATTGGTAGTCAAAAATTGTATGGACAAACCACAAAGAAGTAAATCCACTGTACTGCCAGATGCTATTAATACCAACCACTACTTGCACACTGTATTTTGTCATATACCCACAGGTCATTGAAACAAGAGCTTTCATTGAAACCTGAACATTCCAGTCATGTTCAAGAATATTCAAGTATTTTATTGTTGCTGAAATGTTTGCCAAAACCCCCACATTCCAACCATAGCACTTCCATTTTAAGTAGTCTTGACTAAAACTACTTATAATGTATTCTCCATGACATAGAAAGGTGTTTTGTTGCGCTCAGAGAATAGGACTGTGCATGCAAGCACAGCAAATGAGGCTTTTTTTCTGACTAGTAGCCCTGTTTGGTTTTGTCAAAAGCTTTACATGGTTAATTGTCTCATCACCAGCCATGCCCACAGCCAGGAGCACAAATCAATGAAAGGAACTTATTCCATCTGTCAAACAGTGCATGCCAATATATAATAATGTGATGCAGTGAGAAATTACACTACTTAGATAATACTTAAATTACTACAACTTCCAAAATAAAATAGAAGAAGCACAAAACGTAAGTGGCTGGTCACTACAGAACAGGTTTATTGCCCTCAAAGCTAAGGAAGAACTGGACATGCTTTCAAGTGAGGCATCTGGGCCAACTGACCCTGACCCATGCAAGACCATCAGGAAGAAGTGATGACTGATGGTAGTGGGTGACTCCCTGCTACAAGGGACAAAGCAACCCATCTACCAGCTTGATTTGTTGTCTAAAGAAGCTTCCGGCTTCCCCAGGATGCTGTGGAGAGACTGCTGAAGTCTATTCAGTCCTCTGACTATTACCGTCAGATGTTCTTCCCTGTAGTCAACAAGGCAAGCTGGAGCGCATCAGTAGCAACTATAGACCTCTGGAGGCACAGGTGGTGTTCTCAAGTCTGTCTGCTGGTGAGGCTAAAAGGTGGAAAGAGGGAGGGGCTGATACTGCATGCCAACAACTGGTTGCAGAGCTGAGGTCAGTCACAGGGTTTAGCTCTATGACCCTGGGCCCTCTTTAAGAATCAGCATCTGCTTGGGATAGATGGGATGCACCTCACTGAGTAGGTCAAGAATATCCTTGCCAGCAGGATTGCTGACATAGTAAGAAGAGCTTTAAATTAAGAACAAAAAGGTAGAGAAAGAATTACCAGCAGCCCTATGAGAGAGTCATGGGCAGGACTGACAAGCAAAGGGCTAGCATGGTAATGAGCACAAAAGTGAACATCAAATAAACAATAGAGGGCATAAGCATAGTAAACATGAGATTTGACATGTAAAAAAGGAAGTGCCTACAAGACATCATTATGAAGAAAAAAAAACCAGACACTTTATGTGAAAAAAGCATGTTGGGTTGCCTCTCTGAAGTGCTAGTACAATAATGCACACAGTATGGGCAATAAACTTGAGGAACTAGTGACCTATGCACAGTCGCAGGTCTATGTTCTTGTTGAGATCATGGAGACTGGTTGGGATGGCTTACATTACTGAAGTGCTGCAATGGACAGATACAGGATCTTTAGGAAAGATGGGCTGGGAAGACGAGGAGATGGAGTTGCCATTTATGCGAAAGACTACCTGGGATGCATGGACCTCTGCCTATGGACGGGTGATGAGCCAGCTGAGAGCTTATGAATGAGAATTAAAGAGCAAAACAGTATGGATGACATTGTAACCAGTGTCTGCTGTAGACTGCCTGACCAGAAAGGACAAGAAGATGAGGTCTTCTAAAACCAGATAGGAGTAGCCTCACATTCACAGATTCTTGTACTCATGGGACCATCAGCCACCTCATTATCTCCTGGAAAACAAAGCAGGGAATAATCTCCTCTCCAGCATGTTTCTCCAAAGATCAGCTTGAAAATGTCCTATGGGATAAAGCAAAAGAAGCAATAAGGGCCCAAGAAAGGTACCTGACAATTAAGAATTTCCTCGTCCAAGTTTGAGGGAAGTCCACCACAATGGGCAGGAAGTCAGGCAGAAATGCCAGGAGTCCTGCGTGGATGGACAAGGAGCTCCTGGAAAAACACAGGCATGAAAAATTACTATAGAGAGGGCAGAAGCATGAATAGGTAACCTGGGAGGAATACAGAGGCACTGTTCAAGCATGAACAGATGAAGTTAGGAAAGTAAAAGCCCAGCTGGAGCTGAACATGGCAAGGGTTTTCAAATAAAACAAGAAGGGCTTCTATAAGTTTGTAAGTGGCAAAAGAAATACTAGGGGAAATGTGGTCCCATTGCTGAATGGGGCAGGGACTTCACTGACACAGGATATGGATAAGGCTGAGATAGTGAATTCCTTCTTCACCACACTCTTCAGTAGTATACTGGCCTTCAGCATTTCCAGGCACCACAGACCAAGGGAAAACCCTAGAATAAGTAAGAGTTGCTCCAAGGTCAGGTTAGAAAATACTTAATCAAATTGGACATAGGTAAGTCTGTAGCCCTGATAGTATGCACCCATGAGTGCAGGGGGAGCTGGCTGATGTCATCACAAGGCCACCCTTGATCACAGAATCATAGAATAGTTTGGGTTGGAAGGGACCTTCAAAGGTCATCTAGTCCAAGCCCCCTGCAATGAGCAGGGACATTTTTTACTAGATCAGGTTTGCTCAGAGCCCCATCCAGCCTAACCTTGAAAATTTCCAGGGATGGGGCACCTACGACCTCTCTGGGCAACTCATTCCAGCATCTCACTACCCTCATTTTTGATCATGGTGACTGAAAGAAGTGACTGAAGACTGAAGTAAAGCAAATGTGTCTCCTGTCTTCAGAAGGGGCTAGAAGGAGGACCCAGAGAACTACAGGCAAATAACCTCACCTCAATCCCTAGGAAAGGTGATGGAAAACTAATCCTGGAAGCAATTTCATGGCACATGAAGCACAAGAAAGTCATCAGGAGTAGTCATCATGGCTTCACCAAGGGGAAGTCATGCCTGACGCACCTGAGAACCTTCAACAACAAAATGCCTGACTTGGTAGTTGCGGGGAGAGAAGTGGGTATTGTCGACCTAGACTTCAGTAAGGCTTTTGAATCTGTCTCCTAGAAGATCCTCATAGACTATCTGTTGATGTGTGAGCTGGACAAGGAGAGAGTGAGGTGGATTGGAAATGAACAGCTGGGCCCAGAGGGTAGTGTTCAGAGACAGGAAGTCTAGTTGGAGGCCAGTAACTAGCAATGTAGGCCAGAAGTCAATACTGAGTCCAATCCAGTCCAATATCTTCCTTAGTGATCTGGATGATGAGCCAAGGTGTACCTTCAGCAGGTTTGCTGCTGACAATAAACTAAGAAGAGTGGCTGACATTTCAGAGTTATCTTGTTATCTAAAGGGATCTCCACAGGCTGGAGAAATGGGCTGTTAGGAACCTCATGCCATTCAACACGAGGAGATGCAGAGGCCCACAGCTGGGGAGAAAAAAAACCCTTGCACCAGTATATGCTGGAAGCCATAGAGCTGGAAAGCAGCTTTGCACAAGAGGCTCTTGGGGTCCTGGTGAACAGCAGGTTGACTATGAGCCACTTACGTGCCCTTGTGGCAAGGAAGCCTAATGTTATCCTGGGCTGCATTAGACAAAACATTGCCAGTAGGTGGAGGGAAGTGATTATTGTCCTCTACTCAGTATTGCTGAGGCCAGAACTTACTCTTCTGGGCTCCTCAGTACAAGAGAGATATCAAGGGACTGGAGCAACTGCCCTGTGACAAAAGGTGGGACTTTGGCCTAGATATCTCATCAAAGTTTATGAATACCTCTAGGGAGTGTTTAAAGACGACAGTGCCAGGATCTTTTCGGTGCCACTCTTTGACAGGACAAAAGGTAATGGGCTCAAACTGACACACAGGAGGTTCTGTCTGAACATGAAGAAGCAATTTTTGACTGTGAGGGTGACCAAGTCCTAGCACAGGCTGCCTAGGGAGGTTGTGGGTATTTCCTTGGAGATATTCAAAAGCCATTTGGACACAGTTCTGGGCAACTTGCTGTTAGGATGCTCTGCTTGAATACAGAGTTGGAGAACATGACCTCTAGAAGATGTGTCCCAACCTCAGCCATTTTGTGACTCTGTAAACACATTTAGAGCGACAGATTATACAAGTTGCTACTATATATTAAAAAAAAAATAAAAAAGTGAAGAAAAAAACTGCAAGCATAAATTCATCCAAAACAAGAAGTGGCTTTCTTCAAATATCAATAAAGTACTGTTAAGTGTTAACCAGTAAATATATTTTATTCCTGAACATCACTGTGGTCAGATCTCTCAGCCACTCATCTGGCACTCTCAATGTTTGAAGCAGGAAAAGTTTTTTCTTGAAAATCATATCAATATACACAATAATTCCTTCAAAATTTCTCTTTACTGCATATTTTTTAAGCCTTTTGAGAGTTTGTTCTAAGACCTGTGTCTCCCCCAAATTTTTATATTGTTTGTCATTTGAAACAAATTGCTTGATATTCAGTAGATTAATGAAATCTAGTTTTATATTAACTTGTGTCCTTTGCTTCTCTGCCTGTTCACTTTCTATCCAAAACCGCAACCCTCAGCAGGAGACAACATGTGCCAAGGCTAATCCAGACTACAAATCCGCAGACTGAAAGGCTGATGACTGACAAGGCACTGAAAATGAACTGATCTTGCACCTGTTGGTTGTCACCTTGTTTCATGGTTGAAGAGTTCTGTACTAACTATGAATCACAGATGCTTGTCAGTTTAAAACATCCATCAGCATATTTTCAATTAGATTAAACAGAAATTCTAGACCAAGCAAAACATGACCTTTATTAGTTGCATCTTTCAGTTGCAGATCTTATTTCAAAGCCTAAGAAATTTTGAAAGTGTCAACTTTTTCCAAACCTTAGCAGATATTACTGCCAAGGCATTCACAGTATTTCTACCCGCCCCCACCCAGCTTTGTGTCATCCAAACATTGCAGGGTTGTCCTGTAACTCGAGTGACAAAAATCAAATTATTGTATTTCCACAATAAGTCACGATTATATAAACTGGAGAGGAGGAGAAGGAGAAGGAGAAGGAGAAGGAGAAGGAGAAGGAGAAGGAGAAGGAGAAGGAGAAGGAGAAGGAGAAGGAGAAGGAGAAGGAGGGAGGAAGGGAGGGAGGGAGGGAGGGAGGGAGGAAGGCAGGAAGGAAGGCAGGAAGGAAGGCAGGCAGGAAGGCAGGCAGGAAGGCAGGCAGGCAGGAAGGCAGGCAGGAAGGCAGGCAGGCAGGCAGGCAGGCAGGCAGACCGGCAGGAAGGCAGGAAGGCAGGAAGGCAGGAAGGCAGGAAGGCAGGAAGGCAGGAAGGAAGGAAGGAAGGAAGGAAGGAAGGAAGGAAGGAAGGAAGGAAGGAAGGAAGAAAAATTTCTCAAAACAGGCAGCCATTTAAATCTTTCAGATGTGGAAATTTGTTTCTTAATTGTAGTGAAAACCGTTCTTATCAGAGCTATATATTTGTCTGCCTGCTGTAATGTGCCTAGCAGCTCAAGAACAAACTATCCACACTTGCTTGATTTGGGGCTCTCTCACTAGTATCACCAGCAGGGAAAACCCACCAAAACTCTCACATATAGGCTGAATGAGGGACGTCTGTATGTTGTCTGAGATGTATGAGTCCTTCAGCATATGTTCTGCCATGTCCTACCTCGACTGTATGGCTCAGGATGCCGAGGTGACTGTGTGTCCCATAAACTTACAGCAGGTAATCTTAGAGAGGTTTTAGTGACAGTTTGGTCAATAATTGAATTTCTGACAGGAAGGGGTCACATATAATGCCTGAAAACATTCGCCTGAGCAAACTCATTAGCACTATTGATACTGTAATAGTGAACCAGGAAAAAGAACACTTCTTGCTTTTGGAGCTCCATAGGACATCTGAGTCCAATACTTGTTTTTTTTCCTTCTACTGTAGAATTACCTTATCTCCTTTCCATGTTATCTCATGGTCATTAACATCCTGAAATCATATTTCTGAGATGCTGGTTATGGCCAGCCAGTGACACTCACAACAAAAATCCAGAAAGTAATAGAAGTAGAAAGTACAAAGGGGAAATGTCTTGGGATATATAAGGACCAGATAATCATTTTATTGTCACCTGACTATTAGGCAGTGGCATGGTACTGTCATTTCTCACCTAGGCCAAAAACTGAACCTGTAGTATGTGGAAGAGGGATAGGCACATCGACTGAATGTGAGTATAGTTGCAGTTGCAAAGCCAAGTATGTCTTTTCTGATGAAGTGCTCCATAAAGGAGCCCTACTCAAGATACAAGCAAATTATTCTGGGAACTGAATATTGCAGACACTGTGGTGAGGAAGTTTCCACCAAAGTGGTGGAGAGAAGGCTATCTGCAATGAAGAAGGGAAATATGTTTTGAAGGAGAAAGAAGATTTGGGACAGGAGTTCATGGAGACCTGTGGAATGAAATGAAGACCTAAGTGTTAAAAATACACATAGTGTGTACGTGGATGGTGTCAGACAAAGCTGTCCATTCATATGAGCCATGGTAACGTTGCAAACAACTTTATTTTGGGACTGCTCAGGGGTCCTTTCTTGCACAGGTTGTGAACAGAACAAGTTTCTGTGGTGATCCTGCTGATATCTGTACTGGTTATACACATTTATATTGATAACAGAACCTTGGTGTTAGGTTATGTGGCAAAAGTCTGATCCCTGTACACACAGGGCGACACAGGCAGCTGAGGAGACTCCAGTCACATGTGGCGATATGAATCCACAGCAGCATCACTTCTATCAGATTACCAGATTTGGCAGCTCCTAACACTGAGAGTCTGCGGCTGAATTTTATATGATAAATTGTTAATTCAATTGCTGCAATTGAGGATGCACGTTAACTACTTTTGGGGATAGTAAGGCTGAGTGCAGCAAGGTGATAGGACAAAGCATTATTGTCACTGATGCAAATAATTAGGCACTTTCTATTGTAATTCCCCATTTTGATATGATTTTTTAGAGTATCATCCTCAAATGTAAACACTTTTTTTTTGAAACACCTGTCAACCCCAAAGACATTTTAGCCAGCACTGGAAAGAACAAATAGCCTCTACTGACTGACAAAATACAGGAGCCCAGTAGAAAACAGCCTATAAAACTATTTAAAATAAAGATAATTGCAGGCCTGCTCCTTTATTATGTATTGATGAATTTAAAGTGTATTTATGGAAGGTAAACCATTGTTTCACAAACCTGTAAATGTCTAATAAGTCTGGATTTCAGCAGGCACTGATCGCACTTTCCAAGACTGCAAGAAGGCACCAGAAACAAATATACTAACGTTCTTGAACCCGTTTCAGCTCTGACATCTGACCTCATGTAGCTTTTTATATCCTGAAATTAGTTGTAGACTGTTGCTCATCTCACCGTGGTCAAAAGAAAGCAGAGGCTTTGATGCGTGATCTGAATTGTAAAGACAAATCAGATATAAGCTGGGTGACAGCAAAATCCACCAACTTGGCAAAGATACTACTAAAAAGTTGAAGAACAGCAAAGTATTGCTTTGTAAGATGGCAATACTAAATACAGCTGGTAGATGACAGCCATGATAAACATGGCAAAAAAAAAAAAACAACAGGGAGAAGTTGCTCTTTGCCAGATTTACCTATCCTTTCTGGAGCTCCTTTTTTCCTTCTTTGTATTTTCTCAACCTTTTAAGGTTCTTCAAGGACACTCTTGTATAGGACCCTTTTAGAAGGGCTGCATGTCAGAACCAAAGGCAAAAATTAAGAAGAGGGGGTACAAGATGGACTCAGCATTGCCACAAGCTTCTGTGAAGCAAGTCTTGAGCTCAGCAATGACATATTTTCGCACATACTGTTTTATTGCTGTTGTTTTTAACAAGGACAGTGGGAAAGTGTCTTATAATGTGGACATGACTGAGTGTTCCAGCACAAAGAAGCAGTTTTGGGGAGAGTATGGACAAGGTCACGAGGTTTCTTAATGTCATAATCTGTGATATTCAGCAGTGAAGTTTGCTAGAAGTTGGCAGTTTCACAAGCTGTGAATAAGAAATTCCACTTCCTCACACTGCCACAATATCTGAACAACCTGTTCTATATATTTCTTCAGTCCTTTGTACTACCAGATGCCATACATACATTATTTTTGCAAAAATGCATTCTTTTTTTAGAGGTTTTTCCCATATTCTTAGTTGTCTGTATTTGTATACCTTTTATATGTGTTTGTTGTTGATTTATTTTAAAGTGTGATAAAGTCTAGAAATCTTTTCTTTCTTCATCATGTTAGTTTTAGCACTTTTATTTCTGTACATATGTGGTTAACATGAGATTTAACATATTTTCTTGTGCACTAGTTATAAGCAGAACTAGCCTGAGTTTCAGTGAAAAGATCTTCTAAAGTAATGGTATGATGTGGTAAAATTATTTAAATGTAGGGGAAATAGGACATATCTCCCAACTTTTTAATTAAATGCTCCAAAATGGAAGATAATTCGGTTTAATAGATTATGTATTTTTTAGTATCTTCTTTTGACTCATTTAAAAAGATTCGTTACTCTTATAAAATAGTTTAATTTTATCCTACCTGTATTGAAGTAAATGTACATTTTCCACCATGCTGCCTAAACTGAATCAATAGAACTTTCATAGATCTGTTCTAAGTAGCAAGCTTTTGCCTTTCTGCAGCTTTTCCTACAAATATATTTATTTTCCCATATACTGTCCTGGTTTTGTTAAAAACAACACAAGTTTCTTGTGAAGGGGTTTCATTAGAAGGAGCTATGTTGTTGAATTAGTCAGGCCCAAAGGAATCTCAAGGCCACTTCGAGAAGCTGAGAACAGAATCTGCTGTGAGAAAGAGGGGCGTTTCTTCATTAACAGGGCCTCAGCATGGCGTGAGTCGTCGGACCTATCATCAGTGGGGCTCCAGCGTGTGGACTGCCCATGATACTCATTTAGCGAATCCATGCTTGGAGCGTGGATTCGTGTTTAGAGAATAGTTGCGTATATAAGGAGACATCTGTCTGTAATAAATGGCTTTGGCGTGATTCACATTGAATCGGAGTGCTGAGTCCTTTATCGTTCCAACAAATGGTGACCCCGACGTGATACTCCGAACGGCGTCTCACTAAGGTCGGGGAAAAGCCTGGAGCGGCCCAGCCGGAGGCGGCTCAGCTGGACTGAGAGCCGGGCGGAGACGTACGGACGTTCCGCGGATAAATTTTGTTGAAGAAGGCCCCGGGAAAGGTGAGCGGCTGGGAGCAGGAGGAGGGAAGAGTGAAGTTATGGGGCAGAATATATCCTCAGAGGAAGAAGCTATAGTTAAGATCCTCCTGCATATTCTCTCTATGAGAGGACTTAAATATGAAGAAAGTAACATACGTAGACTGTTGGTTTGTTGTAGAACTAACGGCTACCCGACAGAAGCTGAGAAAGCTTTTAAAATTGAACTTTGGGACGATATAGAGCAGAAATTATGGGATAAGGTTAGCGACGGAGATAAAGAAGCTAAATCATTAGCGACTGCATGGAAGCTTATAATTTCCACCTTAAAAGAATTTAAGGCTGAGCGGGCTGCAGTTACTGGAATTTTTGCAGCGTTACAGCCTGATAAGAACTTTAAAAATAACTGTGAAGCTTACCCAGTTCGTGTTTTCGATACCCTCCTTACTCCATCCCCTGTTGTGCCTTCGGCACCCCCTATGATACAACAGTCTAGGGCGGAGGGAGGAAAATTACCGAGTGGATGGCCTCCTGTACCATCACACGACCCTGGAGAGACCAAGAAGTCCAAAGAACTGGAGTCAGATAATTTGTCAAAAGGACTGGTGAAAGTTGAGAATGCTAAAGTCGTAGATAAGTGTAATATCAATTCTTTTACTGATTTGTGTCCGCCTTCACCGCTTTCTATCCTTCTAACTCCTACAAGAGAACAGAAGGAGCCGCCGGATAAGAACTGGGCAAAAGAACTGTGTGAAAGATCAGATCAGCTATTAGCGAGTGAACCCAACAGTCAGCAATATCAAGCTATGAGAGAGGTGCCTGAAACCAACAAAGCAGCCAAATCATTTGCAACTGTCAATCACGGTCCCAATGAGAATTATATGCAATTTATTGACCACCTTCAAGAGACCATCAATAAGCAGATTGAAAACTTAGAAGTTAAGGAAGCACTGGTGTTGAAATTAGCAGTAGAAAATGCTAATGTTTGCTATCAGCATGTTATTTGCGAGTTTTACAGTACATATTATGTGTTCCTGTGTACCGTCTCTCTGAAAATCAAGCAGCTTGTCAGGAATGTGAGTTAATTGTTTCACTAGTTGTTCTTAAGTGCGCCATAAAACCTTCTGCCTGCTCTTCCCACTCAGGCTGCAAGCAGCCCTGTGCTTCCCCCCCCCCCCCCGCTCCCCCGCCAAGTCTTTTACTTGCAAGATGGGGTCAGGAATGATTGTTTTCAGTTGTGTTCCTAAAAAATCGGTATTGGGAGGTGTTTTAAAACATAGAAAAGCACTCGGACAAGAAATCATTAAATCTTTTCAGACAGTACAGGCAGGGCGATTTGAACTTCAACAAGCTGAGAGAGACTTAACTGATAACACACAGGTCAGAAAACTTGTTAAAGTCTGCAAGATGCTTTCCTTATTAACCTGTTTTCTTTGTGGGTATCTGTTTAAGCATGTTGCAATTTTGATAGGTCTTTGTTACATGGTACGATAAGTTCACAGTCTGTTAAATCATGAGATTCCGTTGACTCAAAATGTGCATTTTGTGATAATACAGAAGAACATGAGTAATTTAGTTCTTTACTGCATGAATGTGATGTCTATCCCTGTTTCTCTATTAGGACAGGATGTGTTAGGACAACTAGGAGCAACTCTGGTGACAAAACAACAGCATTTCTAGAAGCGGCCATTGATGATGGGCGACCAGTACTTAAATTACAGTGGAAAAATGATGATCCAGTATGGATAAATCAATGGCCGCTCAGTAAAGAAAAACTCGCCCATGTCGAAGAGCTAGTACAGGAACAGCTTGAAAAAGGGCATTTAGAGCCGTCTACAAGTCCCTGGAATACTCCTGTGTTTACTATTCAGAAAAAATCAAAGAAATGGAGGTTGTTACATGATCTTCGAAAAATTAATGATACCATGGAAGACATGGGAGCATTACAGCCGGGATTACCATCCCCTGTCATGATTCCAGAAAATTGGCAGATCTTAATAATTGACTTGAAAGATTGTTTTTTCACCATTGCTTTGCATCCTGATGACTGTAAACGTTTTGCATTTTCCATAAATTCTGTAAATAAGGCTGAACCTGCGAAAAGGTATCAATGGGTAGTTTTGCCACAGGGAATGAAAAATTCCCCAACTATGTGTCAAATTTATGTAGCTTGGGCCTTGCAATCAGTCAGAAAATCTCATCCTGAGTTAGTGATTTACCACTACATGGATGACATATTAATAGCTGGGGAAACTTTTTCGACTGATTTGTTGATAAATGAAGTATCTGATACATTGCAGCATAGAGGATTGCTAATTGCTCCAGAAAAGGTACAAATTCAACCAGCATGGAAATATCTTGGTTGGGAAATTTCTCAGTCCACAGTGAAACCTCAGAAAATAGTATGTCGGCCTGTCATTCAATCCTTAAATGATGTGCAGAAACTAGTGGGTGATCTGAATTGGGTCCGGACCATTTGTGGGATCACTAATGAGGATTTAGCTCCAATTGTAAAACTGCTAGAAGAGGATAGTGACATTAGCTCTCCTAGAACGTTTACTGCTGAGGCGGATGCTGCTCTGAAAAAGATTATGTCCAAACTTGTAAAAGCTTTCAGCCATAGGTGGAACCCAGATTATGTAATTGGACTACTAATTGTAAACAATACTAACTATCCTTTTGCTCTCATAATGCAATGGACAACTGGTAAGGAGCCGTTAAAGATCTTAGAGTGGGTGTTTTTGCATTTTCGACTCAAACGAACCATTACAACCAGGGTTGAGGTCTTTGCTCAGCTTATAATGAAAGGTAGGCAGAGAATAGTCGAAATTTCAGGGGCTGAGCCTGCATATATCATTGTTCCCCTCGTTTCAGAATATTTACAGTGGGCTTTGCAGAACTCCTTACCTTTTCAGATTGCGTTATTAGATTCTCAAGCTTTAATTAAGACATTTTCCCCTCCACACAAGTTAATGTCAGTTTTGAATATGGGATCAATGAAGGAGGGTCCCCCTCTTCTCTCAGAATTTCCTGTTAAAGGACCCACAGTGTTCACTGACGCAGGGGGTAAAATGCAGAAAGCAGCAATTACATGGAAAACAGATGGAAAACGGCACGATGTGATACTAACTGACCTGAAAGGATCAACCCAGCATTTGGAACTCAGGGCTGTAATAGAAGTGTTTATCAGATTTGCTCATAGCCCAGTGAATATTGTTTGTGATTCTTTGCATGTGGTAGGTGTGGTAGCTCGCATTGAAAGATCATTGCTCAAAGAGGTTCAGGATGCACAACTGATGTCTTTGTTCAGGCAACTATGGTTGGTGATCGAAGAGAGACAACACCGATACTTCATAACACATATCCGTAGTCATCTGACAATTCAAGGCGATTTAGCTGAAGGAAACCGCCAAGCTGATTTTCTTGTATCTCCTGCCTGGGTTCCACCTCCAATAGATAGGTTTGGGCAAGCAGTACACTCTCATAGTTTCCTCCATCAGTCTGCTCAGGTCTTACAGCGGCAATTTTCATTGTCCGAAAGTGAAGCCCGAGGTATTGTTAAAAGTTGTGCAGATTGTCAGCCCATCTCAGTAGGGCTGGGTGCAGGAGTCAATCCAAGAGGATTAGGAGCCTTGGAATTGTGGCAAATGGACGTCACACATGTCCCTGAATTTGGCAGGCTGAAGTATGTGCATATGTCTATTGATACATATTCTTTCGCCATATGGGCCACTGCTCAGACTGGTGAAACTAGTTCACATGTGCAACGACATTTACGTTCTGCTTTTGCAGCTTTGGGAGTTCCTGCACAGGTCAAGACAGACAACGCACCTGGTTATATCGCCAAAGCTACTGCCACCTTTTTTCAGTTGTGGGGTGTTAAGCACATTACAGGGATACCAAATTCTCCTACTGGTCAGGCCTTGGTAGAAAGGATGAATCGAACTCTCAAGCATCAGCTTGACAAACAAAAAGGGGGAACTGACTGTACTACTCCACATGACAGACTAAGCAAAGCATTATATGTCTTGAACTTTTTACGCCTTCCGCAAGGGTTCGACATTCCACCTATGATTCGTCATGGAACAAGCTTAAAAGGACACTTGACAGACCTTAGAGAAAATCAGTGTCAGGTCAAAATACGCAATGGAGTTACTGGTGAATGGGAGGGTCCTTTCCAATTAATAACTTGGGGAAAGGGTTATGCTTGTGTCATTACAGACCAAGGATCAAAATGGATTCCTGCAAAATGGATCAAGCCATGGCTGAATAAAGACAACAAAGATTCGACAGATGCAGAAGGACAGGAGGGAGATAAGTTGTGAGAATTGTCTCAAATGTAAACCATGAATTCTTATTCAGTGTTATAGATGCTCTTAGACCCAGTGGTCTAAAAGCTTATTAGTAAACAGATAAGGTACCTTCCATAGAGAATGCTAATTTGAACAGATAGTAAGAGTTCCAAAAGGGTGATATTACAATTAGATAATCTATGCATAGATAAGGTAAAAGTATAAGATATTTCTACCATGGTAACCTAATTTAGCAACTGGTAAGGTTTTAAAAGAGATATTAAGATTAAGCTATAGATCTTTTAAATAGGTTAATATAAGTTTTAAGATATTAATTCAATAATTAGCATATGAATAGGTTAATATAAGTTTTAAGATATTAAGTCAATAATTAGCATATGCTGATGGTATTAAGTACGTTACTCTATAAACTGCGCAGTTATAGATCTTTTAAGAATTTAAGAGAATATATTGTATTAAGTTGTCTGACTATTCTAAAATAGTGCGTTGGTAAGGTTGTCATAAGTAGAATTAAGGTTTTATATATGATATGAAGGTTTGAGTATAAGCAGATAGTTGTTTAATCTTATTAAGTAAGGTTTAGCTACATTATATGTAATTGTAATTATGTTGTTAATCACGTGTCCTATGTTGCAGTGTATTTCAAAGACGATTCAGCATGCTGTTTAAGGGGCCTGACTAGTTCAAGAACAAAAAGGGGGAATTGTGAAGGGGTTTCATTAGAAGGAGCTATGTTGTTGAATTAGTCAGGCCCAAAGGAATCTCAAGGCCACTTCGAGAAGCTGAGAACAGAATCTGCTGTGAGAAAGAGGGGCGTTTCTTCATTAACAGGGCCTCAGCATGGCGTGAGTCGTCGGACCTATCATCAGTGGGGCTCCAGCGTGTGGACTGCCCATGATACTCATTTAGCGAATCCATGCTTGGAGCGTGGATTCGTGTTTAGAGAATAGTTGCGTATATAAGGAGACATCTGTCTGTAATAAATGGCTTTGGCGTGATTCACATTGAATCGGAGTGCTGAGTCCTTTATCGTTCCAACAGTTTCTCTTCTAGTTAATTTTTCTTTCGGCTAAGTTCTTCTTAGTAACTGCACTTTTCTGAAGTTGGATACAAGTTTTGGTAGACATAGCAACGGAATGTAAGGTCACTGGTAAGGATGCACGTCCTGTAAGTGAGAGGGGCAAGGAGGAGTGAACTGATCAACTAAGTGTTCCATCCCATTCACATGATACTTCATATAAAAGTGGGCAATCGTGAGGGTCTTGCTCTTCTTTGACTATGGCCGACATCTGGGGAGGACACTGCATGCCATCGCTGCAGATCTGAGGCCTAGTGACAGACCCTGCATCCTTGAATCCAGTTCCAGTTTGCTGCACAGTCCAAGTCAGGACTTCTGGATGCCTGCCCTGCAGTTACTGGAGCAGTGCTGAGCTTTGACAGGGAATTCAAATTGGTTTTGTATATTTTGTATTATTTACTCTGTTTTACTAGTAGCATTAGTAAAACTTTTTAAACTTTTACCAACTTGCAACTCCTCTCTCTCTCTCTTTGCCTCTCTTTGCCTTCCTATTGCCTTTACCTGGTGAGGGAGACTGAGAGTGGGGGGGGCGGGGTGGTGAAGGGGAGGGAGTCAACAAAGCATCTGCCATGCTTTATTGTCACCCTGCAATCAAATCTTGACATATACATATAGCATAATTTGAATTAATGCATGCCTTCTACTGTAAATAGTTTGATTACTAAAGGTGTCAAGTAGAAAGCTATGTAGTTGAACTGTGGAAGACCAAGTTTGTTGTATTTTTTTCTCCCTCTAGAAACTTCTATTCATGGAGGTCTCTCACATATTAATGCTATATATGTTAATTGCAACTTCTTAAATTAATACTGACTTATTGGCAGGAGTGTCACTTAGGCCAGCAACATCCATTTTTGCTTAATATCTGTGCCATTAGTATAGAATTGACTCAACAAAAGCTATGTGGATAAAGCACAAGTATTTATATAAAAATGTTAACCTTTATAACAGTTTTCTAACATTCAAATTAATACAGTCATTTAAATGTAATTTTCCTATAATATTTATGTTAAACAGTATCATCAATGTGAGTTTTGTAAGGAATGGGGTTTAATATTAAAATATTAATATATTGATGATTAATTTTGCAGCTAATGATTTGATACATAGGAACAAAAGAGACATTTTTCCTCTTTTTGATGTGACCATGTGGTATTCTATTTAAAAAATTAAAATTATAGTCTTTATAAAACTCTATATTCTATTTTTATAGCTAAGACCCCAAAGTAACCTTTTCATTTGATTCAGTTAAAGGTCTTTTTCTTATTTTTTCCCATTACCTTAAAATGCAATCTATCTGTATTCCTAACATTGCAATATTATCCAAGCACTAGATCAGAAATACTAAATAAAAATGTTACTGAGATCTCCTATCTGAACTAACCACTATATTTTAAAGTTGGGAGATTATTTTTCTTTTTGACTGTTGCTACAAAAGTGTGGTAGACGTTTGTATTCTTTGTTAACTACTACTCAAAATGAGAGCATAACAAAGTCAACAAGCTTTTTCCAGTTTTGTGAGAGGGGTTATATGGTGGCTATCAGCCTAATAAGTGTGGACTACACAAATGAATGTTTTTGAATCTGTGGGGTTTTGGCCCTAGAAATTGGTTGGCCCTCTCTCATTTTCTTTTCTTCCCCCCTCCCGCTTAATAAACTGCAACAAAAACCACACAAAGAAAGCTGCAGTGTTTTTCCAGGTTTTTGTTTTACTTTTAAGGAATATGGGGAAACAGTGTTATTAATAAAACTCTATTTTAATAAAAGGGTTGACAAAGAAGTCAATGAGAAGAACAGGAAATCTCTGCACTTGAGGAAACTGATCAGAATTCACTCTTCATGGCAAATTCCATGAAAAAAAATAAATGGAACAGAGTAGTATTTTTGGGTGATGTGCGTTAATCTGAAATTGTTAGTAAAAGAGTAGGTTTAAGAAAAACAAGGTGTTGAATACACAGGTGGTTGTTCTGTAGAGCTGCGTGAAATGACAGTGACTGAAACGTCTGACAGAATTCAGTTTCACCTAATAACCTGAAACTTAGACTATCCATACGATGTTCATTTATCTCCTTTGAGCCTTTATACCTTATGAGACAGGTGCATCATTTGACATAAGAACCACAACAGTATTAGCTTCTTATTTTCCAGGTTATAATGACAAATATATGTATTGATTTGTGTTGGAGTTTTATGTAAGCTCATACAGCTAAAAAATGTGAGTAGAGTTGGAAGTGCTCAAACAACCCCATTATTTTAGAATAGCTACCTTCTGTGGTCTACTTTTTGAGATAAAACAGTGGAGAGCACAGCAAGTTATTTTGTTTCTGTAGTGCTTATGTTAAACAATTTGTGGTTATTGTTGATTGCCCCCTTAGAAATAGTCAGGAATTTTCACCCTATGACACGTTTCTGTAGTTGTTGTCATGTAGAATATACCCCTATGGTTTTACAGCTTGGATAGAGAAAACCTGTTTTTCTGCTTGTTCCAATAGAATTCCTCCTTCAGATTGTAATAGAACAGCAATGTGTGCCAGAACTTGCTGTTGTGATGAGCTTTGGAGCACAGTTTGTGCATGCCTTCAGGAACTGGAAGATGTAGCCATGTGTAGTCAAGAGCCAAAAAGCCTCTTCCTGCGAGCTCTTATGTGATTGAGGCTTCATCTGCAATAAAGTAGTATGCACAAGAGATTATGGAAATTATTTCCCAGCCTCTCTTTTGCTACTGCTGAAATACAGTAAATATTACTAAATCATAATAAAATCCTATGGCTCTGTCTATAGGAAGAGAAGCTCTTACAATGGTAAAAAAGGTGAAGATGTACATTCATTGAAATACAGGACTGGTGGTTATATATTCAAATAACAAGACAGATTAGAGTGCCACACATGTAAAAACCAAATAATTCTGTTTATTTGAGATGGAAAGAGGGATTCTGAAGAAGAGAATCCAGTCTCTGGATTTCTGTGTACTAAAGCCTTTCCTCTTTCTATGATAAACTTGAACATCCCATGAGGACAACTGTCCCGCACAAAATATTGTGGCTATATTTTCTTTATATATGTGGAAACACTATTAATTTTATTATCGGAGAATGAACAAATAATGAAGTAAAAGACTCTTCCCTCCATCAGTTTCTTCCTGTGATGTGGTCACCTTTGTGCTTACACATAAGAATTTACAAATCTTTTTTTTTCTTTGACTATACCTTTCTATCTACACTTCCTCTTTGTCCCCCGATGCTTCGTATCTCTACAGGTATCTCTGTGACAATAACTAGCATAGCATCTGACTGTCTCAGGTATATTAACAGATGGCAATTAAGGTTGTCAGAAATTCTACCGTAACATAATCATTTATTGTAAAATGACTTTGAACGAAATAATTTTTCAATTAAAAATAATTGGTAAGCATTTTTTTCCTGAAAATAAAGGCTGAAAAATATAACATTTTCTGCATTTGGATACTTTACACATATTAAAAAAAAAAAAAACAAAAGTCAAATGAAAAAAGGTTTAAAATAAGTAATTTTTGCACAGAGACACAGAAAGAGGTCTGGTATTAGTTAAAATCGATGTGCAGGATAATCTGAATGAAGACTTTCGTTTACTGTGTTTTTAATTGTGAATGCTGATCTCAGCAAAAATAAACTATTCTTAGCTGTACTTTCAAGCAATACTTTCAATGAGTGAAAACCCTACATGCTTAACCAGTGACATATAGTATATATTGTTGACTTGTTTGTTTGTCTGTTTGCAACCTTCTTAATCTCTGACAGTTTATATTGTCTTTTGTCCTGCCATCTATTTTCAGGGGAAAACAAAACATTAAAAATAGGAGACAGATATATTTATTCCTCAAATAAGAAGAAAAATAGAAAGTTAGAGAATATAAAACACAGAATTTGTATTTAAATGTTAAATATTTATCACATACAAACGTTTTTTTTTTTTTTGGTCTTCAGCCATTCCCCATCAGATAAGGTCGAAATATTTACTTTTATTTCCTGCCTCAGGCCACTTGCATGCAATTTCTTTGGAATGACCAGTAGTATCATTTAATACTGCTTAATTTCCTTGCTTTGAATAAAAAAGACAAGCATTAAAATACATGTGTTTTACTAAAAAAGGAAAATACTTCTACCCTTACATCAATTTATTAGGTTTTATTGTTTTCCCAGCCTTTTAAACTCCATTATGCTTTATGAAAACTAACAAAATTGAACCTTATTTCTATATTTCCTTGTGGATGACTGGTTCAATTAAAATCTCTCCACTGGCCTTACTTATGAAAACTGTAGTATTAATTTTTAGTGATTACTTTTATTGGATAAAGAACAACCATTCAAATTCAAGAATGGAACGACAAAATAGCAAGCTAGCAAACACAAGCTTTGCTTACTAAAAAATTCAGTCTGAAAGATTTAGGATTTTGTGGTCATTTAGAAAAACAGTTTTAGTTCTGTCATGGAAAAATTACTCAGTGAATTAGAAACTGTTTTTCTCTTGATGGATCACATAAAAGGTTAGTTGTGGTTTATTTTCTCATTCTGTTTCAAAATGACATTTTGCAAAAAGATTTACATATTTTGAAAACAAATGTAACACGCCCTCTCTATCATTCCCTCTCTTTTTCCATCTTACCAAATATGTTATGAGGACACATAATATGCCTGATGAATTACATTCTGACCCTGCTGGAGTAGTTCTCATAAGGTCTGTCTGCAAAGCCAAAACCACTGAGATAAATTATTGTTAATACTGTGCTGTCTCTATGAATTTTAGAATGAAATAGAATTTTAAAATTGATTGGGAGTCGATTATCTTGCTCAGGGTAGGACACTTCATTTAAATCAGTTTTGTTTGAGCCAATGAGAAGTTTTGTTTCCTATCTAGGATAACCATACGGCTGAAGCCAGAAAGAAGGACACTTATTTATGTCTCTAGGGGTTCCAGAATTGATAATTCATCCATATATGTAAAAAGCTGGAGGGAAGAAAAATCTGTTTCCATTTTGGGTTAGTCCTAATCAAGAAATAACTTCTGAGAGATCAAAATGGCACCAAGTAATATGATGATGTTACAGATCAGTAGTATGAATAATAGCAGAAGGCTACGATTTCACAAGTTATTTCCACAGGAATTCATGTTGCCACACAGTGAAATCTAAAATCCATTATATAAGCAGAAACGTACCGATGATTTCAGTGAGAGGTAAGTCAGCTACCACCCCTCATGATAATCCCTCTACCAAGTAATAACTTGTGTACATGTTCTTATTACATATAAAAACTGACAGCTTAAGTTTCTAAAAAATAACAGGAATGTCTTTTTCTAGTTTTGTGCCGTGCAAGTAGATGTCTCCTTAGTTACACAGTGAGATTAAATTTGGAATATTATAAAACCTTAAAACTCACTCTGCATTGAGAAAACATTATCCTTTATTTTGTTATTGCAAAACAGATAAAACTGTAATATGATTCTCACTGTGGCAAATTTGCATCTCATATTCTGTCTCCCTAAATATATTTAGTTTATTGAGCAGTTCAAGGAATTCCTCCTTTTATTTAGTTTTCTCAAGTTTTAGGTTTGTTATAAAACCTCAGAGCACTTAGATTCTGTGTTTTGTGATCTCTTAGCACTCCAATTCTTGTAATGTCAGTCACAGGAAATTCATAAAACAACATGTGTGTTTATGTATGCATATCATGCCCTAGCAAATAAACTACCACAAAATCACCACTCGCAAGTGTATCTATGATTATTTTGATCTATACCAAGCCATTAAAATTACCATCAGCAATCAATAATACGGTATCAATCAAAATTATAGCAATAACAATGGCAAAACCAAGAATGTATATACTACTGCAGGTTTCTACAAACTTATTAGTGAAGCAAACTTCTCAACAATATAACAGCAGACGTATTTATGATAGATTACTTATATGGATTTATAGTTCTGATATGGAGTGAATTTGACCAACTTCAGAAGGGGTCAAAGCATCCCAGAGGAAAGAACAAGCCAATCCCAGAGGCGGACCCAACCATCCCAGAGGTGAGAAGGACAAACCAAGCCAACTCCAAAAGTGAGCACAAAGGGGGACCAGACAGCAGGCAGTTTCACTTCAGAGATGATCTATTTCACAGGGTCTGAAGTCCGACAGGCATCCCTGGCGAGAGTCCAACACCTTGCAAAAGGCGTATGTGAAGAGTTTAGCCTGTGTAGGAAAGAAAAAGTGTGTGCAGCATGGGAAGTTCTCAGAGAGAGGCTTCATTTGGGGTAAAAATTAAATCCTTCTTATAAAGACATGAGTGGGCAGAGGACATCACCAGTTTGAACAGTCAATATATGCTGTGAAATTTGTTTTTTTGTCTGTAATTATGCTGTTTTCTATTCTTTCAGATCCATTTTATTTTCCCAGAATGTCCGCACCTTTTCAGATGATAAATTGTCATTGCAATTCCTTGCTTTCATGCTTACTGATGGTATCTGAGGATGTCTCTGGTTTCTAGGTACTGCAGCTGTACTTCAAAGAGGCCAGATGCACTTTTCAAGGAGGTTCTTGATTCCCAGGCCTGGTCTTGGACTTACAGCTCCCAGGCATGCAGGCAGTTTCTCTGTTAGGACTTTTCAGCAGACATTTTCTTCTGTTGAGTAATTTTACTCTTCTAATCAGGCCAACTTTATGGCTGCCCACATCAACCTCATTTTATACAATTAGTTATGCCTCCACGTAAGTACTTCATTGATCTGTGGTTCACATTTTAATCAGGGTTTTGCACTTTTGTAACCTAACATACGTTAGGAAGTCTTAGCATAGTACACAAACCTGTTATTTGCAAGCTTAGACCCAGATTTCATTTCTAAACACTAGAATTTATGGACTGATATTTTTCATCCTGAAAACTAATTTTTAAAATACAACATTTCAAACCATATTCTAACAGATTGTAGTAACTCATGGTGCAAAATAGTGTGTGATTAAATCAGCATACCTTTCTGGTATTTGGCGGGTAGGAGGCTGATTGCTTGTTTGATGGATCTTCAATCATTCTGCATCTAAAACTTGAAAATTTTTTCTTGGTTGCTATATTAACTTCTTCCAAATGTATCTACTGCTTGTTCTCTACACACCTCCTCCCCATCCCCTGCAACAAAATTCTGAACAAGAATGAAATGGTATATGAATTATACAGCATAACACAAGTAAAATTTCTTGTACTGGATGTCAGTAAAAACTTTCCTCAGAGTACCTGAACAATAAGGTCCTGTTATATATGCATGGTAGCTTATAGTTTTAAACTTTGATGAAACACTGTCTCATGCCAATAATTGTTCTATACTCTTCTCACACATGTTCTCACGATAAGAAACTTAATGACAAGTCCCATTGCAAAGTGCTGCTTTCCTATCCAAAATCTGTTGACAGGAAAACTAGGCTGGGACTGTAGCCACAGCTGGAAAAATACGTGCATTTGGGAGACGAGTACTCATAGAGAACGATGTTAAGCATATTTTCTCACAAGATCTATCTAATAATTATATTACATGCATAATGGTATGTACAAAAGGTATTATATTATTCATTCATAAAGTACATTTCTTGCCTTTCAGAGTACTAGCATTTGTTTAAAAATATTATGCTTTCCAATATTTAACTCCTGTTGTTATGCTTCATCCTTGTTAGTCCACAGAAATAAGTCTGAGGGCTGCCAGTGACAGTGACAATACAGCAACCAGGAGGTTCCTTTTTGATTCAATAGTGTCATGTCAAACAACTGCACCAACGAAAAAAAACCAAGTTCTCATAACATCCCTATTGAACAGAAGGGATCTTGGAACTGAGATGGTCCCGCTAGAATTTGACATAAACCTGTAAGAAGACTAGAAATTTCATTTAGTGGCTTAAGATCATGAAACAATCTATTCTTTGCTGAGTCTGGCCTTAATCTTTTGTTCTAGGGATGAAGAGGAAGCTTGTTACTCTGCATGTCCTTTCTGGACAAGTTTGGTTATTCTCTGTAGTTGCATAAGAAATTAATAATATGTTGTAAATGGCACTTGAGACACTTCACTGTCCCAGAGCTGATGGAGAATTTTAACTCTTAGTTATCTGGAATAGAATCTTATCAGAGGTAATTCAACATGTTTTAGCTTCAATGAAGCAATTTTGTATGAACTGTTGATCCAGCTTGGTATAACCAGATATCATGAAAGAGTGTTCACTACAGACTTAAACTTTTCATGCTACACATTGGTGGTCTGAGCTAACCAGCTTTTTCTTCATATTTCCTATAGTCGTTCTTACTTTCTGACTTTTTCACATATGGACTTTACACTGAGATTCTCTTCGGCTAACACATCAATGGAGAACAATTGTGTTAGCTTTGATTTCTGCCCACTATGAACTAAGTCATAAGTTCATGGCTCAATTTTTATCATTTTTTTTCTTTTCTTCTTTTAAGAAATAAAAACCTCTCACGTATTCTGTCTTAGTGATGCAAATGTATCTTGGAAATCTGCATTAAAACTATATTCTGTCTCAGCGATGCAAATGTATCTTGGAAATCTGCATTAAAACTATTACAAAATTATTACATCTGGAAGAAGAATTAAAAAAAAAAAAAAAACAACAAACCACACACAAGGCAAAATCGAGTAGTAGAATTAGCATGAAGAAGAGACAAACATCATCTCTGATCCTTTGACATTTAAAGTCATCTGAGTAAGGGCTAAGGGGGGATTTGGTTTCTGTAGCTGACACTTGTTTAGTTAGAGTGCAAATTCCATAATGGCTGGAGATGTGACACCATGAGATGTGTTATTACATGATATTTCTTAGCCAAAACTAATTACAAATTTCATTCCCTTCAACGTTGATTTTAGCCTGGAAAAACACTGAGAGTGGTATATCTGTTGCATCTTCTTTGTGACTATGACTACAACAAATTACTTGTTTTGTGAGAGATGTTTTCAAAAGTTATTTATATCTATAAATGCAACATTTTTGAAATTAGATGTTTTTAGTAGGAGCTGAAAATGTTGAAAACATCGATATAGGTGCATCTACATTAGTGTTCTATCTTGTATCAAATGTACTGTTTGAAAAAAAAAACTTAATTTTCCCATTAATCACATTTTAGCACACATCACAGAGCAGTCTCAGAGTACACTATCTGAATTTCCTTTGGATGCAAGCAAATCAGATGTTCTTCAGCAGAATTTTTGACTGAATACCTTTTTATAAAAATATGCTGAGGTTAAGACATTGGGCTTTCAAAACTCCTAATACTCAGCAAAGTTTCAGATAGAAAGTGTCTGAGACTCAAAGTAAAGTCTCAGTGTCAGTTCTCCAGGGAGATCTGAGTGAAACACTGAACTTTTTGAATCTGGAGGTGTGCACTTCAAGTTTTCCATTTTATGATAACGTTGAAATGTTGGATTTTTTTGTTCAAAGGAAAAAAAAAGGGGGTGGTCGAGATAAAAAGTAGGAAAGCAACACTTTGTTGAAACAGTGAAACAAAACAAAGTTTTCATTCTCTGGCCAACTCTAATATGCAGTTTACTTAGTAAAGCTCTTTGATCCATGGATGACATTTCTATATAGGAATTATACCATTAGATCACTTTGGATTGTTATAATTTTTCATTCTGTTGTCTAACAGAAGTCGGCCAGCTTGAAAAAGATTTGTAACAGAAAAACAGAGCCTAGAACTGTCTGAATAACTAGTACATCAGAGCAAAGCTGAGTAACAGACTGAAAATACAAAGGATGGATAAATTTCCTCTCTCTTTCAGACCTTCAGAACTAAATAGGCATAGGATCAGAGGTAATTTTACTGTGATGATCCCATCTGTGTAGTAGACCTTTAATGTTGATATTACAATAGTGACTCTAAAGATTTAATTCTAAGACTTAAATGTTTATTGCTTCTTTTTAAAAGGGAAAAATTATATTTTTTGACAATAAATACATACAAAAATCACCTACATTGAAATTGTCTGAATAAATAAAATTAAACTGTGATTATCTTTCAACAGATGCAACAAAAGACAACTACATAAAATGCAGTTCATTGGAGAAAATTACTTTTTCTTCATTGCCAAATCACCTGCAAAACCACAATGCACATTATAAAACAGTTGCATTTTTTTTTCTGTGAAAATAATGTTTGATACCTTCCTTTCTTGTAAATTGATTGAAGTACTTGTATTGTTAAAGCCTTCAATTTCCCAAATTACCATATGTAAGTACTGAATTCCCCTTCACAAATGGCATCTATGTTTATTTATTATTGTGTTTGTAGCATCCAGAGATTGACATATAAGTTGAAATTCTAATGCATTTGTTTTCATAGCAATACACAAGAAAATATGATTCCTGCTTCAAAGCCCACAGTGCAACATGTTGGAAAAGCAGAAGTGAATAGGACACCAGTAGTTGTAAATATGCAATTGTATTGGCTATAAAATCTTGTGCATTTGTGTTGGTTTGTTAAAAACAACACCAGGAAATCAGTAGCTATACACATATGAATATATATACTAGGTAGGTGCAAAAGGAATTGCAGTTTTTGCATTGTTGAAATTTGCTCTTTGATATTGGATACATACTTAGATAAATGTGGTTATGTTAGACGACATTTTAACATGCTTTTCTTGCCTTATGTTTGGGTTTGGTTTGTTTTTTGCTACTGACTTATTACTTGCTGCTTATTTTATATCAGTTTTAGACTACAGAAATGATGTTAGACAAAAAGTAGATTCAAGCAATTTTCTTATTAGAGTTGAAAATGGGTCGCAAACCAGCAGAAACAACTCACAACATCAACAATGCATTTGGCCCAGGAAGTTCTAACAAATCTACAGTGCAGTGATGGTTCAAGAAGTTTTGCAAAGAAGATGAGGGCCTTGGAGTTGAGGAGTGTAGTGGCTGGCCATTAGAAGTTCACAAGGACCAGTGGAGAGCAATCAAGAAGTTGCCAAAGAACTCGGTGTCAACCATTCTATGGTCGTGCAATATCTGAAGCAAATTGGAAAGATGAAAAAGCTTGATAAGTGGGTGCCTGATGAGCTGACTGAAGATTAAAGATATCGGCATTCTGAAATGTCATCTTCTCTTATTCTGTGCAACAACAAATCATCTCTCAATCTGATTGTGATGTTCAAGAAAAAGTGGATTTTATACAACAACTGGAGACAACAACCTCAGTGGCTGGACCAAGGGGAACCTCCAAACCACTTCTCAAAGCCAATCTTGCATCCAAAAATGTCATGGTCAATGTTTGGTGATCTGCTGCTTGTCTGATCCACTACAGCTTTCTGAATCCCAGGGAAATCATTACATCTGAGAAGGGTGCTCAGCAAATCGATGAGATGCACTGAAAATTGCAATGCCTGCAGGCCGCACTGGTCAACAGAAAAGACCCAGTTCTTCTCCATGACAGTGCATGACCACATATCACACAACCAATGCTTCAAAAGTTGAACGAATTTGGCTATTAAGTTTTGCCTCATCTTCCTTATTCAGCCAACCTCTTTCCAACTGACTACCACTTCTTTAAGCATCTTGACAATGTTTTGCAGGAAAACACTTCCACAACCAACAGGATGCAGAAAACACTTTCCAAGAATTCACTGAATGCTGAATCATGAATTTTTACACTACAGGAATGAACACACTTATTTCTCATCAAAAAATATGTGTTGATTGTAATGGTTCCTATTTTGATTAATAGAGATGTCTTTGAGCCTAGTACCTAAGCTTAATACACAGAGCAAGAAAAAGGAAGTTAATGTTAAGATGTGGGCAACAGTCAGTTGTTCACAGGGTTGTTATTGTTTGCTCTGAGTAAGAAAACACAGGTATGCAGAATTATTGTCTTAAAGCATCCAGGACTTCTGGAGGTGCGTGTGTGAATCAACACAGCAGAAGCCAAAGAGCTGGATTATCAGGGACAATGAGGTTGTCAATAATGGCACCCCCCCGCCATCCCCCAACCCCCCCCCAAAAAAAAAAAAAACAAAAAACAAAACACTTTTTCTATTTAGACCATCAGTGGTTTCTCTTTTGGTAATGTTAAATTTAACTTTCTGAAGAAGCTTTCAGGAGTAGGCATAAAAAAGTTGAGGGATGGATTACGTAGAGGAGGGGTATATAAAATGGGAGGATTTAGAGTTGTGGAAAAATATTAAAAACATGATAACGACAATATCAGCATTCTCATAGCATGCAGCAGCAGATAGAAACACTGGAGGGGTGGACTTGTATCAGATATGCAAATAAAATATAAAAATGTATTCATGAGGAATTTCCTTTTATTTATGAAAATAAAATGAGGATATACAGTTGCAGTAAGACAGAAACTGTTCTGATTGGAACAAGGTGAGTTTCTTTGTTGTGAGACCAAACGTAAAAGTCGCTTTGAGTGTGCATCCACAGATGCCTGTAGAGACATAGGTTATGTGCTTCCTTAGTGTTCCCTTAAATATTTTTTGAAGTTTTTATTTTTCAATACATTTTCAAAACTTAAATTTAAGAGTTAGAATGTAGCTGAATTTAGAGCTGATTGGCTGAAAGTTACTTAGGTAACTTAGTTAATTTAAATTCATCTGATAACACTACTGGCCTGATCCAGGTGTAACTTAAATAATATGATTACTTTTACATCTGGAAGTCTTAGTTCAAAACTGAATAAATGAAACAATTGTAACTGGTATTTTCCTGTATTACTCAGCACAATAGTCTTTTGATGGTTGCATTGATCAAAAAATGCTTTATGGAAGATGCTATTTATTGCCAACCAAATATTCTGCGCCTTGTAAATTATTCAGGAGAGCACTGCTAATGTCAAAGATACATTATAGCACTCAATTACCCACTGGATCCCTCTTGTTTAAGAATGCACAACCAAACTCCCCAAGCAGAATATGCCTGACTTAAGGATACACAAAAAAAATGTGGGGCTAAGGAGGTAGCAAGCAAAGGATTAATATGCTGACCCACTCTCAATGAGGTAACCACAGGGATTTTGATAGCAAGGTTTCCCTTTGAAATGTGCTGAGACTTGGTGATGTTGAAATGCTAAGTTTAAATTCTACATTTTTCCCCAATATATTTAATGACTGTATTTTTCCTCTTGAATCCTTCAGCTCCTAGATACCCTCTCAGCAATGACACTTATCATGGTTTTGTCTTTTTCTATTATATAGGGCTTTAGCTTGCACACCTCACACTGTAATAATAACTTTCTCAGTAAAACTGAGCCAAGGTCACAGAGCTATGTGGCATCAAACTAAACCCTGAGTCACAGACATCTGAATTACCGGCATGAAGATTGCATCAAGGTTTTCTGTGCAACCAGACCACCAGATTTTTACTGAAAACAATATTATCTTAAAAGGGAAATTTCCTTTAATGGTCCTTTTTGTTGTTGTTCACTCTAACAAAAAGTCAGCACTTTTTTCCCCCCACTTCTTCAACAGTAGCTTCTTAAGCTTTCAAAAGCTTCAAATCCTAAAGAGAAAGTAAGTGAGGAGAAGTTTAGCAAGCACAGATACAAAAAGAAAGTCAGTCTTCCTGCAACTCTAAGTTCATACTATTTGAAACAAAACCTCTCCAAGATCCAAACTGTTTTCTTCTCAATTTTTCAAATTTGCTGCAGATGTACCTTCCTCAAATCCATCCTGTTCTGAGTTATTAACAGATATATGACCTCTTCCAGTGTTGAATTCTGATTGGTTCAGTTCTTAAGCAGTGTATGATGAAAAACATTTAGACCTGCCTGCCCATAACCGTAGATTTCTAAACAGGTTTGAGGAACTTATTGAGGACTTCGTGTTCTTTCACTGTTCTTCTGGACATTTATGGTCCCTTCTAGAAAAGATGCTCTGCTTCACTCCAATTTGCTTTTTTCTTTATTTCAAATGTTCTTCCCTAAAGTTTTGTGTTCTTTTCTTAAAATGGACAAACAAATAACAACAATAACAACAAAACCAAACAAAACCCAAAAACCAAACCAACCACACCAAAACAAACAAACAAAAACCACACAAACAACCTGTTCATCTTCCGTGTTCTCTATATGGAAACATTGTGTGGGGTGCACTATTGGGGAAATTAAACAAACTAAAAAACAAAAAAATCCCACTTTCGTAAGTGATTTTGGGATACGTAGGTGGAAAAGTGCCAAAGTAGAAGATGTTCTTCACAAAGAACTGAGGAAAAAGGTATAACTAGAGGGAGGGAATATGAGGGAATATTTGCAGTTTCTTTGAATCAGTAGCAGGAAGCCAGAGAGAAGGAACAGGGCAAAAAGTTACCAACTGGGCCTGTGAGTTGTGCCTTCCAGGCAATGTGAGTTAATGATCTGATGGAGTAGTTGGTTCTTCCTTTCTGCTTCCATCCATGGAGAATTACATCTCCTCAGCAAATGGACAGTCACTCTGACTGATCATTCAAATATTCAAGGGAAGTTTGAAGGGTGTTTACGTCTTCCACAATGTCAGGAATGAGAAGGAGTAGAGGTGAATGGGACTCCTGGAAATGGCAGTATATCAACCAAATGTAATTTGTGAAAGTAAAAAACAAAAACAAACAAAAACAAACACAAACAAACAAACCACTCTTGTCCAACACTTTTCTAGGAAGGCAGTTCTTAAAAATACATAGAGTTCTGTGGTCAAAGTATTTGTTCTTTACAGTAGCCATTTCTTTTAACCCTAGATTTTTTGTCAGTCATGGGATACCACCCTATATCCCAAAGGGTGATTGAAAACAAACAGAGAAGTATATAATTCAAGAAAGAGCTCTAGTATCTATGTGAGCTGGAATTATATCACTTTCACATGAGAAGATGTGGTCCCACCGAATTCTGTTTCAAAACTTATCTCTAGGATGCCATGCATTATGCTATAAAGTACCATAAATTATGTCTAGTATGCAGAATACATAAACTGTAGAAATAAAAATTAAACAATACAAATACAGCACATGCTGTCATGTCCTGCCCAGAGGTATAAGTGGGGGGAAAGGTGACTCAGTTTTGTGGGTCCCCTTGGTTGTAAAACATTATATACAATACTTAGGGTCCCGTAAACAAGAAAAGCAACACCTTTTATTTTGCAGCGTGGCCCAATTAGCAAATGATTCAGCAGCAGAAAGACTTATGTCACTTAAGCCTAATTGGTGAACAGTTTAACAACAAAAGGATTTACATAAAGGAGTTAGCAGCACGTGTGGGGTTGTAAGCTTTATGTCATTACACTACTCACAGAAGGAGAGGCAAAGAAACAGGGATATAGGGAAGGAAAGGTGAAGAAAAGAGAGGAGAGGGAGAGGGAAAGGTGAAGAAAGAGGGAGAGGAAGAGGGAGAAGGACAGAAAGGAAGGAAGAAAGCAAGCAAGTGCGGGATCCCACTACCCTTACGCTCCACAGTGTAGATTATGGGATTTGCAGTCTGGGTCCAGGGATGTGTGGCCTCCAGTGTCCTGTGCAGAGGCTGCCAGGTTTTGTAGTCTGGAGTGCACCGTCCTTAGGTGTCTGGTCTGGTTCCCACAACGAGGCTGGTGGACAGAGTGGTCCTCAGGATGGTGGGTTCTCTGCCAGTGCTGACGTAGGTGAGCCTTTTTATAGCCCTCTGGGTTGCCTGCTTGCATGATTTTTGGTCTTTTGTGGAAGTGTTGTTGAGAAAGATAGAAAAGTCTGGGAGACTAGTTTCAGACCATCTTGAAGGGTCTTGGCTTTTCCCTTTGTGCCATGTTGGGGGAGAAGATGGAGCTATGTGCCCTCTGGCACATCCCCCACTTCCTGCTGTCAGTCAACCGGCATTTGACTATGCCTCCTTAGCTCGTTGTTGGTATATAAATCGCAATTCACCTTATCTTGAGCATCCTGTCTCCTGTTACGAGGCCACGATGTTTGAGATGTGATTCTTTCCAGTCTCTGACAATGTTCCATCTCCTGCGTCTGGAGGAACTGGTTTTGCCACAATGTCTGAGAAAAAATTATTTTCCGTCACTGACACATGCCCATCAGAAGACTCAAAATATTTCCAGTCTGAGACTTTGACAGGTTATTAGGAATCTCTGTGACCAAAAACTGGGACAGACTGAAGTACTTTGTGCCAGTAAATCACACAGTGTCCAATACTCCACCAGTTTTTGGCTCCCTTACAGATAAGCATGAGTATGCATGAAGACTGTTTTGCAAATACCCTGCAAGGCTGGTGCTTTATTTAAATTTAATTCAATTCAATTAAATTGAATTAAACATGAATTGCCTACTTTATAACTGTTAATTTACAAGTTGGCTTGAGGATGGGATGAGATGGAAACCTCATTTGCAAACATCAGAGAAGGGCCAGTACTGGAATAGAAACAGAAGAGAGTCAGAACATTGTATAGAATTTTTTTATTTCCTTGGGAATCTTGTTTTGACCCTTTCCTTGCATCCTACCTACAAGAAGAAAAGGAGTTTTATTTTAATTAAAATTATTATACCATCAGTATATTTCACAGATTGGTGTCAGTCAGAATATAAGTAATTAATCAGAAATATCTTCTGAGACCAAACATCGCTCCTTTTTGCTCCTGTTTTAAAGTGTGGGGGGTTTTGTTGTGGTTTTTGGTTGTTGTTTTGTTTTGTTTTGTTTTGCTTGTTGTTGTTTCAAATTTCTTTGCATATAATTCTGGCACAGTGTGTATAGTAAAGACATCTTAAAAAGTACTCTTCTGCTCTCTTTTTTTTTTTTTCTTGCACAAATGCATAATCAACACTATGTAAACTGACTGGGTGCTTCCAGTTCTGTCAGCTATGTGAAGAATGCAGGTGCACATGAAACAGCTCTAACCTACCTGAAGAGGTGGTGCCTCTCTTCATTTCTGTGTTGAACTGGAGGCTGAATAACGAATATGTTACAGTTTATTGCTGTTCCAAAATCGGTTTTGTTACAGAACTACAAAGGAATTTTATAACAACTACATAATATAGTTACAATACTTACAAAGTTCGTTGATTGCTTAAGTTTGGTTGTATGTATAATCCTTAAATATTTAAATATATCTTGAAATAAGGACAGTGATTCAGAGACATTACACGTTATATTCAGTGTTCTGCTTGAAAATTATTTAGTGTTTGCAAGTCTAGTAAACATATACACATCTCAAAATTGCAGTAGGTCTTGTAAGAGGTATCCAATGTATTTGAAGTCCTCTTGGCAGAGAAGAAAAAGCTCCAATTCAATTATACTGGTTTTAGATATTAACTCAAGAAGAACAGAATTGCACATCCCAAAAGACTTATATTGTCTGTGTCCAGGTAACCCTAGCAGAGAAGATTGCATTAAAAGAGATGTAGTAATTCGAACATTGTCTTAAAGGTCATTCCTGCCATTTACACAGTCTCATGGTATGCCTGTATCTTCAAATATGTTATATTAATGTAATTATTGAGCAAAAGGCACATTTCACCATTTAGCCACTAAGTTTGGAGGAAAGGTAAAATTGTTTCAGTCTGCAATGAAAGGTAAAGTAGAAGGAACATAGGCTATCATATAGTTACCAGACATTTCCCCCTATCCAACTACCCTATATCTACCTTCACCATACTGACTGCAATCCTTGTTATACACCCATATATTGTCTTCTAAATGCATATCTATATATAGTTGCAGGTAATTTAAGCAAACAAGTGTTTGTTATGCCAAATTTTTTTCTCTGATTTGTCACTGGATCTCAAGAAACTAGGAATGTGCCTATGGCAGAATTAATGGAGGCAAGATACCAAATTATTTTTCAGTAAGAACTAGAGGGTTTGAATATCTCAATTTTCAAATGCTTGACAAAGGTATTTTGAAAGAACATTCAGAGTTTTGTCTTCAGCAATATTCAGCTTTAGAAAAACAAAAATGTATTACTTATTTAAAAGGAGATTTCCAAGACCTGAGTTATGTAAAACAGTAGAATTTCCCCATCTCTGCCTCTGCTTCATCATTTACATCAACAAGTATTCATAGTATTAATTGTTTGATTAACTTAGTCAATTTTAATATAGTACATAAATTTGAGAACAGTTCTTTATTACTTAGAGCAAAAGAAATTAGTAATAGGCCACTGGCACGTGTCTTATTACTGATGGCAAACAGATTTTGCAACAATTTATTATTTAAAATATTTGGGTTGTCTATAACAATTAAGTTTCTTATGTGAATATGTATGTTTAAATTCCTAAAAGAGTTCTTCTACCTGTGTATTTTCACAGGTACACATACTTTCTATGAGCTTGCAATTTTTTGATATAACAAACATAGACCAGAAATACTGTCTTTGTAAATCTGGTTTGAAAAATCATGCAGCATTCACACATTCATGTTCCAAATTATTGCTATAGTTTAATCAATCACATTCCTCTTCTGTGGTAAAACATAATGGGAGGGAAACAAAATAATCAGAATTACAGTAATAAGGGTTTGACAAGACAACAGAGACTTGTGTGAATGCTGAGACTTTTGCAAATACTGTGAGAACTTCCACTAGCATACTTCATTAGATTAGATTTTGTAGAAGGCAATAATAATTTCTGGAATTCTGGTTATCCAGTAGGCATAATGAACGTTACTTTTTTTCTACCCAGGGTACAGTTACTAAAACTTGTGGAAATTTGTGGGGACTCGCTATTGCTGGTAGTGTGACAATATAAAGCTATAAGGAGGTAAAAAGACAACACTGTTTAACCTAAAGCCAGCAAACAGCAAGTTCTCTTCTTTTGGTTTGGTTTGCTTTTTTTTAGTATATTCTTAAGTAGTTTACAAGCCGAATAATCAGCTGGTAGAGAGTATGACTGTTGAATCTCACTCTTGCTCATTGTTCTTACTTTTTTCAGTCTGATCACCATAAAAATTATGGCATTTGAAAATTAGAGTCTTGCATACATAGATTTGTAGCTGTCTTGTCACAAACAAACAACCTGCATAAAAGATTATGCATTTTCTAAGTAGCTGAGATTCATATTTGCTCAGACAAGGACTAAAAAACCATTTTGTTTAAATATGCAGCATTAAAAGCAAGTGCTGCTGACAGCGATTTCTCCTGTAGCTCAGGGTGTGAAATTGTAAATAGACTAACAAGTAAATGAACATTGCTTAATTGGGGTTGAGGGGAGCATATGAAATTTGTTCTAGTTTCCCAACCACTGGACAGTTCCACGGAGATTCTGTACATTGAATTTAGGTTTCTGCATGGAAGTGCCAATGCATGCTCCTGTGTATGCTGCCACTCCTTACTCTTAGTGGAGATCCAATCATAGCTGTCGATAGATCCTAGAGAAAAACATTCAGCTGCCTACAGGTGGATACCTGAATAGCTTGTCAATCAAATGCCTCTTTGAATAAAGTGAGCAGCTCTTCACCGATTATGACAGAGGCATAAAGACTGTCTACCCTTGTAGACACCTACGTTGATGATACTTAAATTTAACTTTCCAGACGCGAACATGATAGCCAGAGATGAAAGAAGTCTGTACTCAGATAAACTGTCTATTCATTTTACCTGAAGATTCACAAAGTTTCCACATGACTATGTCTGGTGATGATGCTGACTAGGATCTTACTTCAGTTTTCAGTAGCATTTATACCCTTAAACCCTACAGAATCACTTCAAAACAAAATTCCAGTTGCTGCATGGATCCAGAGCACATCATAATGCACTAATTTGTTACACTCAATGAAAAGTAAATTATTTAAAACAGTTTTCAGCATGCCATTCACTGTTAAGCAATATATTTGAACATGTGCACGTTGATCAAATAAAAAATGTTTCACATTTGTCATGGTCAACGATCTTTTATTTCCAGTAAAAAATATGAATTTCCTTTGATATTTAATACATTATGGTACTTAACTTTACCATCTAGGTAGTTTACATCCATGGATATGTTTCGTTCAAATGAATGCATGTAGCTGATTTACATTTAGATAGATTCTTTATTTTAACTGTGGTAAACCTTCAATCTATGTTTCAGCAATTTAAATCTGTTTTGCCAAGTGGCAATGATCTAACAAATAGCTTGGGCTGCTACATGTTCATCAAGTAATTTAGAACTATAAATTTACATATTTACCAATAAACTGCTGAGGTAATATTTGTTCTCCCCAGATGCTTACTTGAGTACAGGAGAAATTGTTTAATGATTTAATACTAAATTTTTTGTTAGTCTTTCAGAGCAAGTACTAGCAAATGTTTTTATCCCACAAACACACCTATTACTTTGATACTTTCAGTTTTCTCTAGCAAAGCAAAGACTCACACAAAAGATTCATTAACATTAATTATTAAGAATAATTAAATTACTAAAAACAAGTATAAGGATATTAAAGGAAATTAATACATCTTCAGCTGGTATATTTTCATTATTCTTGCTGAGGACTGGAAAAGTGAAATGTTTGTCACTGATTTTTTCGGTACTGACATAGAATAGGTAAATCTTTATGCTACTCATTTTAAAGAAAACCTTCAATATGAATTGAAAGACAGACTTTATAAAATTTCCTCAGAAACCATTTTAAAGCTTGACATCTGTCTAGAAAAAGTTTAATTGTGTTCATGTAGATCTTGTAATTCCGTATATACAATCTGGGAACAGCAGAAGAGATCACACAAGTAATTTGCACTCTGCATTTCATGTGTATATGTGGAAAATAAAAATTTTCATCTCAATCATATCTGAAAGCTATTTGGAGTTTATAAGCAGTTATATAAATAACAAAGGTTTTTCATAAAATATAGTTTTAATTAGGTTTTAAAATTAGATCTCAAAAATAATCTGCTAATTTTATTTCTAGGAATTACATAAATAGGTTACTCCAGAAATCTAATGAATTAAGATTTTATATACGATAATCCAGACCTCTGTAATACTTTGAAAACCTCTTTGTTTTCTATCAACATAGTCATTATTCATTTTAAACTTTGTAGGTCTACACCAAATCAAATTCATGATACAACATAAGTGGAGGATCACAATGTTGGAGTGCTCCTTGTGTGGGGAAAATATTTATTTGTTACCTGATATATTAAACATGTGAATTCAATCTTCATTCAGTAGTAAACTATGTCTGAATAAATGACTGAAAAAAAGGACTCTCGTTATATGCACATGTTGGTATTTACTTGTAAACACTCAAGTAAACATTACAAGTGCTATCTTTTGACCATATTTTTAGAATACTGCCATTAATCAACCTTCCTTAATCAGAGAAAGCTGAAAAGTTTTGTAATTTTTTTTTGCTAGTTTTGTTTATTTGTTTTTCTTTTGGTTTGTGCATTGAGACAGTCCATAAAAACACAACGGTGTCTTAATTCTGTTTTGTTTTATTTCTTATTTGGCTTATGAAAGTCATTAACTTATGTTTCTGCTCTTTTCTAGCATGGGTTTGGGGCAGGAGAATATGTAGCTCTGAAAATAATTTTATCCTATGACACAGTGTTAGAAGTATTACCAAAAAAAACAAAAAAAAAAGTAAGATTTACCTGACAGTATGAGTAACATATTTCTTTCCAAACTATTTTAGAATTCTGATTTAAAAATAAATATTACAGGTACTGCTAATAGATGAAATATATATTTTTTAAATTAGTTTTCAGACTACTAAATAATTGAAAGGACCTCTGGTCATTATTTTAGAATAAAATACAATAACCTTGAGATATATTTTTTTTCAGTAAGTGCCTAACTGCAAGCATTTCTGCTGTAGTTCATAAAATGATGTTATACAGAAGAAGAAATACTTCCTTTAAGTTTGTCTACTTTCAACAAAAAGAAAGAATGCTGGGTTTTGGTGTTGACTATTTCACGTTTGTATATGTGTGTTGCGAATGCTAGAAATTTCTGTATTACAGACTCATACCCTAACCTAGCTTCAGATATAGGAGTACTTGATACATTACTTTATGTCACCTTTGCTTCTCCTTGATGACAAACATCTTCAGGCAGTAGTTCTTTCAGCCTGAAAAATCAGTTTTAGTGTATGACTGATCATCTGTTCTTTTAAACATTTATTATAAAAAATCCACTGGAAGAGATTCTGATGTAATACAGACTAGACTGTACTTGTTTAAACGTATCCACTTTTCTTTCCCCGTCCTGTGTGAAGGAGAGTTTAGTGTCTGAATAGTAATGTTAAATTTGTATTGTAAAGTTCTCTCTGCTATAATAAAATTTCTAGATCATGCATCTCCTTTCTGATCAACAGCTTATAAACGTGAAGTTTCTCTCTAAACTTATTCTATAAGCTATTTATGTTTCTGCTGAACATAATGGTGTCTATGTGCCTGTCTGACTCTTTTTATAACAGTAACCCTAAATTCTGAAGACATGGGGATACTGGAAATATTTTAAATCTTAAATGACACCTGGATCTTATGTTTAAATGACGTCTTTTTGTCCTTTTCTAGTAAATTGTTGCAAAGATTTAAAAACGTTTCTAAAATATTCCTATTATCTCCTATTAACTTTTGTGTCAATCACAGATACAAAAGAAAAAATAAAAACAAATAAACAGAAAAAGTTATGTAAATTCTGATCTCTGGACTTGTTCAGCAGATTTAGGAAATTATGAAAGGTGATCTCACTTGAGGATTAGGTGCTCAAGTACAGTGCAACATTTTAAAATATAAACGGTATGTGAAATATAGATTCTAAAAAGAGAGTTATACTGTATTTTTTTTTCTAATTATGTTTTCCACAGATAACAATATGACTGTGAAGACTGGATCAAGTGTTTGCTCTTGGGCTGTCTTCTGCAAACCCCATAGTATTTTTGTGATATTATAAGAAATAATTCAAATAAATTATAATTTGTGTTTCATGTGTTGTGAAATGTTGTGGCTCCAAAACCAATGTCAACAATAACTTATTGGTCTTAATTTATATATATTTATATAAAACTCATCCTGGGTTTACAAAGCCATAAATTACTGTATCAAACTTACATCAATAATCTCTAATGCAATCCAATTATATTTCTAAAGTAAATGGATAAGGCAGTAGATTCCTCTATTATTTTTTCAGACAGCTCTAGCTGATATTGGGGAAATATTTTTTATAGCCCTTGTCCAACATAGAATTCATTCAAACATAGAGAAATGCAGGGACTGATTGAGCTGATATTGCTATAGCAGGGTGCATCTATCTCTTGCCACATCCAGGAGCTCTGAGTTTGTTCTAGCTGGCCTACACTGATGAGAAACACGTCCATCTGAGCAACTCCCTGTCATTAGGTTCTCACCAGTCCCTTTCCTCCCCAGGACCACCTTCTGGGAATGAATCAATATAAGTGAGGTCCTTGCGACTTAGTCATAGTTAAGAAATTTGCACAGGATTTGGTTATTGAATCTAGGTCTTACACTGTTCACGTTAATCACAAATCCATCTTCTTATCCATAACAACAGCCCATTTTCTAAGTTCCGCTTTCCTTTTGCACCTACCAACTTATGTAGGGAGCAGAAGATAGTGGCCTGTCACACAATATTCAGCTGGCAAAAGTCAATCGTATTGTAGTAAAAAAAAAAACGTGACTGGAGCTGGAAAGATTGTTGCCATTGAGACTAAAAGGCAGAGGAAAGTCTGGGGCGAAGGGGTGATCACGAAAGAGGGACAAGTCTGGGCAAGTCCCAGGCCACATTGAAAGGTCTCAGCTTTTCCTCTTTGTTTCCCAAGCTGGGCATATCAGAAGATGGGGCTATGTACCCTCCAGCTCATCCCCCACCTCCAGTATCGGCCATCCAGCCTGGTCTGTGGTTCTTAGCTTATCGTTGATATGTAAATCGCAGTACACCCTGTACATCATCTCCTGTGGCTGGATGAACTAGTTTCGCCACAATGTTTTTAGCCATGATACTTATCAATACACAACAAGTACACATTGCTATTTTTATTTCATTAATAAGCCTTCTTTTTCTCATTTTCAACTAAAAACTTTTTCTATTCTTCATAGAAGAGATAAGGACATGAGATATTTTAAATTCCTTTGAAAAAATCTTTTATTTTGTCTGAATTCAATGAATTTCACCCCCAAAGTAAATAATTTTATTTCTTTCAAAATGTCTTTATTTGGTGAACAATACCAGTCCTATATCTAAAAAGAAAGAAAACGATTTAATTTGCATAGTGGTATTCATGACAAAAGTTGCTGTAAACGGAGGTGAGGATGAACAGTAAAGAAGAGAAATATGGTGTATGTGTGTGTGTTACAGCTATTTATCTTTAAGAATCTGAAAGATTTCACATTTGAATTTTATAGAACCTACCCCATATATATGTATTACATTGTCATAATACTTACCCAGTACATCATTAATTGACTGACTTCTTTTGGAAACATAAACAAAAATGGGTCTAGAAGAAAGATTGTGTTGCAGTGAAGAGGGAGGTCAACAGAAAGAAGAACGGCAGACTGCTGAAGTCAAGATAACCTTGATATCACTTGTATGACTACTTTATTTAGTACACCACACTGTAGCAGCCAAATGAAACACAATTTTTCAAAGTAATGCCAGCTTTAAGAAAGACCTTTCAAGGCAGTGTAAGTTTCCATACACACATCTCTCAAAACATTGTCTTCTCTAAGGTCTTCAAATATAATACAGAATTTTTGTTCTTGGTGAAGATGCTTAAGGACACAGTGAAATGTTTTCATACCTTGATTACAGAGGATACAGAAAAACAGATAAGAAAGAGAAAGGGAGGAGAGCGGAGGGCAGGGAAGGGAAGGGGAGGGGAAACACAACAGAGTGCTTAAAGTGACATAGTGCAGAAAATGGGTAGAGTCCAAACTCAATGTCTTCAAAATGTCTTCTCACTTGCCTCCCAGCCAAGGAGGTTCCAAACCCCACATTTTTTCATCTTTATACTCTCCAAACATAAACAAGTTTTGCTTTTGAGTTAGTATGGAAGAACTTCAGTTTTGATAAATTATAATACACACATCCTCAATGATATTTATGGGAACATGATTAGTAATTAGAGGATTTCAATCTTTGTATTAATTCAGTTAAATTGATGTAATCCTGACAGGCACATCCATCACCTGGCACTGCTAGTCTGCAAAAGAAGTATATGGGAACGTTTAGTGCTGCAGTTGCAATGGCAGATAGGCATACATTGTTCTAGGTCAGAAATCACATGCCTGCATTAGTGTGAACTTCCCAAATAATTCTTACCTGCTAAGGCAGAACAAACTCAGCTCATTGCATCACTTCTATATGGAAACGACTAGGATAATGCTTCTATACAGTTGTATGTAATAAGACACATTCCCTTTGTCAGAGAATCCTTATATTCAGTGTTTCACAAAAGCAAAACTATTAAGAGCAATCTGTGGCATCCCTGAAGATTAATCGTGATGCTGGAAACTCAAATTTTCTACAGGTTTACTATTGATCCACATTGAGGATGCTTGACTAATGTTTTAGTCATTACATTGTTATAAAAGACTGTCTCAGATTTCTTTTTCTCTCAGAAATATCTTAAACTGAAATCTCATGTCACTGAAAAGAAACTGTGCAGCTGATTTTCAAGTCCATCCCTAAATAACACACCTTGTCTGACACAAACTGTTGTTGACAGAGGAAGAATCTGGAAGTGCAGACCAAGATCACTGAGATCCAAGTCTGTCCCTTCCATCTCCTGTAAGACTCAATCATCCCAGAATTCTTCTGGACACCTTAAGCATTCTGAAACTGAGTTTATGTTTCAGCTCTGATTTTATCTTTGCTACTCTGTTTCTTGCTTTTTTTCCTGTGTAATGATCTTTGCGAACTTCTGAGCACTCCTTTCCTGTGTGACTCCAACACTTTGACAATATTTACTTCCTTTGAGGATCTCTCGATAGTTTCAATACAGAAAGGACAAAAAACAGACAATGTGACCACACAAGTAGTCTTGCAATCTGCACCATAAAGTTTTCATCCTTTTGCAAAAATAATTGTCCATACAATTAGAGAATTGAGATGTGTGAAACCCTAAGTTATTCTTCAAAACATCAGAGGACACAGACATTCAGAGAAAAGAATGAGTATCACAGACTGTGTTTTTGGGGGGCAGCAGGCAGTAGATTGGTCAGAATTCCTAATGACAAAAAAAAAAAAAAAAAAGAAAGAAGGAAAAAAATAAATTATTCATACAGGAATCCTTTACTGAACAGAAATTCCAGTCCCCATACAACTTTATTTGCAATAATTACTGGTTGATCATTGTAAGGTTTTCTCCAAGGTCATTAATATACTGTGCAAAATTATTTACCTGTGTGAGTACAGAGAGCTCTGCAGTGGTATGTCTCATTGCTCCCACAAATCTGAGGTGAATGCTCTTTTTTTTTTCACGTTAAGCAACAGAAACTGTAAAAGAGCTTTCAACTTATTAATTTATTGATTTGGAGGAACTTATATAAATGATATAATGGGAAACATGTTTATTAACTGATCCCTACCTGGTTCTTCATTTGGAAAGAGGATGTTACTTTCCATCTATGTGACTACTGCTGCTAATGTCTGAGACTGCTGCAGCCTTAAAAATGCACAGTTCATTCTGCAGATGGTGATAGCTCTACTAACACTTCTATTGTTAGTTTGAAAGTCAAGTGATGATATGTGTAGGTGTATGTGTGGGAGTAGTGCAAAGAATTACAAGGATTTTCTCCCACACTAACGATCCACATGGAAAAGAGGGTCTTATGAAACAACATTCTATTCCTCTGGTATTTTTAAGCAGTCTGATATTCTGTTAGAATAGCATTTTATTGCACAGCTTGTCATTTTCTATCTAAGGAATATCTTTTTAAATTAAAAAATAATATGTTTTTTCTTCACATTTTGATATGTCATCATTTAAAAAGTTAAACTGTATCAAATCAGAAAAAATAACTGGAAAATTAATGATTCTGACACACATGTAATTTACTCTTTGAGGTTTTTTCAACAATTATGCATTTGTTGGACCTGCTAGTAATTGGAGGTTCCTTAAAAGACAACGCCTATCAGTTTTGTAATCTCTGTAATTTCAGTGCTGGCTGCAAATCAGACAATGTATCAATATTTGATTGTAAGCACATCTTTCATGGTACAGTCAGATGAGAATAAGGTGATTGATCTGGACCACCCTAATATATATTTCAGCTCTAAAATAGCTTTCTGTTTCATTTCTGCAATTCATTCAGGACATTTTAGCATCCTGTTTGGATTTTCATCAGTTCTGGTTAGCTGTCCAAATTTCCTGTTCACCTTCTGTTACAAAAAGTTGGGTTTTTTTTCTCCCAAGTAGGGTAAGAATTCATTTTGCACCCTTCTCTGTTGTGGTTTGGTTTTATACATACATATATAAATGTGTCTGTATAATATATGTTTATATGCACACATATATATATATTAATTTTGCTTAGCTTTTGGCTCTTCTTCATATATAATATAAGCTTAGGTAAGAGGAAAAAATGAGTTCATTCAAATCTTCCCTCATCATCCTCCTCTGCTTCATTCTTCCATTAGTCTTGTTCTTGGGTCCACCCATTTTTTCTCAGTGCTCAGAAGTAAGCTACTTATCTGGTGCATTTATAATAATGAGGTCTCAGAGAATCAACCTTGGGTCATTCATACTACTCTAATTGTTTTCTTCTTTTGATGGCAACTGCGGTTATATCCACTGAGAAATGTCCAACAAAAACCTACAATCTAATAGAATTAAAAGAAACAATCCACCCAGACAGAGAGATGTAACAACACCTATTCAATATTTGTCTAGTTTTTGACTGAAAGATTTAGTGCAAGTCCATTCAAAATGATCCTGCCTATGCCCATGCTGTGAAATGAAATATGTGTTTTACTGTTTCATATGGAAAAGTCTTTTGGTTTTGTTTTTTGTTTGGTTTGGGTTTGTTCCTTTGTTTGTTTGTTCCCTTTTTTTCCTAAAATTAATGTTTTGTTATAAAAAAAAAAAATAGTTTCATTTACATTAATGTTTCTGTTAGAAAAACTTCTTTAGGAAGTGTACTGTTCATTTAACTACAGACTCCAAAAGTGCAGACAACTGACAAATTGTCTGTTATTTGAATTATCAGGAACACTAACATAGTAGGGAACCTTTCCTAGAGCACACTTTATTAAGTGGCACAAAGTAGAATAGCACTTAAAACTTATGACATACATCTGAGTGATTCACAGTATATTATTCGTCCATCTCTTTTATAGACTTTAGTGAATCAGATCTCTGCTGGCACACAGGGACTGTTTGGCATTTTGACTGTGATCTTTCATGAGGAAATTATTTCACCTATTTCTATATACTTTTAAAGTATTTCAAAGATACTTACATGTCTCACTCACTAGCAACTCAATGTACTTACAGTTCTATAAATAATTAATTACATAATAAAATATATGTACAAAGTTCTATATCCTTTCCAACTGACTGAATAAACCACAATTTTCACTTGATCCTACAAACTATACATGCCAACCTCATCTTCACAGTCATGAATTTTATGTTACGTTATTATTTTCGGTACTCCTGTTGGTGAGTGCATGGGTTTAAGGGGCATTTAGGAGTAAAGGAGAGCTGGTGGTCAGGAAAGAACCTTGGATAGCAAGTTTATAATGTATATAAGAATTTTGTGTAGAGGATATGTGGAAACAAGTTAAAATGTAGTTATACCTGACTATAAAATGAGAGTGATATCCAGGTGTAGGGTTTGTGTTTCTTTTTTTACTACTTCATTGTAATGAAAAAATATCATAGGAAAAACAGTAGACTCAAATATAAATAAAATAATGTCTGTCAGTTAAATCTGTACAGAGAAAAAGTGTTCCTAAGGGACTCCATATACCAACAATGTTCTTGTCAGTAGTGAAGCCAGCCCAATTAGCATGTGTTGTCTTTTACTCCTCAGTTGCTCCGTTCTTACAGATGCTGACCAGTTTTGAGTGTCTTTCTTTTTGCTCTTTCAATATGAAAGTAAAGACCTTCAGGGAAGGAGGATCAAAGGAGAATGGTGTATGATTCTGATACATGACTCAGACAAAGTAAGAATAACATTGTCATCTTCTCCAGTCTCTCAATAGTCCACAACTAAGACATTTTTATAAGTTTTGAGTTATATTTCAATGTTAAGATTTGTGAGGAAATACAAACAAGCAAAAGAAAACCAAACAAGAAACAGAGTAGCACAAATGGGAAATTGAAGTCATTCGATAAATCAATATTCAACAACATGATTTGCTAATAGATCAGAATCCCTTGACAATCATCATCTTGACTTCTTATTCATTATACAATGCACTTTAGAGAGTCTATTAAGATCCTGTCTCCTGGGATTAAGCACTACATAAATGTACAGTAATATTAGATTAAATTCTCAGTCTGAAGGTGACAGTTTAGTCCTCTAACTGTACCTATTTAGAGAGGTAAGAGATGGAAAACAATCTTTTTCTGTCACTTGCCAGCTGTATCCCTGACTAAAGTGAGAGAGAAAGAAACCACCTGCTGACAACGTGAAAAAGAAAGGGAAGACCAGCTGAGAACATACATGTATCCAGTGTATGCCCTGACACTCTGAAGACATAATCTATATCAGGTAATTGTCTGAGACAGATAACACCCTTTCAGTTCGGAGTAACAGAGAGAAATATGACTGTTACTAGTAAAACTATTACTTATCCTTCTGTCTGACCTCATGCAAAGCTAGAATACAACAACTGACACATGACACAGACAAAACTGGAGAAATGTAGTTGTCTTCTCCCATTTTCCCCACAGGGAACTGAGGCTTTGTGAGTTTACATTGGGGACTTGGGCAAAAGAAGCCTGTGACACCTCTGAAGAAGATCAACTACAAGACACTCAATTATTGTCATGTCTGAACCTCAAAGTATTTTACTCAGCTGTTTGTCACTTCGCCAACATTCACAGAACCTTGTAGATAAGGAAAAAGTGTATAAGGTTCATCAGATGCTCCCTTATCCTATCTTAGTTTGTCTGAATGCTTTCCTGCTAATATCATTCCATTTCTGACAGAACCCTCACTGACATTCAGTGTTGCAGCTGATAAGTAGTAGGAAACGAGTCCAGAAAAAACCAACATCTGACAAGTGGCTTAGAACTGCTTGCCAAAAGCATCTGTGTTTTATTTTTCTTTGCCTTGGTTTGAGATTCATATGTTATGCAGGAAAAGCAGAATTTATTTTCTTCCTCATTCTTGTGTTTTATGTTTCTTTGTATTGGTTTTAGCAGTCACTTGCTGTTCCTTTGTGAAAGAGAATTCTAAAACAATGAGTTGTAAGTGAAAGTTTAAAGGTTCAGAACATCACTGACAAAATATTGTACAGTTCACAGATCATTAAAGTACAGATTACAGTTCATTAAAGCTGACTAATTTTTTTTTAGAAAAAAATAGAAGAAATTTCACTATTGAATTCTAGTGATTTTTGTGATCTGAGTAAAATCATATTCAGTCAATGATGTTCCTGTTTACTTCATTTTTGTTTGTCTCACAAGTTAGATTTTTTTTCTTAAATATCCTCATTTTAGATTCAAGTTTGGAGATGAAAGTCTCATTATGTCCTTCTACATTATTCAATACAGTAAAAAAAAAAAAAAAAAATTAATGCTTACACTACCCTATGACTCTGTGTGTAACCTTTCCAAATCCTGCCCTTGGCTGCAATGCAGACAAGTAAGCTGAGGCCACTGTTTACATAAATGGTTTAATAATTCTGCTGCTGGCAAATGAGTCAGATGGAGACTCGATTATTCTGTGAGAGTTGTTTCTACAGTTCTAACAGGAGTGGGAAGACTAAATAACTTTTATTTTTGCTGTCAGTTACATGAAAAGATTTGATCTGTTGATAATAATAATAATAATAATAATAATAATAATAATAATAATAATAATAAAGTGTGTTTACATGACTTAGTAAGGACTGCATTTTGAGATTTAATGCAGAAAACGTCTTGGAGATAAAGGTACAGGTATTCCTATTGTTTTACTCCCTATTTATGTCAGGTTTAGGGGCTACCTTGATAACAGACAAAACCTAAAGTAAGAAAGAATTACACCAAATTTTCCATGCCTCTTAAAATGTGAACAGGTTTAGAAGCACAGCTGATGGAGAGAGTGGATAAGGAAGCTTAGATTCTTTCAGGATTTGACCTCCAGGTGAATTCTGTTTTCTTTTTCGAACAAATACAGTCTATAGTAGCGTACTTTCATTTCTTTACCATATTTAATTAAGTTTTGCACTGCATGTCCACATTATTCTACTTTCAGAACTGGATGTGAACTCAATAGATAACTACTGTGACACAAAATCACAGAATCACAGAATATTAGGGACTAGAAGGGACCTCAAAAGATCATCTAGTCCAATCCCTCTGCTGGAGCAGGAACACCTAGATGAGGTTACACAGGAATGTGTCCAGGTGGGTTTTGAATGTCTCCAGAGAAGGAGACTCTACAACCCTGCTGGGCAGCCTGTTCCAGTGCTCTGGCACCCTCACTGAGAAGAAGTTTCTTCTCATACTTCAGTGGACCCTCCTGTGTTCCAGTTTGCACTCATTGCCCCTTGTCCTACCATTGGTTGTTGATGAGAAGAGTCTGGATCCATCCTCGTGGCACTCATCCTTTACATATTTATAAACATTAATGAGGTCAACCCTCAGTGTCCTCTTCTCCAAGCTAAAGAGACCCAGCTCCCTCAGCCTTTCCTCATAAGGGAGATGCTCCACTCCCTTAATCATCTTTGTTGCCCTGCGCTGGCTCTCTCCAGCAGTTCCCTGTCTTTCTGGAACTGAGGGTCCTAGAACTGGACACAATATTCCAGGTGTGGTCTCACCAGGGCAGAGTAGAGGTGGAGGAAAACCTCTCTTGACCTACTAACCACCCTGCTTCTAATACACCCCAGGATGCCATTGGCCCTCTTGGCCACAAGGGCACAGTGCTGGCTCACGGTCATCCTGCTGTCCACCAGGACCCCCAGGTCCCTTACCCTACACTGCTCTCTAACAGGTCGTTCCCCAACTTATACTGGAACCTGGGGTTGTTCCTGCCGAGATGCAGGACTCTACACTTGCCCTTGTTATATTTCATTAAATTTTTCCTTGCCCAATTCTCCAGCCTGTCCAGGTCTCGCTGGATGGCAGCACAGCCTTCTGGCGTGTCAGCCACTCCTCCCAGCTTGGTGTCATCAGCAAACTTGCTGACAGGGCACTCTATTCCCTCTTCCAGGTTGTTGATGAATATATTGAATAGTACTGGTCCCAGTACCGACCCTTGAGGGACTCCACTAGATACACGGTTTGGTTTTGTCTGAACAACTCTGACCCGCTCAAGATGACCATCAGTCAAAGCAGAATTTGTGTAAGTGATTGTTTGGACATACTGTGAATAGACTCTGAAATATTAGGGTTGCAAATCATAGTGGGGTGTGTGTGTGTGTGTTCGAATGCCTAGTGACAATAGATACATATAGATATAATTATAGTGGTTGTTAAAAGGTAACAAAGAAACCAAAAATATTTCCTTGGTCTTTCTCATTAATAATGTTTACATATTCTAACAAACCTTTCCATTTTTCTCCAATCCACAGAAGAATTTAAGTTTGAGACTTACCCTGGAAAAGTACTGGAAAATTGTCCAGTACTTGCTGCTGTAACTCTTAAATATTTTGTCTGGTTAATTCAATGCATGCATTTAAAAAGCAAATATTCAAAACCCATACAAATGTCCTCTTTATTATTAATATTACTGGACATCCCAAAATTAAAGATGTAAGGTTTGGAATTTATTCTAAATTGAAATCTGTATGAAAGTTTTCCTTTTAAGTGGCAAGACCGTATGAGGTATTCAGGACATTCCAGGTAAAAGGCACAGTACCTACCTTTTTCCCTGTGGTATATTAAAATACAAATCTGTTAAATTGCAAACTGTCTCCCAAATTTGTAGCTAATTAACTCTCAGTGATAAGCCCAGCTGCCAACATAGAGGGCAAATATTGCAAGTAAGCTGGGATTTTCAATATGTTTTTCATTTTTCTTTTGCTGTTGCTTATTGTATAGATGCAATCAGTATAATCTAGCAAAAACATGCTTTACAGATAGTGGGGGGAGCAAATAGGATACTGAAATGCTAAGTGTAAACAGGTGAGCAAAATCTGTTAGGAAATTAGAGCAAAAAAAAAAAAAAAGTGCTTTTCACTCCCACATATCCTTAACATGCATTTATCGCCTTCCTCTGAAGTGTCTATTAAAACTTTAACTGGTGAAAAAATATTAAATGACCCTGAATTTGTTTTGAAATGAAAAATAAAAGTTTCAATTTAAATTAGCTCCAATTTGACGTGAACAGTACAAATTTTGACAAGATCAAAGGCCTGATTTCTGTCTTCTTTAGGCAAGTCAAGGATAATTCTACAGGTGTTAACAGGTATGAGAGCAAAGTCAAGTTCCTAATCTCCTAAAAGGTCCTGTGAGATTATGCATACAATTTTCTTTAGCTTTGGCCATTTTAATTTTGTCCCTCCCACTAGTTGAATGTGAAGTGAATGTGAATGTGAAGTCCGTTTACTCCACAGTCTATAATTTTAGATGATAAGCTGCCCAGAAAAAAATATTCAGAAGTAGTTTCAATTGATTGTAGTAAATCAGAAGGAAAAAAAAAATACTAGTAACACCAGACAGAATATGAGATGTTAACAGATGATAAAATCAGGTCATTTTCCACAAGTTTTGGAAATGCTTTTTGAAGTTAATTTAGATTCTAGCTGCTTTTTTTTTTTTTTTCCATGACTCTCCTATCACTGAAGTGCAACAGGCATTTTTCTTAATGGCTGATATAGCACAGTTGTTCTGTCTGATTAGTACAAGCACAGTCTGCCTTTTGCTGCATTTAACATGTGCATGTTCTTTCCCTCCTGGGAAGAATACATGCTGCATGTAACATTTTCATACTGTTTTGTTTCACACGTGTTATCAACACTAATAATTTCATCACTTAATAAATTTTAAAAATCTTGGATATTCATTTAAATTGTATGGTTACACTTCTGGTGCTCACTAAAACACACCAGTTTTCAAAAAAGGCAGAGAACCTTAATTACATGTTTCCTTGGTACCACTGCACTGATAATGTCTCAGTTAAGCCTAACCAAATCAGTATAGAAGGGACATGATGTTGCTTGGAAGTAGGTTTGCCAAAGTATTTGAGAAAGGAATTTTTTTTACCTCCTTTTATTAAGGAGGTAAAAAATTATTTCAGCACCAAATAAAGAGATTTAAGAATTCAAGCAGTGCAATAATGTTCTAAGTACAATAGTGAGAGAAAGGAATTAAATATTTTTCAGGTTGTAACTTGAAAAATTCATGTAAAAGAGTATATAAATTAAAAGGAGAATGCCTGAAGATTACTTGCATTTGGGATATTTCCACTGTGTTATTAAACTTTGAATAGTTTTTGACTGATCTTCATTACAGTCACAAACTATTTAACCTTATCATCGAAGTTTTTGTTGGTTGCTTTCTGGAGAAAAAAGGAATCCTCCTTCCTTTATCCACAGTGATGCTTCTCGGGGTATTTTCATCTCTTCTCAGGTATTCACTATTGACTACATCTGTTTGTGGACAGGTGCTTCTAAAGAGGTTGAATTTTTATTAGGCTTAGGTCCAGCTTACAAACATAAATTGGAAGCTAACACCAGATTTCCAGAATTAAAGTGGATTTTTTTCCCCTTCTCATATTCTTGTCATAGGTCAGGGTTTTTTCCAACCTTTGGGCAAAAAGGATAGCCCTCTTCCTAGATTATCTAGGGGTGTAAATATTTGGCTTTTCACCTTTTCTGTTCCCTTTTATAGTTTTTTATTACATGTTGGGTATTTTTATCTTAGCTGCTGATTCTAGAATTAAGTAGGGCGTACTTTAGCCATTTTACTATTGAAAATATATAAAAAACATACTGTGACACATATAGCACAAACAAACAAAACTTATTTTTTAATCTATCATCATCCTTTTTTCCTTCTTATTCCATGTTTATGAACAAGAGCTATTCCATGAAAACTAGTGACAGTTTTGAATGCAAAGGTTCACACAGTGATGAGAACCTATGCAGTTAATATTAATAGCTATTGTGTAAAAACTTTCAGTTTAATTTTAAATGGGAGTACAAAGTGGCTCATATGCTGATATATGCAAGAAAATAATTTATTTATCAGTAATGGTAGAATGCCAGCATGCTAATATTCACCCAGGAAATCTTCAGCTGTTAGATATGTTAAGGTAGGTAAAAATACGTTAATTGAGTTGTAGAAAATAAAACCCTAGTAATTATTCTCACATTAGGCATTTACTTGGAAGAAATATAAAGCTTTATTCAGATGTAAATTCAGTGAATGAACAGCACTATAAAATTTTCACCATATTCCTCTACAAGATCATAATTTCCACCATATTTGTTCCCTTGTTTTCTCTCAGCAATACCTTGAAAAACTCAGCCAATTTTATAACATGTGCAAAATTCAGAAAGGTTTTTTAAATTGGTTTTAATTAGAAACTTTGTAATTGTGTAGACTAGACTAGACTAGACTAGATTAGAATGGGCATCAACCACCTTTCTAAGAAGCCTGTTCCAGTGTTTGGCGGTAAAGAAATGCTTCATAATGTCCTGTCTGAACCTCCCTTGGCTGACACAGTTTTGCACCATTCCTTCATGTCCTTTCACTGGATCTCAGGCAGAAGAGCTCAGCACCGCCCTCTCCACTTCTCTTCCCCAGGAGGCTATAGAGATCAGTATGGTTGCCTCCTTCTCTCCAAACTAGACAAGCCCAAAGTTCTTAGCTGCTCTTCATAGAACATCTTCCTTCCAGCTCTTTCACCTCCTTTGTTGCTCTCCTCTGGACACATTCAAGGACCTTCACATCCTCCTTAAATTGTGGGCTCAAGAACTACACACAATACTCAAGGTGAATCCATAACAATGCTGAATACAGCAGGACAATCCCCTATTCTGGTTATGCTCTGTTTGATGCACTGCAGGAAGCAGTTTGCCCTTTTGGCTGCCAGGGCACACACTGCTGACTCAGACTGAGCTACTGTCAACCAGCAACTCCAGATGCCCTTCTGCAAGGACACTCTCCAGCCACTCCTTGTGCCCAGCATTACTCAGTCCCAGATTCACAATCTGGCATTTCAACTTAAATTTCATGCCATTAATCATAGCCCAATACTCCAATCTACCTAGATTCCTTTGCAAAGCTTCCTTTGTCTCAGGAGAATCACATAACCTCCCAGCTTGGTATCATCAGTAAACCCACAAATGGTGCATTCAGCTCCTGGATCCAGATCATTGACAAATATATTGAACAGAACTGGCCCTAGGATTGAGCGCTGAGGAACACCGCTGGTGATCGGTCATCAGCCAGATGTAGCTCCATTCATTACAATCCCTTGACCTCTGCCTTTCAGACAGTTCTTCACCCATTTTACTGTAAATCCACTCATCCCACAGTTGGACAACTTGTCCAGAAGGATTCTGTCAAGGACAGTATGAAAAGCTTTGCTAAAATCACATCACATTACATACATCATATTTTTAATAGTGATGACCTTCGTTCTCTGCAACATGCCCTCTTCTTTCTCTTTTCATAGCTTTGCAACTACAGTCCATGTTCTACTGGTATTTTGCCAGAAAACTCTTTTTTCTTTTCAGAATAAAATGGCAGACAATTTAATTACCTGAAATTCAGTACCCAACTACATTTCTGAATTGAAGGTTTATTTCTTTATGTTGTGCTTGCCATTTTAAATATATATATATATTACACTGGACAAAACACTTTCACATGTTCTTCTGGGAAATTTGTAATGTGAATATTGCTACTGCTATCCTTATGTGTCATGAAGATACAAAAAGAAAGTAAACACTAATACTTAAATTTTCTGGGAGATTATTTTACATAGTTTTAGAAAGAAATGTGTTGTGTCCATTTTACAGTTCCAACATACTGGGACTGAATTAGACCTCACCTGGAGCCCATAACCTGAGATGTACCTGCACGTTTACTGCTGGTACCTGCAACCACATGGCTGTCCAAAGCTTATTAAATGCTCAGGTTTACATTAAGATAACACAGAAACCTGTAATCTGAATATCTGTGCTTGCCATCAACTCACAGTTCTGTGCAATTTATTCTATCCAGCTTCTGTAACTAAAGGTCAATCAAAATCTTTGTGATAATTGAAGTAGTTACATTTTTTTCTATACACCTGACAAAGCTCAGAACAAATATTTTGCACATAGAAATGAGCTTCTGTCAGCCATACTCAAGTAGGCATCTGCCTAATTCATGTTTTATACTAGCCAAGGAAACAATTAAGGGGAAAGAAATAAATGAAAGCGTATTTGGAGAATACTCAAGCCTAAGTCAGTTGCAGTATATTTCAGGTATGCCAGGATGTAGCCACAGATGTACTGGGAAATGACTGTCCAAACCTGAAATCACACCATGAGTTACAGGCTCCCTTCACAGAATGTCTTCGAGATTGCTCAAGGGAGATTTCTGGTAATGACATTTTCTTACTTCTAGCTGTGACCTGGAGCAAAGGAAACACATATTAATCATAATCTGAGAGCTTTAGACACATTGTTTGTTTACTTTTTTTTTTTTTAACTCATAAGTCCTCACTCTGCAAAATTTCCCTGGCTACATTATTTCCACAGCCTTTGACTGACTACCTGTGAGTTTTCCTCTCGTCGTCTCTCATTGCCAAAGCATGGTGTTAGGCAGGTGAAGTCTCTGCCTGCAGTGAATAAGGGGTGAAGGACAAACGGTGCTGGGAGGCAGGGAAAGAGTGCTGCTGAGTTTTCACTGGAGCCTTGGATGGGCAGCATGATCAGATTCAACAGACTGCTGCTTTAGCTTGCATCACCAATAAGCAGATTAATCAAAATGTGTTGTGAAGTAAGATTGCGGCCAAGAAGATCAATCTGATGCCAAGATTTCAGCCAATGGCTGTGAGGAGACAGTCTATAAGCTCAGTCAGAAGAGTAAGATTTTGTGGGAAGTGTAGTTTCTTCTGATGGACTATAACTAACAACATTAAAAGTATGAGGGTGAACAGCCCAAGGTGAAATCTAAGGATCACCCAGATGCCTGTGTTGTTGCTCACAGACTTTAAAGTGACCTCAGATCTGTAATGAGCAGTATTATTTACAAAAAGTAGGCCTCTCCATTTAAGCAGTGCTTATGTTTGGACACAAAATTTTAGTTGTGGGAATACTCCCTAAAAAAGGATTTGTTTTGTTTGACCTGGCTGAAAAATGAAGGCATTGCAACTGCAGGACAAGTGTTTCTCCAACATTCCAACACAGCTACCATGCTGTGATTTTTCATCACACCATACAGGTATTGGAGGAAATATGTTAGAAGTTACAGGAAATGGTGTAATGAAACAATTTGTGTTTCCCAAACTATGTGCCCCAACAATTAAACAAAGCTGCCCTAAAGGGTAAAATAAACTTAGTTCATTCATAGAAAAGTTATAGCAAACATATTATTTCAAAATGCAGTCTATATATTTAAGCTTATGTATCAAAGTATCTTTCTGTTCCACAGATGTTAAACCTGGAAGTCGAGGCAACATGAACTCAAGGAAGATATTGTTTCCGAAGTGGAAAAAAAAAAATTAGGTCGTCCTCTTTATTAGGCTTGTATCTTCTTAATCTGTATAAACTAAGCAAAGGAGCTAATTCCTGTTTTGTAGCATCACTTCTAGTTAATAATTGTGTTTATTGTCTGGAAAGAAAGTTCACATGGGGTTTACAATAAAAATTCTATTAGCTTTCTTCCCTTCAAGTTGCTTAATAGTCTCCAAATTCCAAAATGTCTTATCTGGAATTAGTGGCCTTCATGTTTCAAAAAAATCTCACTGCACTGAGGGTAGTATATAGATTGCCTTAGGGGAAGGTGACGTGTATGTGCTCACAGTACAGTCAGATCATTGTCCCAAAAGACACGGTTCTTCAGGTTAGATATACTAAACTGGATAATCTCAAAGAGAATTAAGATCAGAAAATCTTTTAGAAACTACAAAGCAGTCTGAAATCAAACAGTACCTTCATCTTGTCAGATCTTTGTATCAAAACACAAGAACTGCTATAGTAAATTAGACTGAAAGTTCATTTAAAACTATGCTGAGCAGAAGTAGAGGTTTCAGAAAAGAATACGGAAATGTCATTGTCCTTCCTGTGTACTACGGCATATTACACACTTACCCCTTTTTCCCTCGTTTTCATTAATTTTTATTTTATGTACAGCTCTATCCTGTGATCACCATTTGTTTTCTAAACCAGAGAGTGTTTGTCTTTTTTCTCTCTTCTCATTCAAAAGCCATTTCATACTTGTTTCTCTTTTGTGTATTGGTTATAGCTCTACAATATCCTTCCTGATATAGAAGAATGAGAACCACCTGGAGATGAACAGCAAAAGGAATGTGCTCCATGGATTTATAAAGTGATACATACTATGATGTTTTTTGTTTCTTCCTTTCCTATTAATTTTTGAGGATCTATCTGATATTTTGCAAATCTAAGCACAACTGCTGAAATCTTTCCTGAATGCTGATAGCTCATGTAGATCCTATGATTTCATATTACTTTGTTTTTAATTACTTTAGGCATTTCAACCCCCACTCAGTCACTATTACAATAAACTTTCCTACTGAATTATAGTTCCTACTTCCTTGAGAAAAACTATATCAATAAACTTGGTTTATTATTTATTTTTATTATCACATCCTTTCCCAGATCATTTAGAAATATGTTTAATAGCATTGATTCCCATGGCAGAAGCAACTGGCTTTTCCAACCACTTTTTTTCTTCTTCAACCACTTATTAGTGGTTAGAGGAAGATTTTATCCCTTGCCATATGGCTTTCTCAAAAATATTTTACAAAAACAGGTAGATATATCAATCATTATTTTTGCCTACTTTATCCCCATCTTTATGGAGAATTATGCTACATTTGTGAGGCATCACTACAGAACCTGTGTTGACATCCCATTACATGGTATTTATTTATTTTTTTTCTTAATTATAGGTTCAACAGTTTACTGAGTGTGGATACAGACTTTCCATTTAGTAGTTCTCTAAAGCCCTTTTAAAAAATTTGTATCACATTTGCCATTTTCCACTCCTCCAGTACAAAGCACATTTTAAGTAATAGATTACACACTATAGTTAACAGCTCAGCATTTTCACATTTCATTTTCCTTAGAACTCTGTGTGAATATCATCTGTTTCTGGAAGTTTCCTGCTATTCATTTTATTAATTTATTTGAAAACTTTTTTAATTGACATTTCATCTGAGAGAGTTCTTGAGCAATGACTACTGTTACAAAAAGCTTTCATGTGTGACACTCCTAAGCTCTTTCACAGTGAGCTTTGGTATTGAAATTTGTATGAATACATTAATATGGGGGTTAAATATTTTCCTAGAACAAGGTGTTTTTCACAGTCTTGTTTCAAATGTTGTAGTACAACACAATTTACGCAATTAAGTTACAGTTAAGTTCCAGTTTCATTATTTGTATATAATTTCCGTTTCTTAAATAAAACTTCAGTCTTTTCTAATGGTCTCTTTCAATTTTTATTTAGCCATGCCAGCTTTTCGGCATTATTTATAAAAGATTTTTTAAATAATAATTTTAGATTAAAATTCTTATATAATAATAACACTTTAAATACAAGCATTTTTTCTCATGCTGCTCATTCTATTTTTCTTATATTGAAAAAAAAGAAGTTATTTTTGACATGTTAATATAGTTAATATATCAGATTTTTCTTTTTACTACTTTACTCCTAAACATATGTTGAATGCATGATGGTAAGTTTTTTAGGTTAACTTTTTACTGATTATGTCTTGATCCAGGTCTTGTACATTGATTGAGACTAACTCATCTCTTTATCTTTTCCAATTATTTAATTTAAGGTGAGACCATTTAATGAGAAATGCCTTAAAAATGTTGTTTGTCCATAATGTCCATTCTGACATGAGAAAAACTGCAGTTTTCTGAGTGTTTTCTCCTCTCACACCTTCTCTGATTTTTCTTAATATGCCACAGACTGGGTCACTATTCTGTATAGCTCATCTAGCTAGTATATATCTTTCTGAGTCTAAATTTTCATATAGCACCATGTTCCATCAGTATTCCTTCACCATTTTTATCCATTGAGTACTGAAGCAGAGGCCTCCAAAAGTATGAACATAGGTTGATACCAGAGGCCTTGAAAGTACTGGGACATAGCAGACGTCAAGGCTGTAAACACAAATCACAAATGATCAATAGGTGGTCACTAACAGATTTCAGTCTAGAAAATCAGAGTTGACCAATTTTGAGGCATCTGAAAAAGAGAAAACTGGCATATGGATTCATAAAAAACAAAACAAAACAAAACATAAAAAAAAATAAGGAAAATAGAGAGCAGATAGCAAGAGTGTAGAAAAGACAATCAAACCTACCAGAATGGAAACAAAAGAAAAACAGAAGGAGAGGAATCATTCCTACACCATATTGCGAGCCCACTCAGGATGTGGTGTCTCATCAATACCACTTCTTATCCACTGCAGGTCCTCCCTCAACTCTGGTTGAAAAAGCTTTTGCCATTCACCACATTTTTTTACCGCATTTGTTCAAACACCTGTCTGTAGCTGGCCTCAGTCTGGTTATCTAATTCATATATCATGCTTGTATGGAACTTTCACTGTTCTTTACTGTTCCCTCCCAGAGTCTCATTTATCTTTAATTTCTTTTCTTTGGAGGCAGAGGTTGCTGACTTGTACAAAGTATACCATTTATTTCTTTGCATTCTTGCATACTTGTTAGGTTTTATCTTGTCTTTAGCTTAAGTCTATGGAAATAGTTTGGGGAGTTTGTATTCTTTTTATTTTAGGCTTCAACAACATAGTTTTATTCTGATTTAAATAAAGCATGTATTTCCACAATAGGTTGTATTTATTCCAAAATCATTGCCTTATTCACTGCTTCTAATTCTTGCCCATGTTTAGATTTTCCATCTCAGTGCACATTAATGCAAATACTCCAGAAAAAACTTCCAATTCAGTAACTTACATGTTCTTTACTATCTGTTCTCTTTTCCTGCATATGCACTAATGTCCAGAAATACCATGATCTCATGTTCAAAATTTCCCAACTATTTAAACGCTACCTTTTTATGCAGCAGAAGTCACCATACTGACACACACACACACCTAGAAACAAACCGCTTCAGAGTGGTAGATCTCATCTTCTTGATATCAAATACCCTGAAGAAGTACCCACAACACAGGAATATGTAGCTGTTGTCTATGAGGAGCAACCTTCTTGCAAGCATGATGCCTGGCAGACTGTGCTGCAGCTGAGCTGCTCAAGAGAAGGATGTGTAACACAGGGGTAGATCCAACATCCTCATCCTCAGGCTACTATTCCATAGTTAACAAATATTCCACATTCACTTCATAACATATATTCACTCCACACTATAGCATATCTTTCTGCTAAAAGTGGCTAGAAGGACCCAAGACCTGCATTAAACCTGCTAGCTATTTTACAACAGTACTAAATGCAACAGCTATTTTTTTCTCGTTGTACCAAGAGATTATTTTCTGTTCTAAAAGAGATGAAGTCACTACTTGATATTTTCTTTGTCTATCTTTTAGAAGTATTCCTTCTACTCTCTCAAATGAATCTCTAAAGGGTCTGTCAAAAACAAAGGTCACTTGACATCATCCCTAGGGAAGTGCACCTACACACAAATGAAATAACTTGTGTCTAAGCTCTGTACTTCTCAGCTTTCTTCCATACAACCTTACCTTTCACTTTCTAGGAATAATAATTACATCCACATGAATGGATTATGCATTCTGTCATTTAAATCAAGACAGTTATGGCATGCAAATCGTTACATCAGATATGATGAAGGACTGTAGGTAGGAGTTATGGGTTTTTTTAAGCAAAAATACTTGCCACTTTTGTGTAAGGCTTCAAAACAATAATAGTGCAAATGTAGGTTATGTACACTGTTTTTATGTACCTTTCAGTTCCTAATCATTTACGTATCTATACTTACTCTTATTACCATTGTTCATCTGCCCTGATCCTTATAAGAACATTTTACAGATTTGCTAATATTAATTGATATACTGGCATTGTGCTACCTTCATTTACATGTTGATTATGTTATTTTTAAAAATATGAGCTGTCCATTTTGCATGTAAATATGGTAATAAATCATTCATCTTAGGAGAAACCTAGTTTTGGTAGTAATTCAATAAAACTAGTGCATTAATGGAAATATAGACCAGGAAAAATCAGCAATCAACAGAGATTCTCACCAAAACAGATAGCTGTTTCCTTTTCTAGAGACTATATTACTTTGTTTGTCACAGTCCCTGAGAAGATCATAGCCAAAACAAGCACTTTACATAAGAAATCTGGAAAGAATGTGAAATAATAATTTAATTCCAATAAATAAAGCAGCATAAGATAAAATATAGTATAGACAGAAGACTAAGTATTCAAAAACTCAGATCTGAAAAATTGCTGAACTAAGGTTGAAAGATCAATGTTAGCTTTGTCCTCTAATTTATATTTGAATGAAAAATAATTTGTGCACAAGAAATGCAATGCATTGCAGACCTCTGTAGATATAAGACCTATTTTGATGACATCTTATTAGGTAGTTTGACATTTTTAAAATAAAAATACAGGACATGAGTTTTACAGTACTTTTGTAACATTTGTATTGGTACTTCGCTATTTGAAAATCTTCAACCATATTGTGAAACTATAACACCAAGTGTTAGAAAAAGCATTGAATTCAAAACATTGTCTACTACCATATTCCTTTAACTTTTTAATTTTTTAAAAAATATATTATTTATTTGATTTACATTATTTGTGCTGGATTCTAGAGCGTAGGACAAAATGTTTAACCATACAGTTGAGGCAATGAGAACGACACATACAGACACGATTATGGAAAAGCAAACAGAGACACAGACAGAGAGTTCTTATTAACAGCGAGAGCAGAGTCAAGCAGAGCTGAGCTGAGCTCTTTAATTAACAGTTCTCAATTTATAGGTTTACAGACAGATACGGGCCTGGACCAAGAGTTTAGACAGGATGTTTTTTTCAATAATTGTTATTCCAAACACACCACACTCATCTTGTGACGGCATATCTTGTTCCAAACCACTCATTCACAGCCCAGGCCCAACAACATTCATACATCACATGTCCTTGGGGGCAGTGTTCTGGCCAGAGATCTCATTCTCACTAGCCTGGGCTATCCCTCCTTACAATCATGAAAAAAATACTTCTGTACAACCCACACAAAGCCCTTTATGTTTGACTAATTGCTGTGATTTAATCATGTTAGTATTATTTCTTCTTTGACCGGCTGTATGGTCATGTTAGTATTGATTTTCCTTTATCATCCGAGTGACTGGAACCTCACACGCTACTGTTCCCACATGCAGTATCATGTACTTGCATACAAAAGTATTTGGTATATTGGTAAACAAAAATTACAAAGTCCAAGACACTAGCAGTTCATCTGGCAGCTGATGTTGGCCTGTCTTTATCTCCTCAGTCTTTGTGACACTCAGTTAGCTTTTAATAACACCTAATATCAAGATGTTTTAAAATATCACAATTTAAATGTTGAAGTATGGCATTTGAACCTCTTATCTCAATTTTCAATCTTCTGAGATTTTTTCCACTAATGTTTCCAAGCATGCACCTTTGTCAAAATTTTCATCACCTAAGAGACAAGCAAGAATCTCTTTTGCAATGCTGCAGAGTTCAAGTGCCTTCAGAGACTGTTTAAAAATGTCTGCAGAGTTTATAGTACCTTACAATATCATGCTGTCTTTATCTTTGTTTGTGAACATCTACACAACTATAAAATCATGTTTCCAAGACCATCAAAATCTACATGTTCCAAAAAAATATTGCCAAATACACATTTTCAAAAGTGGGCTGATTTATATACTTGTTCCTCTAAGACAGACAAATCTATTTTGTTTGCAAAATGTCATCCCGTTAAGGTACATAGAGGCAAAACAAATGCAACACTGTTCCTTCAAGATTTTCAAAGTTCTTGAATTTGAAAGAAGAAGAAAGAAGCTATTTTTAGGATAAGAAAATTAGATTGCCCAGTGAAATGTACTCTTCTGCTGGCTACCTAGTGGGGTGCCTTTGTAAATGCTGATAAAATGTATTTATTCCAAACATTACCAGTAACAGCTCATTGCCTAACTGAAAATAGTTTTCCTAAATAGGTGCCATTCTGCCCAATGTAAATTCAAGCAATTCAACTGATGAATTCAAAGATAGTACTCAAACCGTGTAATGATTAATTGTATATCAAAGCTATAATTAGTTGGAATCTGTAATGTGTGAGCAGTAAAGACTTAATAAAATTATTAGAACCGAGGAAAGCAACTATCTTTACATCATCACATGAAAACCTATTTGCTATGTTTTTAAGAGATTTACATAATTACCAGCTAATTAGTACATTCTTCTACAATCTGAGTAGAACCTAGTTGTGGCCATAGACACATCACTATAATATTTCTGTGGCAGCAGTATGAATCCAAAATTGTGTATATCTTTATACTGATTATATTGCTCAATATATGAAGGACTGTATCCCGCAACCTAATTATCTTCAACTAAATTTATGTAAATATGAATGAAATAGATAAAACAACCCTCACAATTTTGTTGTTTTACTATCAGTATCATTAGGTTTTTAATTTGTTTTTCGTTTTGTTTTTTTAAATTGGTTTATAAAGCTGCAGATTACTTTTCTTCTGAGAACTTACAGTTTATGGTGCACAGTGTAGTATCTTTTATATATATATATATGTGTATATATATATATATATATATATGTATTATGAGGCTATTTGACTGAAATGTGTCTTGTTTTGTTTCCATAGAAGTTGTCTACTTGGAAAATGCTGCACTAAGTGTCACGTGCTCCGAAGAATGCAGAATGGTAGATTTTCCTGGAAATATACATGTCTACAAGGTATAAATAAGATATAACCCTTAAAAGATTAAGGTTAGTTAGTTTTGACACTTTATCATGTCTATTAAGGTGAACACTTTGAGATAATTCTGACAAGCAGCTGAGTGTTTTCTTTGGTGAAAATGCATACTGAAATGTAGTTACCACAACAGGTCCCATGCTGTTAATTTCCAAGTAGCAAATTCCCTCAAGTGTACTGAGATACTAAAACCAAGTATCATATTTTAAATCAGTACTGTTTGTGTAACAATAACAGGAACTACAGGAATTTTTTTTTTTTTTAATAAGCAGTGACTATGTTGGTTGTTGGATATTTTTTTCAATGTATTTTTTAGTCTTAACTAGTACTGTTTAGAAAGAAGTAACTGGTTAGCCCAAACATTGTTGATCTTGTGCTAGTAGCACATCACAGGCAAGTATAGAGTAACAAGAGATTTTTTTGTAATACTACCTTTGCCTATTTAAGAATTTATTGGGGAAAAAAAAAAAGTTCTCTGTGCTAAAATGTTTCTGTGAAAAGAACATACTGTAGTTAAATTTTGGTCCTTTGTAACAGTAGTTCGTTTCTTGAGAAAAGGGAAAACTTTTCAAATTATACCTACATTGGCCAGAGCTTGCAGCTAATCTGAAGAACCTAGATGAGCCATTTTGCATGCATTCTCCTAAAAATGGGATGCATCTATGCAGAATCTGGATTCTATTTATTTATTTATGTGTTTACTTTAAGCATAAATGTAATATTTATGTCACACAGGCTGCTGCTAAATAAGAAGGAAGGTTTTTTTCCATTGTCAAAATTTTGATAGGATCCAGGATAGAAAAAGGAGGATAATAACCTTGTAATCTCTTTTATTCTATTGTAGAATAGTTATGTGAAACTTATAAAGTAATTTTAATAGTAAGAGAGTTCTAAAGTTAGTGTTCCAAAACTTTCTGTATTGTTGTTTTCTGCAAAAACAATCTTATTCTTCTTTATCTTGTTCTTAACATTGTCATATCTTCAAGTTTAGGCACCTGATAGCCAAATATTTTGACGCCAGGGAAGCAGATGTCTGAGGATGTGCTCTTTGGTTTGAGGGGAAAAAAAAAAAAAAAATTAAATATTGATTATTTTTCTGAACAGGGACAAAGGTATTGCATTAGCGCTTAGGAAAGCATGTGGTCTAGTGGGAAGAGTCGATACAGAGGAAAGAAACACAGATAAACTTCTAAAGGTTATTTTAACATGTGATACATTCTAAAAGAGGGAGCAGGAAAATGTCACAGAATCACAGAATGGGTGGAGCTGGAAGAGACTTCTGGAGATCACCTAGTCCAAGGCCACCTGATAGAGCAGGTTCACCTAGACCACATTGCACAGGATCATGTCCAGGCATTTGTTTTAAATGTCCAGAGAAGGAGACTCCTCAGTCTCCATGGACAGGCTGTTCCAGTGCACTGTCACCCTCATATAAACAAGTTTCTCCTCGTATTCAGATGAAACTTCTTGTGTTTCAGTTTGTGCCCATTACCCCTCATCCTATTGTTGGGAACCATTGAAGGGTTTGGTCCCATCCTCTTGACATCCGCCCATAAGGTATTTATAAGAATGGATAAGATCCCTTCTCAGTCTTCTCTTCTGCAGGCTAAACAGACCCAGCTCTCTCAGCCTTTCCTTGTAAGAAATACGCTCCAGACACCTCATCATCTTTGTAGCCCACCACTGGACTCCCTCCTGCAGTTTCTTTTTTTGTTGTTGTTGAATTAGGGAGCCCAGAACTGGACACACGATGCCAGATGCAGCCTCACCAGGGCAGAGAGGCAGGATAATCTCCCTCAACCTGCTGGTCACACCTTTCCTAAGCACCCCAGGATACCATTGGCCTTCTTAGCCACAAGGGTACATTGCTTGCTCCTCGTTAACTTGTTGCCCAAGAGAGCTCCCAGGTCCTTCTCTGCAATGCTGCTTTCCAGTAGGTCAACCTCTAACCTGTACTGGTGAAGGGGTTATTCCTCCCTAGGTGCAGGACCTTACACCTGCCTTTGCTGAACTTCACAGTCAAAGGTAAGCATCATATGGGAGCAGTAGAAAATAGAGATAATGGTAGTTATAAATTCTTATTCATTCTGAAAAATGTCAAATATTCATCCAGAATTTTCAAAAACAGAGACGTCAAAATCAAATCTGTTTTGTCATTTTTCTCTCACTCCTATGGGAGTTGCCAGCCATCTTTCGGCAGTTGTAAATTACTCAATTGCTTCACATTATAGGTCCCCATTGCCACATAGTTTTGCTTTTTGCGCTTCAAATTTTCAGATCCTTGTTCTCATTGTTTCAGTTCAGTGTTGAGTTGTATACAAGCATCTTAAACTCTGGACTGGAAGAAAGCTCACTACCAATGAGCAGCACTCTTGATTTAAAACTAACACTGTTCAAGTGCTGCTGCTGCAAGAGTAAGTTTTTCTACATTCTTTGTAGAAATACTGCTCAGATAACTAGCCTACTAATTCAGAGTCTTCTAATTTTTTTTCATTGCCATTATTACTTACTAACTATGTCAGTATTCTTAAGTGTGTATGAAGTTGGTGAAAACTATCAGACTTCATAGTAAATTCCTATATGCCTCAACATGTCTGAGCTCTCATTAAAGCCAGCAAAGAGCTACTTCATGAATTCATAGATTATAGCACAGTTCAGTTCAGCCTAAAGTAGACAGCTAGGTTCAGTCAGCTGAATACAATAAAATAATCTGTTCACTACATCACAAATATCTCTATTGAACTTAACAAGACCTAGACCACATGAAGACACTCAGCATACAATTTAGCTCACATCTGAAATACCCTTGAGAGTTCAAGCCCTTGACATGACAAGTACTACTCAGAATCTGAAAGAGACCTGTGTACTCCTCTGGTGGTGGCTAAAGCTAGAAGAGATATGTAAAAAGACACCAGACACCCAAATCCCACCCTTGCTTTGTGACACATATAGATATCTTCATCTGAGATCTGTTTCTCGCTTAGGCCCAATCGCTGTCTTCCGTTATCACTCTGGATGTCTTAGATTCTCCCCTCTCATTTTCATATGCCACTCCAGAAACACGTGAAACACCTATTGATCTTCTTACTATGCTGCCAGCTCCATGCAAATGGCTTGGATACCTGAGACCTGGATGCCTATCACATCACAGATGTCCCTCTCCCATATGCACAGAGTATGGACCAATTCCCTTTCTGTGTTGCAGAGACATGTTGTTATGTTCTCCTTTTCAATAATGTGGTTTAAGGAACAGCTTGTTGGAGAAGCTCCTTCACCTTAAGTATAGGCACAAAACCCAATGTTTTGCTTATTTACTCTTCCTGTTATCTAGGGTTTTTTTTCCAAAACACACTGATCTCAAATTTTCAGAACAAATCAATAAATATAAACTGTAAGCACTCTTAAAGTATGCATTTATAACATGTTAGAAGAAGGCCCTGCAAGTCCATACCTATACATTTTTTCAAGCTTTTTCTCAACAAAATAGACAACGTAATTCCCCGGATGTTTATTTCACTGATTGATGCGGATTCCTGGCACCATAACTGCAACTGTCAGCAGATGAGCTGTTCTATACAGTCTGAGCTATAGAGATAGTAGCCTGAACAATATTATGGACCTGTCTAGGTTTATTTGTTCAACTGAAACTTTAATATCTAATAAGTTTACAGCAAAAATCAGTGTATTAATTAATATTAATTAACAATTCTAATCAATAAGAAATACAGACATATTTAAGAGACTTCCAGGAAATTATAAGTGAAAAAAATATATATTGCATAACAGATTTACACAGCAATATAAAAGGCTCGAAGATCTTTGCGTGGTACTTTCTTTTAGGAAGCAGAGAAAAGTTTTTGAGTCTATGAGAGGAACAGACAGTCCAGTATGCAGAAAATTATATGACCACTTCCACTTTTTCAGGAAAACTGCCTTGGCTCTATGACTGCTGCTGAGCAGAAGAGCTCCATACTATGCACTAAATGCCAGGCAGAATTCCACTGCTTTTGAATTACATTTTTCTTTTTAACTAATTAATAGTGAAACAAATAAGCACAAATTCGTACAGCAACCAAAATAAAATACTGAATTAGTTTAAGGTCTCCAGCTAGGAGAAAAATTAATCTCAGTTTATCCAAATCCATGAAGCTGCACTGCAGGTATTTGGACACATCCTGCACGATATGCAGAAGAAGTTGCTCTGCACCAGTGAAAGTTCCTGGATTCCTTCTTATTTATTCTGCCAATATTACTCTAGGACTAATGGAGTAAGACACAGAAGAGCATGGGCTGCTAAACAGACTGAGCTATGCATTCATAAAAGAAATATGTAGACTTCACAGGCTACATAAACACTAACTCTGCTTCTAGATGATGTGTAAACTCCATAAATAATTGAAAAAGCTCTCTGAAGAACTCTGCAATGCACTACAGCAGCTACATACACATATGATATTTGAAATAATAAGTCTTCCTGTCTCATGGATTTCATAGTGTAGATAAAGAAACTAAACAAAGGCAGGCAGAGGTGACCGTGAGCATGATACATATCTGGAAGGAACTGAAGCACCAAGAAGTAAAAAGGCCTGCCCAAGATCCATGAAAAAGACCAAAAGGCATTACAAAGTAGCTAAATCCCTGCTTAAAATTTTGTTTTCCCCTGCTGAAGAAAAAGTCTCCCTCATCTTTTTTCTAATTACTCCTTTTGATTCCATTAGCAATTCTAAAAGGAATATTTTAGGGATTTTTGTCTGTTGTGAGGTTTAGAGGTGTTTTGCTTTGCTCTTTTTTTCCATAGTTCCTTAAGCATGTGTTCACAGTACTTTGTTTCTAGGTAGTGTATGAACATTAACTAGGCACAAGACTGCTTAGCTTTCAGAGTGAACTTTGACTGGGACGGCCAAAGCAAGAGAACACTGTGAAGCTAAACAGCAGTTTTTAAGCCATACTATTTTCACTCAGCTGTAACTACTGTGTATGGATTGCTAATGTTAGATAGTTATATTAAATGTAAACAAGATGCATTTGCAGAATATAAATGGATCTTCTGTGCAATATATACCATTCTTTTGATGACTGTTGCTATTAAAAAATTCCCTTTACATAATCCTCCAGAAAGAGTAAAAAGAAAACCAGATATTATTGTACAGTACAGGTATGCCAACAATTTTTCTATGTGGTAACTTCTAAATGACTACACCTCTTATTAAGCTTACGGACTTGGAGTTGTGATAAATACTGAAGCATTTTCAAAATGCTGTGTGCATGAGTTTGAGTGAATAAAATAATTCAAGACTCCTGCTTAGAAGATTTCAATCTCAAATTACATTCTAACACAGGCTATTGCAGGAAAACAATATATTACTTTGTATTTCATCAGATAGCTTAATCATTTTTTCACTTCTCTAGATCCCTAATGTTTCAGTTAATCCACAAGACAGCTTATACTGTGGATGTTCTTTTACTAAAGGTGAGCTATGAATGTCAGTTTGGTTTAAAAAAAAAAAACAACTAGAAAGTTGAATAATCTTCAGCGACTTTTTTTTTTTTTTAATTTAATACCATTTATGCAACATCCTCTTGCAAGATACTCACTACTCAAAGATTAATGACAGCAAAGGTACAGCTCTGCATCTCTAAGCAGTCTGCCGAGGATATTGTTCCTCTGCACTATACCCTTCTTAAGTATAAAGCCTTACAGTAATATTAGACTAGAATCTAGGTTCTGCTATGAGTATGCACTTAAGTATTTTAGTACTTCTTTATTTTGAATGCCATTTTTAAAAAATGTCTTTAGTGACACATGACAGAGAAAGGAAACAAATTAGAGCTTATAAATGGTTCCAGGCCAAATGACACTGGAAATGAGGTGGCATACAAACACACAGATCCAAAAGAAAGTATTTCTCTGAACATTTTATTGCTTTCTTCTTCATATGCCTCAAAAGTATGTGTTGTTTATGTCACCCAAGGATCTTACCTTCATCACGTTCTTCATGAGTATCATGTTTCATCTCAAGCCTAGAGGAACTGATCTCTTCTTTAAAAAAAAAAAAGTTTGTTTCTAAGGTCTCATCTCATTTAAGTCTTGATTTGTAAGATTAGCTTCATAAAGTGTTCCAATTTTCTGATACATTTTTGTTTTGTTTAATTAGACGTAATAGAAGAGTTATGGTCAAGACCTTCATTTTTCTGGTACAGTTAACTGTCTCTTGGATCAAAGGTTCTTCAGTTAAATAGGTACTACTAAGAGTTTTATAGAAAACTCTTCTGATGCATCCTGTGAAGGGAGATGATCCTTTGCTCCTACTCAGCACTGATAAGACACATTTGCAGTACTGGATCCAACTCTGGGCTCCACAGTACAAGAGAGACATTGTCTTACTTTTCTGGACAAAGTAAAGAAACAAAATTTAAATACTTATAAGAAATAAATCTGCATCAATCATTTCAGCAAAGATCATACCAGAAATATACATATATAGAAAACTCTCTTCAAGTCCCATTAAAAGTATAGTTTATCTTGGAAGCAGTTCAAATTTCCTCTCTTGAAAGACCCATTGTGAAGATTCACTGCATGCTTACTAGGGCAAGTTATTTTGTCTTAGTCTGCAACTCTTCATTGAAACATTTTGCTGTTTTAAGAAGAGCTGCTGAATAGAGTAGATGAATGGAATTGAAAGGTTGCTTCCTGAAAACATGAATGAAGTTATTAATTAAGCTAACCTGCTGAATCTGGAATAATACTATGTCTTAGAAATAAATGTCCATCAGCATGATCAGATTTTTCTTTTAACGTTATTTTATTTTCTACTTTAGTCAAAGGAGAATCATTATGTTGCACGTAATAATGAAAATTGGCATCCCAAAGTGCTCAAGTATCAAGAATTACTTTGTATTATAAATGTGGTGTTTAGATTAAGAATGAAACTGTGGAACACAATTTTATTTTGTTCTACATATTTTATGATGTTCAGATGATCCATTAATTTGTTGTTTCTCCTCCAGCAGAGTTTCTCCTAAGATGAACTCCCAGCTAACAAAAGGCAAACGGAGTAGGTGCCATGCCTCAGAAACTTCCTCTGTAGGATATGTGCTGAAAGTGAAGGTGGGTGTCACTAGTTCATCACTGTACCTATTTTTAGTTAGTAAGCCAGTCCCCTGTTTCCTCTAACCAATCAGAAGCTTGACTGAGGGCACAATCAAGCTGCGTGCCACCAACATTGTCTGCAGTTATGCATCTGGACAGTCATCTCAGTACATGCAGCCCCTGGGAAATGTTAATTTAAAATGCAGTCCTGAAATGGTGAAAATGCTAACTGTCCTGTGGGAAATGATTACCATTTTTACAGGCACTGGAATGTATTTTGCAAAGGAGGACATGCCAGAGTAAATAAATGGAAATGGAATAAGATAGCATATAATCAGGAAAATGTATGAAAGTATAATTGCCAAAATCCATGGGGTTTGTTTTGGTTTGGTTTTGTTTTCATTTGTCTAACCAATATAGCTGGATGTTGTTTGCTTGCTTCTTTCCTTCCCTCCTCTAACATTTGAGATGTTGGTATCTGTAAAGTTCAATTTTAAAACTATGTCCTTAAGGACTACTGTGTATTTTGAATACATTTCATTAAAGCTACTCGTCTTAATTTATTTTATTCATATTCCATTTTATTTTATATTTCACTGACATCTGTAAAATTGCTTTCATAGCATATATTTATTCAGAATATGTTACAGATGAAAAAATCATATAAAAGTGGCCTGTTCAGTGACTGCCATGATTTGGAAATGTGTGGGATTCTCTTGAAATGTATAGAAAGTAGATGCTACCAAGAATAATGTAGAAGAAGGAACAAAGGAAAATGTTATATGGGGTAAAATCTCCTTCATTATTATCCCACACGCAATGAGCAATGGAAGTTGGTTGAGATATTAAAGCAGGCTATGTAGAAGTAGATATTTAGGATGAATAAGTTGAGATGTCTTTTGCTTTAGTCTAATGTGCATTTGAGATTGTTGTCTTGACGTCCTTTATAGTTAGTGAGAGAGGAATGAATATGCCTACAGTAAAAAAAATCAATTTAAGATGTGCAAACAACATATATGAATCAGCCCCTCAAAGTCTCCATGGAAATTAAAATCAATCAGATTAGTAGCTTTGATGTAGATGACCAAACCTGGATACATGAATGCTACCTATGCTGTCATTGACTTGCTCTATGTCTACACCTTACTGCACTAGCTTACTGTAACTCATCTTTGTTCTCACCAGAACTAATTTTTTCAAGACTTGGCAGTCCTTGAGCAGATCAAGTCATAAGCTCTTTTCGTTCAGGATGAAATAATTAGTGTTTTGAAAGTACAGATGACCCGTTTCTGTAATATATTGGAGTCCAAATTCAGTTACCCATTTTGGATAGACTCAATAATGAAACCAGTTACTTTAAAACTGCAAGTTTTGAGCAACTAAAGTAACATACTGGTTGACATGTCATGGGTCTACAGTAAAACATGAGCCAAATACTTTCTGCTGTCATAAGTATTTCAATATGTTTGGTCAAGCATATTAGACACAAGCACTTCCTTTAACACATGAGAGGAAAATAATCTAAGGTACTTTTTGAGGTAAGAGATAAATTAGACTATTCAAATGCTCTAGAGTTAAAATAAGCATGGAAATGTTGGTAACCCATGGTCAACTGATTCATTGTTTTATCAGAGAGAAAGAGGCAAATGCATTTGTTAGGAAAAATATTAAAATGTCCATATAGTTGACAAAATTGATAGTGAGATGGATTGTTATTAAAGTGATTCCTTTTAGTCCGATGACATCTTATAAGGTATTAAATAGTTTGGAACTCCTTCTGAGACCAGCCTGATATAAAATATTCAACACCCCTTCACTTCATGCCAAAAATATTCCACTAAATTTAGAGCTAGACATTTTTAAAATAATTGGCAATATCAGCTTTGCACAAGAAAGCAAAAGGGCTGGGAGATTTAATAATACTTTCATTGATCTTTGCATATGAGAGTAATCCTCTTTGGAAATTAGGTTGTTAATGCAGGAATGAGCCTTCCATTTTTTTGAGTGTGCACAGATTAACGATCAAATGCTTCTTCACAAAGTATTTCCTGTAAAAAGGACGCCAATGCGCTGTGTATGAGAAGAGTAAAAAGAAGCTGGTATCTGGTTCAAGAAAATATCAGATATATCTGACTACTGAAAGGAACATGCCTTTATTCCACATAACTTTTTGATATATCTTCTTTTTTTAATACCACTTTTACAGTTTTACAGTAAAGTTAATCCTGACAAAGCTGGAATTGAAGAAACAACTGAAAACTTTAAATTCTGGATGAAAAAAATATTTTGGAAAAAACAATCAAAATTAAATCAAAACCTCATTGAAGATAAAATGCCAGTGAATCTTTGATATGCCGCTTATTCATTCGATAAACATCTTGGCACTTTCTACATGAATTCTTGAAGCTGTCAGAGATTGACATTGACTTTTCACAAAAACTAAGCAGTCTCATGAGATTCCAAAGTGTTGAAAAGACATCAGACTTTTCGTATTTTCTCAAGCAGTATCTCCAAACCTCCACAAAAAAAAAGGTGACTATTTAAAATGTTTCATGTTTGTAAGAGTAAATGTAACTTATAAACAAACACTTAATGCATCTTAAACTGAGAAATGACACAGTTCATACACTCTCACTAAGATGACTATGGCAGAAAACAAAACAAGCTCAGAAAACATATTGGGCTGTTGAATGAGCATTAACTACCATTACCTTAACATTTCCAGTAGTTACTGTGCAATATTATCAGTGTTTACAATGTGCCAAGAGAAAGTTTTCATTATTAGAAACAAGGCACAACAAACACTATTCCAGGACAGGCTCTGTTTGCTCAGCCTTGTAACTCTGGTCATTGCTGGGTACTGCTAATACTAATAGTTTACACTATACACATGATCTTTCTAGTCCAGGTGCAACTAGTTTTTACAAAGATATGTACTGCATCTACAATCAAATTATAATCTGTGGACTTTTAAAACCCTTATGTCATAGAAGGCTACTCTTCATAAATAATCTGATTTCTAAGTTGAGCAGGGGGGGTTATTGTAACTTCTTGTTAGAAGTTTTTGATGTACTCTGATCAGGTATCTCAAGGTTCTTTTAAAACTTGCCATATATAGACACTAGAGGCACATGTTGGATAATTAAAGACCTGGGTGTTGCCACCTCAGAAATGTCAGTAACTAAAAAATGTAGCTAATAAAATGATGGTAGTGGTATTATTAGAGATGTATGGCATAGTTTTGTTGTTTATCCAACAATATTTTTTTTTAATTGGGGATCTGCACAACTATTTGTTATTTGCTGTTGAAGAATATAGAAATTCTATAAAACATTCAGAGAATATTGAAAATAATGATTGAAGGGCTAGAAAAATAAATTTGGGGATGTCAGATTTAAGAAAATGAATTTATTCAGACTACTTGAGAGAAGATTTGAACATGACTTGATCTCTGCACAAATGATGTTTAATAATAAGAAAAAAATTCAGCTTTGCTGACAAATGCATAGAAATGTCTGGAAATTGAGATTAGATGAATCAGTCTTAGAAAAGGTTTATTATCTGCTCAATGAAGGTGATCATGTTTACAGCTATAAATTATTGGAGTAGCTGTTAGTTATGACAGCTTAAGACTTCAAGATCATTATTTGTTTTAATATATCTTACCAGTATATACATATATGTTGCAACCCAACAATGGGATATTTATGTTCGGTTCACCATCAGTAATACCTTTGGCTTTAGCATACCTACTTCTTTTCTTATTTTTATATTTCTCCCATGTCATAAATTGTATTTGCTTTTGAGATGCTACCTGCAGATCATGAAGCGTGGTGAATTAACATTCTGAGATAGAACAGAAAACCTTACTTCTCACATCTTAGACATCTTATTCCCTTTTTTAATGTAAGAATAAAACTGACGTTTGGATTTGAAGAAGAGTTTTGTTGCAGGCTGTGTTGGAAGGCTTTGTCTTCATGAGCAGCACAGACACAATCTGTGCTGATCACCAACTGGAATAATCCATGCATATCTCATCTCATTGCTTCCTTCTATGCTCTAGTGCATTCTATGTTTGGAACACTTCTGTCTCCCCTGAGCTTCGGAATGTAATATTTTTGTCTTCTCAAATGCTTTGATTTACTTTAAACTATTATAGCATGGATAGTACTGTTAGGTTATGTGATGAACAGTTCACATTCATATACACAAAGGAGGGCAGAAGCACAAGGACAGGGGGAACTCTGCCTCAGCCTCTCTTCTCCCCTAGATGTCACAGGAGGTGACCAGACCCACAGCCCAGATGGACATCCACCACCATGGGGCCACAAAAAGTCTTACAGGTACCTTTGGGATTTAGAGTGGTTGGGGAAGGAACAAGTGTGGGAAAATAGAGGGATGAGAGGATGAAAGAGGCTAGTCATGTGTAAGCAGCAGATGGTTTCCATGCTTGTCTGGCCATGCCCCATGCCTGATCAGCGCAGTCTGTCCTTTCTTATTAAATTCCATTTCTGACCATTTTCGTGGGTGAGTGGCTCTCTACCTCTGTGCATAAGGGTGTCTGGGTGACAGCAGCTGGAGCGGGACCAGAACTCACACAGGTTGTGTGCCTGTGGGCCACCACTGGAGCATGCGAGGGCGAGTGTGTCAGTGCATGGCAACAGCTAGCATCATGCTGGACCGATCAAAAATCAGGTCAAGTAGCCTAGGAGGTTGCCAAGTAAAGATGTGCGTGAGACAACAGTAGGTAGCTACCAGAGCGGCCAGATGGTCCATGTAATTTACTGAGGAGACTGTAGGGGCTGAGGGGTCACCTGAGAGACCCATTTGTCTGTGCATGAGGTAATTGGAGATGAGAGGTTCCAAGACCAGCTAGCGGGTGGGCTAAGAGATGAAGGCCAGCGGCATCAATGGCTGGTCTACACGTGTGTGTGTGTGTGCATGCACCACCTGTGTTGCGTGCGAGGGAATCTGCTCCAGCAGCTGGATTGCAGTGGTGGGGACTTGTGTGCCAGATGCCGGTAGCTGGGCAGGACAAGGAGAGACCAAATATCTGAGCCCAGCTGTCAGAGGGATCCCCATGGGACATAAATGTGTATATATTCCTACTGACAGACCTTCATCCTGATCAAGGAAGACCTCCATTCTAATTCAGCCAGCAAGGAGGATGGGATGAAGCCAATGGTACTGTTTGTGATCACATGAGTGCTGTGTGTGTCCTGCCTGAATTACCAGTGCAGCAGATGCATAAGTGTGTTTGTGCGTGTGCCTGTCAGGAAGGTGCGCTGAGCCTCACTGCTGACTGGACCTGGAGATGGAGACCTGCAGCAGGGATGCCAGATTCACCAGCCTCTAACAAGTACAAGAGTAACAGAAATGAGCTAATGTCCCACCTCATTAAGTAGAGCACATTTTCATTTATCCTCTTTTTTTTTTTTTCTAGCTCTGTAAACTACTACATATTTAGCACCTCTGTATCTCTCTGCATTAAGAAAACAAAACCTAGATCTCTATGATGTAGTCATAGTGTGTTTGTTTATTGTGCCCTAGGCCAAGTGCAAAGGGAGGCTATACGTTTGTGGATTTGAGGGTTAAAGCTAAGAACCAGATATGTGAAGCAAAGTAAATCCTGTGAATGGATTTTGTCAGTGATTTATTGATAGGATTCCAGTTCCTGTGGGGCTAAAATTTAATTCTTTAGATGCAATATTTTCCTTGTAAACAAAACACAGAAAGAAAATGTGTCATCCATGTCTCCTACTATATCTTAGGCATGGCTGGAAATGTAGGAAGTTTTGACTATACAAGTTCATGTTCCCCTATTCTATTTTTATCTCTTTTTCTTATGGTACTTACATGTGAATTTTACTCCTGCTGTGCAGAAAAAAGGATCAGGACATATTCACTATCAGATAATGTTTATCCAGTTTTGCATTTTATAAAAATGCTTTTAGGGATAAGTGGATTATTTTGTTGGCCTATTAGTAACACCTGGTATCTAAGGTTATTCCCAAACTCAGTCCTAGGATGGAAAGAGTTAGAATTACTGGTATCGTTACTAATGCTGAAGTTTCATCATATGTACCTGTTGGTGATCCTCAGATGAAAATTTTCCTTTCTGTGGTCAGTCATAATACTCACTATGCTCCATAAACAGCAGGAGAACAGTCCAAGTTAACAGGCTGTTACTCAGAAGAAGAATTCTCTATGCAGGGATTAGAAAATATTAATATTCGTTGCACCAATGATCTATCTGGTTTCATTCCTAGAGAGAAACCTTCCCCAAAAGAAATTGAGAGAACCCTCATCAATCATTCGTTTTGATAAAGAATAGTTGATTATGTATAGATTTATTGTTCTGCTGAATTAGGGCTTATGAGAGAAATGGCCCATGTTTAAGAAAAATTGCCTTTGATGGAAATAAGAGACAAGTATTTGTATTGCCTGCATAAGTTATCAGGCATGGTACAGATGGTGAGGGACTTTGCACTGCAGATGGGAATGATTCAGAAGATGATAGAAGTGCTAAATACAAATCCTTGCTCCATCACTATCTGGAGATAGACATTGTTAAAGGAAAGTTTACATATAAAGTTTACTTTCAGCAAATATGCATACTTGTGGGAGTGAAAGTTAGATGACAATAAAATGCAAGCTTATCCAATGGTAATGAGATGTCTTTTTGTACTAAAATAATAAGTAAGTTGTTTGTAGTATACAGTTAGTATAGCTCTTGAGATGCTGTGAACTTGATATTATCAGCAAACAAAACTGCTTTAAGTAACTCTAACCTCAACAGTTAGTGGTTTAAGGGCATCAGGATGAAACTCTACTCAGCTCACTAATATGTTGAATCTCCACAATCTGTACTGTGCTGGACAAATCTGTGAGTTAAATACACAGGTAAAATACAGACATTTCTATGGCAACAGTTATACCATATATAAAAATCCTCTGAATAACTAGCAAATAACCTTCATTTTATCAACTGGCTGATTACAATGACAGCTTATATGAAGGAAAATGATCACTCATATTTCATACCAGGAAGGTCTTCTAAGAAGAGATGTAATGAAAAATAGCAATACACTATACAGTTTGTCTTTTCTTTGACTAAAATCATAACAGAATCCTTACAGAGAGGAGGAAAAGATTGTTCTTTCTTAGGTCTTTTCTTGGCCTATACATACAGCTGCTCTAAGAGAACTACAAATTCTAACTAAAAAAAAGTTCTTTCTTAAATTAATTTTCTTTCATTAAGTTTTTTTCTAGCTGCCTTGTAGTATTACTAAGTATTAGAAAGTTGAAAAGACTATCCTGCATAGGGAAAGTGAAAAACAGACCAAATATCTTGTTTGGGTAATTTAGATATTTTAGTTTTCTTCATGGCCCTCAAAAATCAAGAGTAGGGAAAATTTTTCATAGTAATATACTCTGCATGGGGATACTCACAGTAGATATTTCACTATTTTGTTAGAATTTCTGGTTGATGTACAATTTAAAATTTCTTCAGTTTTTGCAAATTTGTTTTGTGCATATGAGTCAACATCTGGAAAACGTAGTATTTTATTTTTCTAGAAATAGACCTTCAGCTTTCTCTCTAAATGTTATTCATACCTAGAATGGGTTTTGACAAGTTTCTCATGAAGTAAAAGGTTCAACAACATGAAACACTTACTGGGAAACTTCTGTGTTACTATGGGTAAAACAGTTTATGTACTAGAACGTATTAGCAAAACTATGAGCTCTTACAGTAGAATGTCCCCTGGTGTTTTTTGACAAGTAGTCTTTTCTCTGCCCATTTGGTTAGAATTTCTGGTGCACAGATGCCTTCTTTTTTTCTCAGAACAAGGAAGCAAAGTTTATTAGCTCTTACTCATATAATTCATCTTATTTTGAATTATTGAGAAGCAAAATCTAGGTGTACAAGCAGATAATTAAAAGGTAACATTCAACTACAGCAATTGAAGGAGTGACATAAAATATTTTCTTCTGAGAAGTGAATTGTATTCTATTTATGGAAATATTTAGAAATGTCTTAAGAAGGGAATTTACATAAGTGGCTACTTCTGCTGACCTAAGTTTATCTACCACTGACTCATATTCACAGTACTTTGAAACATTAAGAGCAAAGAAAACAGTCCCATGAAATAAGGACAATGTTTTGGTGATGTTATGGAACTGTAAAAAAGGGGTATGTAAGAAGGGATGGTCAGTGACAGTCAGAAAACTAACAGCCTTTAAAAACCTCTGGGTATCCTGTCCACACAAACTCTGTGTAGATCTCTACATAGTCAAAATACAGAAAGAAATTCAAGATTCACATAGTTCCAGAGAGAGTTCAAGGATGGATATAGGGGGAAGCTGGAGAAATTACATTAGATTCTTATTCTGTTCTTGTAACCCCATGGGCATGGTAACTAGTGACTGGATAATACAAAATTCAGAATGGATGTTTTCATGGTCACAGTTCTTGAACTCAGATACTTAAAATGTTTGTTTTCTATCTAAACATCTTATCAGGAGACAATAAGCCGCAGAATAAATTAGCTTGCACAGAACTATGCCAGGCAGGTCTACAGAATTGCTGCTTGTACTAAGGCGACCTAATTAAAGCCAGCTCAGATATCTCTATAGTAGGTTGTTTCTCAGACTGCACAATGAAGCCATTACGTACAGCTTCCACTGACTCTGGCTCTAAATCTTTACGCCCCCATAAATAGAATGGGGTTGCATCACTTCTCTAATCAGGAGGAGTTAGAAGATGACACTGAGTATTTGCTAGCTGGTGTTGCAGACAACTTACATTTCAGATTATAAGGTGTCAAAAATCTTGGATGGTGAACACAATTTAAATATTTTACATAAATAGAAAAAAAAAATAAATTGACGAATTAATAAATCAAGTCATTATAGGCATCATGAAATTTGCTCCAAATAAACTAAGTAAATAACTAAAACAAACAAGTAGCAGACCTTGAAATTATAAAATGTATGGCATTAGCTGTTGCTGAATTCCTCTACTCAGTGTAGCTTCTAGTTAGGAGCTGTATGTTCCAGTTAATATTTACCTTTACATAGTCTTCATTATTATGTTGCAGTCTGTGTTAGCTATTTTAATTATTAATGCACCATTTTCATATTCTATAATGAGCAAATAACATCACTTAGAAAATTCTATGTTCCTTTCAGTTATATACTTCAGTATGATGCAGTACAGATTTTTGGAATTTAAAAAAAAATAGAAGGATTTTGCAGATATGTCAGGAATCTGCAAATCTATGATAATTTTATCTATGTACATTCAATGTATTTCATATATTGCCTTCTCAGTCAAGACATTCCGATATCTCAACCACCAATTTTGCTCTTTCATCTTCTGTGACATAATGAAAATCCAACCCATTCCTCTATCTCCAGTAGCAGAGGTTCAGCTGCAGTTGTTACATTCAGATTTAGAGCCTGGTGAAATCAGGTGAAAGCATTCTCCTGAAGATTAGATAAATGGCTTTAACATCTCATAGGGGCAGGGAAGGCTTAGAATCCATCTTCTGTTTCTGAGATAACTACTATATGTGCTAAACTGTATCACAAGACTGAATTGTTATGAATGAGGTCTACCTGGTGTTGGTTTTTTTTGGTTTGGGGTTTTTTTTGTTGTTTTTGGTGTGTGTGATTTTTTGTTTGGTTTGTGGGTTGGTTTGGTTTTTTTGGGGTTGTTTTGTTTTGTTTTGTTTTGTTTTGTTTTTTTGGTGTGTTTTGTTTTATTTTGTCTTTGGTTTTGTTTTTCTGAAATAACTTCTTAGGCATGTAACACCAGTGAAAATCACAATCACCATCTATTATGTCGGCACTGATATTCCTTTTGCTTTTTTCAAGTGTTTGATTTCTGTGGTAGGAGATTAGTTAACTCTAAAAAGCTCAGACCACACAGTTTTCTGCACAGCCTCTAGTTCCCTCCATATGTCAAGCTGGGAACACATATACTTCGTGGCTCTGTGTTTCACTCTAGGTTCAGACATTTTACACACCTGATAATGAAAAGAACAGTAGCATCATGTCGACTGGAGGTGACCTCTAGAGGCTATCTAGTAGAGTCTTCTGATCAGAGCCTGTCTGGTTAGAAAAGGTGGCTCAGGGCTTTATCTAGTTGAGTTTAGAGTACCTCCAAGAGATCCCAGAACCCCTCTAAGCACATGTTCTGTTTTGCTTACCTATGATTTATCTTGTTACTGCTGTTACCTTGTACACCTGTTCCCTCTTGTCCTCTTACTTTGCACCTTTGAGAAGATTTTGTCTTTTGTTTCCTTTCATTAGGTAACTGAAGACAACCACGTAATCCCCCCTAATCTTTCTCTTCTTGAGATTGAGAAAATCAAAGTCTTTCAGTCTTACCTCATACATCATGTGCTTGAGAAACAAATGACCCTGGTGGCCTTCACTGGGATTACTCCAATACATTAAAGTCTTTCTTCTCCTGAGGTACCCAAAATTTCTCATAGATGTTCAGTAAAGGGAAAGAATCATCTCCCTGAAACTGCTGGCTACAATTCTAGTACAGCCCAGGATGTGGTTGGCTCTCTCTCTAGTTCAGGGTCACATTGTTAGCTCATGACCAGCTTTGATGTTTACTTGGTCTTTCTTGGCAAAGCTGTTTCATCATTAGTCTGCCTTGGCTCGTACTGGTAAATGGGATTAATTTGTCCCAGGTATAGAGCTTTGCATTTACCTTTGTTAATCTTTACAATCTTGCTGTCTACCTTTTTTTTTAATTCTTCCTCTTGAGGTGGCTTGATGCAGCGATGAATAACTTCCCCTATTTTGATATCAGCTGTGAGATGGTTGAGGATGCATACCATTCTGCCATTCAGGTTGTTAATAATCAGTATAAGTTGCAATACTGATCCGTGAGTTGGCTGCCAGTTGGACACTGGACTGCTGATGAAAATAAGCTTTAAGCCTGACAGTTTAGCCAATTTTGCAGTCATTTACCAATCTGTGTTTCACTGAGTTGGCTATGTGCATACTATCGAAGGCCATGTTGAAGGCCTAGCTAAAGTAAAGGCCTTTTTGGTTCTGAGTTTTAAAAAGCAGCAGGCAGGACCTGTGGAGCAAGAGCATGTTGGGACAATCCTGACCGTAACAGTCCTTTACTAGAGTTGACCTTCATAAGATTGTGTATATACATTGTGTGGTGACCAGCTTCAGTGTGGAAAATAAATAGAAAATGCATATAAGAATACTTACAATGATAACAAAATAAATATTTTCAATATGACTAAGTGCACAAGAACATCTTGTTCACAACTATCCCAAATTACTATCTAAGGAAGAATATATTTGAGTATACAAACAAAAATAGAAGCCTTATCATTACATTTTTCTCCCAGCAGTGATTAAAATCTAGAATATGTTATCTTGATTATCTGCCATTAGAAATTTCATCAGTGAAAAAAAATCTAGAAGGGTTCGGTACAACTTTATGGCTATTCTGCATCACTATAGTAATGAAAAACAGAGAGAACAGGCCCATGTTGTGATGTTCATGACACTATCTTTTCCTTAATATACTTTTTTTTTCCATTAAAAATGCTTAAGATAGAGTTAAGTAGGTGTGCTGGTTTGACTGAAGATGCATTAATTTTCTTCATCTAGTCAGAAAACTTCTTTTTCATAGCTAGTAGAGTCATTGTTTGAATTTAGTTTGAGAAGAAGAGACAACACCCCAGGACAGAGTTCATGTTTTTAATTGCTCTGATCTGAGAGCTCCAAGGTGTGAGTCAGCTAGTAAGCAGGGCAGACCTTGACTGACATCCAGATTGATGAACAAGAGTATTTCATCCCATTAGCATTGTTCTTCATATTTAAGGAGAGTCAGGATCTTCCAGTTCGTATTTTTCTTTGTCAGAGCCAGAACAGAGACCTGTCCAGGGGAATTCTGTTCGGGACTTTCTTCAGTTTGGCCTTTTGCCATCCTGCTGGTTTGCAGAGGCCTCTGCGTCTTTTTGCTTTTATTTTTTTTTTTCTTTCTCTGGGATAAGCTGTTTGGGACCAGGTGCTGCTGCCTGGCACTGGCTGCTCGGTGCACACAAAGTTTGTGAGGAATTACACTGAGTATCTTTCCTTTTATATTCTATTTCTATTTTATATGCATATATTTACCAGTAGCGTATTAGTATTTTGTTATTTTATTAAACTGTGTTATTTCAATCCACAAGTTTCCCCCTTCCCTTTTGATTCTCTCACCTCTTTGCGGGGCGTGGGAGGGGAGTAAGCAAAAGGCTATCGTGGTTAAACCACGACAGTCAGTAGCCCACATCTTTTCTCTTTGATCACACTATATTTTATGTCTTTGACATGAAAAACGCAGTGGTAAATGTACCAAATCTCTTTATATTCCAATTAGGTAAGTGGTCTCTTTTGCAAGTGGAAATGAGTGTTCATGCTTCACTTACTACAAAGTAACATGCCAGTAGAAAACGAAAGAGAAAATCAAACACAAGAAATACATAATACAGAGAAAAGTCATAGAGTTTATGTTGATCTCAATGCTAGAGCAGGTCAGCACTATCTTTATGATTGACAGCTTAATAAAAGCAAACATATTTTAAAATATTATTTCTATGTTCAATATTTATAACTGAGATTGTCAGTGAAACTTCCCATTTCCATTTCTAAACAAATTGATGTCTTTCTTTGGACTACTGCAAGCACTTCATTTATGTAGCCTGGGTACATGGAAGCACGTCAGTTTATCTCAGTTAGGAATTTATCTCACATAGATTTACTTTACTTTGTTCTCCCAAAAAAATGACTAAAGGTTTGGACTTGAATCCAGAATAAATATGAGACAAAATCTGTAAATGGGTTATTTCAAATGAAGTGATTTTTCAGTGGTTACATTAATCTACATAAATAACATTTGCAGTTCAGCTTCGCATTTTTTCTCATTGAAAAATAAATTTATATTCTTTAATAAAAAAGCTTGTGAGAATCTTGACATCAATGACTCAAATAGACTAGCTCAAGAAAAGAAAGATTGCAACAGGACCAGGATGGCTGTTAAAGACTGACACTTTATCCGAAATTGTGGGATCGACAGCCTAAGAAAGATGAACTGCTAGAAACAGCAAAAAAGACTCCACAATATCACATCGGAACAAATAAAGTCAACATAGATAAATAGGATAATAACCCTGATAAATCTGAAAAAAATGCCACAACCGTCAGGTTATAGTCAGACTGAAATTTGGTTATGGTATATGCCAAGTAAATCTGCAATACATCATCTGTATGTAGAAGACAATTTAAAAATTTGCATGAAAGCAAGCTTAGAAAGAAATATGGGATCTCTGACTCCAAAAATCTCTTCAGGCTTTTTTTTTTCTAATATAGTGAGCAAAAAAAGAGGTAGGAAACTCAACAGTTGAAACATTCTAATGCATTTGTTTATGTTCCAGACTGCCACTGAGAAAACAGAATTTAAAAAGCTTACCCAGCATCTATGTCTATGCAATTCAAGCAGTATCAGAAATTCTTCGGAAGACCTTTTCAGATCATTACATGTAGTATACAGGCTAGAGGCAAATTAGACACCTTTTCAAAGACAGCTTGTGCAAAGCATTACACAAAAACTAATGGGAAAATCTTTTACATCCTTTCAAGTGAACATTGAATAAGACTAGAGTTCTGAACAGCCACTTTATCAACAGACTGGAAACCATTTACATTGATTCTACAATAGGTCAAGAACATCTAAAACTTTTAGTGTTTTGATGACTGTCAGAGAGTTTTATTGAAGATTGTTTTACACAGTGAACAATGGATTGGTCCCTCAAAGGAATTTAACATTCATAAGACACACTTGAAAAATTAAAATTCTTTCCTTTTACCTCTAGAGATACCAGATTTTTCTCAGCCTGGAGAATATTTGAGCTATTTTACCTCTTTTAATTATCGGCTGGAATTGAAAAATACAAAGGAGGACTATACAAACCAAAACAGGGGGCTTGGGAAGTGTTAGGAATCAGTGATAATGAGGAGATATGGGAGATATATAGACTTATGTTAAAAAAAAACAAACACAAACAAACAAACAAACAAACAAAAAACAACCAAACTACTTCAGATGAAGTTCATGTACATGTAAGGCAACATTTTATTTGTGTTATCCAATCAGTAGATAAAGAACAGAAGTCAATATGTGCCATAGCATTAAATAGTGGTAAATTAATATTTACCTAGAAAAATAAGTGAGGTACACATGCTGAAAACTCTAACCTCTGAAGGCAATTAGAAGAAAATTCAGATATGGAAAAGAAAAATGGTCTGGTATTAGCAAACCTTATGCCAACATGTTACCATAAATAACAACAAAAGTTAAAGGCATTTACAGAGAAACACTGTAGAGGAGCAAGAATCAAGACTCAGTTATCCAGTTTGCTTCTGTTTCAGGACCTTGAATTCCATGACTTTATCTTAAAAAATTAATCTGCTGCGCATATGTACATATTTATAATAGCAACTTCTTAGCTTATTTATTAATCACTGTCAGTTTCTGCTGAGAAAACATATCAATGGGTATCATGAATCATCATGATCAGAAATTATTCTAATAACTTTCAGCTATTAAACAAGATTTAAAGTTATATATATAATATATATGCATATATATATAGATATATATAGATATGCATGAAATGTCAAACAGATCATTGATAACTAATTAGTACAGTGTAGGAAATTATGTCTGTCTACCTCATGCAATCAAAGATTTCTTTAATAATTGTACTGGAACCTGTTTTTTAAGCAATTAGAACTCAGTTGCCAGCAAACATCTTCGATTAAAAGAAATGGCATCTTTAAATTATATAGATGAAAATTAAATGGAAATGAAGACTACCGTTGTCTAATAGGCAATCAGAAACAGGAAGATAGGAACTCCCAAGACTATTCAAGTAGATTTGGTTCTGTATCTCCAAGTCTTTTGGAATACTGTTGAAGTGATACCATGGGACTGACTTTGCATGTGTTCATTAGCAGGAGTTCCAGTGCCTTCAATAATTCTATGTACCCTGTATCTAGGAAGATGAGTCTGTGGGACATAATGTTTCTTAGATGTGTACAAACCAAAGAACGGACACAAAAACTTTTTCGAGTTGATGTTATTTGCCGCTGGGCACTCATCACTCCTAGTAACTTTGGCTAGAAATCTATTATGTGCTGCAACATATTTGAGAACCCTGCACTGAAAATTTAACTTAAATATTATTTATTGATATTAAACTTGACAACTAATAGTATAAGCCTCACATATTATGTCAAATATGTTGTCCCATGGGATGCTTTGAAGATTTACTTTAATATTTAATGTGCTGTTAGCACCAATGTTGCAGACAGAAAATTAATTAAAAGTCCTAATGAAAAGTGGATGATTTTAGATAATTCTTCAGCAGATTTATTATCTTATAAAAGTGGTGTTCTAAGGTATTTTGAAGACACAAGGGATCATCAATAAAATACAGTTCCTCTCATGTCAGTCCATGTTGTTAGCACTTCAAGTTAGAATATAATGACTGTTTAAGGCCTGTAAGAATTGAGTGGTGATCTTCATCTCATTCCCAAAAGAAATATAGAGAGATACTAGGAATTTAAGAGTTACTCTGAGAAGTAAATGAACTGTGGTGCTCTGAGGACAATTCTGACTGACAAAAAATAGCCAGATGCCATAGCATAATGTTTTTTTCTAGGCTTTAGTTCAGCTAGATAGCAAAGGTGGTGCTGCAAGATTTATTATTAATTAATTCAATTCTGCTAATGGACAGACTGGTGTTTATTTAAATTTCATACTTCTGTACCTCCAGTTAGAGGTTAGAGTGAGTATGAGAGAAAGCAAATAACTATGCATGTTGTAGAGACAATGAAAGTTATTTCCTGCCTTTAAAGGAATTTAAGTGTTTATATCATGCTTAATACTGAGGTACTTCCCTAACTGTGTAGTCAACAGAATAGGTCACAGTCTTAGAAGTTAGGCTTATAGAGCAGCAAAAAAGTAATATGCAAAGATTAAAAGGAGAAAAAAAATCAAAAGGCTTTATAGATAGGTGTATTTTCACTTTTATGATAATGACCAAGTAAGAATCCATCAGTCCTAGCTACTGGTACTGCCCTGAGAGCTGTTATTAATAATGGACTTACCTTAGGATAACAGTTGCAGAGTCTTTGATTATAGCTTTGTATGATGATTTGAAAGAAAGGCTACAGAACATTATAAACGTTTCATTTTTAAACTATCATCTAGTAGCATTTTGGGAGAACACGGTAGGAAGTGAAAGAAAGTAATGCAGGAGGAAGCATCTGCAGGAATATGAATACTAATAGAAGATAAATAATAATTTTCTCAGTGGAACTATACAGAATGAAATTCTAGATCAGATTAAGCCTTTAGACATTATGTCAGCCATGTCACAGCAACCACAAGGTTTGTTATAATGAAGCCTAATGAAGTTTGGTTTTGTTTACATTTCTAGGAGATAGTACTTCACAAGAAGACATTACAGCCCAGGGAAAGCAAGAAATTCTCTCAAAATAAGATGGTAAATAGCCCTGATAAGTATAGCCTACTTCCTAATTTATACCTATGGTCTTCTGGTCAGACATAATTTTTAGTTCATATACTACACTAACATCATGAGTGGTGTCTGATAGTGATGTCCCATCTCAGCCAATTCAGAATACTTTTTGCTATGAGTTTTAATACATAACATCCTGACTATCTTCTAAAATTTCAGCTGCAATTTACACAAACTGTCAAGTTTAGGGTATAAATATTGGACTATAAAGTGTTAATTCCAAAACAGCTTCCTTGCTGGAAAAAAATTAGTCCCTTTCAAAATGCTGGTATGACTTTCATCAAACATGCAAATGGATATAATTCTCCTGAAAGTGACTGACAAATCTGATCTAAGGGCAAGACTTGCAGGCAGTTATTGAGGACATTCAAACAAACAAACAAACAAACAAACAAACAAAACACAGAAACTATAACTCATGTTTATGAATCATCTGCAGCATGCTGTTCACCTGTTTTATTTATTTTGATTTTTAACTCTCAGAAAAAAAGCATGCCTCAATAGGTCCTGAAAATTGACCTAGTAGACTATCATTAACACTCGCCAGTGTACTGACGGAGGACATTTCTGTCATGATACACTTAAATACCTAATAAAATTTAAAATTCTGTTTCAGCGTGGAAAGAAATAGACCAGTTGTCTGCTGTGATTATGTGGTTTGAGAGCGATGGCTACCTTGATATCTACTAGTGGATTGAAAGCAAAATCTAATAACTACATATGAATTCTGAGTAAAGCCTGAAGAATTAAGAGGCAGTCATTATTATTCGCATGCAGCAAAGTTATAAAAGCTGGTGAAATGCATTTTTTCAAAGGGTTCATTTTTCAGGACTGTTGTCACATATTTTACTATTTGGAAAATCGAATGTGTTTTTATTTTGCTTAGCTTGGTGAAGAGGAGAATGGGGACATAATAGGGGGCAAGAGAGACTTCTGAGATGAGCAGTGTGCAAATATCCCAGCATCAGATTTTGTTATGTTCTTTGTTTTACACATGGTAAACAAAAGAATTAAAGGAAACAAACAAGCAAACAAACAAAGATACCCATAAAACTGGTCCTCAGAGATGCATTGTGGAGTTGCTAATGTAACAACAAAAACAGAGAGAAAGCAGAGAGAAATATTACATGTATTTACTGTGTCAACATAATACTTGATCTAAGACTCTATCTCCAAGTATTACTTCAGAACAATAAGTTTTATCAAAAACACTGAAACAGAAATAATGACCTAAATCAAATCTTTAAAAACAATTATTTAGGAAAAACACAAAAATAAATGCTGAGTAGTCATATTCTTAATGTTCACACTTTCTCTACAGATACCATACGTGTTTGAGAGATATTTATAGCCTTAAAAATGAAAACCATTTTACAGTAAATTTTCTCCCAGTCTTGACATTCACAATCAAATTAAGATGAACAAATCAATATACCTTACCAAGTACACATGTGGAGCTAATTTGTTGGCATTTTCTTATTCAGAAAGATATTTAAATGCATGACTAACTTTGCACAGATAGAAATCACAGTTGAGAGAACAATGTGAAATCTACTCTTTGATTTTTCCCCTTAGCAAAAGTGGTGTTTTATGGTTTTACTTCTTTCATACTTGTCTAGATAAGTTTAACATCTGGAAATACTTGATAATTTTTTTTTTCCTCTTATTTAAATGTGGTCTTTATGCATGCTTACACAGAGGTACACCTTTGCACTATACAACTGTTAGGATCCTTCATCACTAGGTGCTGTCTTTACGTCCTCTGATCACAGCCCTGGTGTCAACATGCGAGGATATCTCTTCATATTCTGCTGACTGGGATATATATGTTCTGGTGATCACTGGCATGAAAGATTTATCTTTTTTTTCAGGGAAATTAAAGAAAAACTACTGTCTTAGCAAGATGTTTTCAAATCAGGGGTTAAATGGTATTATATTTTTTTAGGCTATAGGTAACCGCTTTACCATACATCCAACCTGCCAGTGCTCTCATATTCAGTAGAGAATGACAGGAGATTACACCATTACCTTTCTAAAAACCAAATCACCTTTTGCTTCTCTCCAAACCTGATATGGCCCTATCTGATGACAAGGGAAATGTTAAATGAAGAAACTCATCCTACTTGGAGGGTTTAGAGAGGACATTGACTCATCGTTGGTAATACATCCTCATACGAACAAGATGTACTGACAACATCTTTCTTGATAACCTTCAGGCCTTGCTCAATCCAAGGTAGACATGGAAATGTATTTTCATATTCTTCTCTTCAAATATAGTCACAACCATATACATTCCTATGCTATAGGCAGGAAGCCTTATGACGCGAATTGACATAATTTTGTTCTGCATCTTCCTTATGGTCATGACTTCATGAGCACAGCTGCTTCCAGGTACTACATTCATCTCTCAGAGGCAGAAAGAGAAATTTAATATAAATTATTCAAGATCTATTTTTTTTTTGTTAATTTAGTACAAAATACTGATTGATTACCGGCAGATTTCAGACCTCCATCACTCCTACATACTCACTGTATCTCCATACCGAGCTGAGGTAAGGTTTTCATTTCTCAGTAGCCTTTTCTTTATCTGAATTATTGATATCCTGTCTTACATTTAATCATTCTTCAGGGCCTCATTTTCACATCTTACTGCATTCTCTACTGTTCTCTTTGTTTTATGTCACTATCTAGTTCCCAATTTTTACTTCCCTTTCTTTAATTTTTTGTTAGACCTCTATTTTATTTGCTTTCTGTTCTGAAGAACTTCATCTGTGCTTTTTCTCCTTCCCTACTATTCTTTCTTGTTTGCAATAATCTCCATGACACGTGAACTTTGACATCACACTATTGGCTGTGCAGAGGTATGCTAATCTAGTAGTCTAATCTAAAATTTGTGAAGTCAGGTGTCTACATTTTTGGTCTAGAATTACAGAATTTATAGGACGTGCTGGTTAGGAGGTTCGTCATTACTCTGCCTATTGTCAATAGCATGATATAGGAATCTCAAGGCAAGACATATTACTGGTACCATGAACCAACATGAATTTTTTCATTAACTAAAAATGGCCTGAATTCAATTCATGACCCCAAAAGAATGAAATGATCCCACTAGAGGTCCAGATGGAGTGTGCCTGCAGCCTTCATGGTAACACTGCTGCTGGCTGGTGCATTCAGCAAGATTCCTGGACTGGCTTTCGAAAATCTAATATTGTACATTAGACCTCCTTTTCCCATTTTAGTGTCCCTTCTGCAAACACATAAAACAGCCCCATCTTACATTTGGTTAAAAAAGAAAATAAAACAAAAGAAAAAAGAAAAGGAAAAAAAAAAAAGAAAAAAAACTTTTAGACCACTTAGCTCACTTCAAATTTTACCCCATTTTCTCACTCCTGTTTTTATTTATTCTTTTTTTTTCATCCTTTTCTGCTATTCCAGCCAAATTTCTTTTAGTTCTTCATGATCTTGTTGTTTCTTTCTCTCTTTGTCTCCCCATCTGAACTTAAATGGATTTTTTTTCCAATCATTACACAGAACAGCAGAAAAATGAGTTTTTACCATGATGTATCACTGGGAACACCACAAGATCAATTTCTTTCATCTGTCAACATCCACCTATGTCCTTTTTCCTTAGTCAGCCAGAAAAGCCAACCTGGAGAAAATAAAGGGTAAGAAATAAAGCAAAACATGCTGTCATGTTTAGAAAGAATTTACCTATCTCACGGGATAAATACCTTTGTTATTCAAATATTCATTCTCTTCCCACAAAAAATAAATCTGAAGTTACTGGTGGGGAAGTTTCTTCTCCCTGGCTTTCCTGCAACAGAGACTCAGGTATGGATTCCAAAAATTCTTCTTAAGTAATTTATTTGCAAGGTACAGTGTAGAGCAGCTAGAGCTGGGTGCCTCCTGAAGAGAGATCCCCAGCAGAAAAAAACTTAGATAATTATACCCCCATGATCCGACCCCCCACCTTCCATGATTCACTCTGAGCCAACTGCAAAACTAGAGTCTCCCCAATCTCTTCATGTTTGCCAGGTGGGCTGTCAATTAACATTCTGGTCTTCAGTTGCTATTTTGCACCCACAGCTAGAGAAAATAAGTTCTTGGCAACAGCCAAAACGTTCTTCTGTTAGATGTCATTCTGTTCCCTTACTTATCTCCAGGGCTGCAGTTCCTCTTCTAGCTTGAAGCCTTTGAGACCTTTTTTACCTAATGAAGCAGAAAGTGCAAATATTCACAGCTTGCAGAAGTTATGCTAAGCAAACTTAACTTACACTAAATGAATTCTACATAAGCAGTTTCTAAACAAGTTCTATAACAAGCAGTATATCAAATGATTCAGTAAGTTAAGGCAGTGTATTCCATAATTTCTGCATTAAAAAATTCTTTCTCCCTTGTAGTAGTAATAAATTCGACGAATCCAGACGCCGGCATAAGCTCTTTGATCGAACGGGCGGGCCGGGCGAGAGTAAGGAGTCTAATTCAATGTGAATTTACCATCCATACTCTTTAATGAACTCTTAGACAACACTGAATATCAATGTCCCCAAAACCACGTTTTTCCAAGCCTTATATACTCTATACCAAAAGGCCATGCGGCAAGTGCAGGCTACAATTGGTTACACTTACAGTCACTCATCCCCCCCCACTATGGTGATTGGCTGCAGGGCACTGTTCACAGACTGTTCATGCGCAGCGGCAACGCCCCTCCTGCAGCCTGGGTCGAGGGCAGAGCAGCTTCTGTTTACTTTCCTTTTGTCTTTGGTGCTTCAGGGAGATCCTTCCGTGTAGCACAGCTGGATCAAGCTCTGGTTTGTTCACAGCACACAGCCAGAGACTCTCCACACTCCCTTCCACCTTTCCTCCCTTCCTCCCTTTCTTTCTCCCTCCCTCCCTCCCTCCCTCCCTCCCTCTCCCTTCTTCCTTTTGCTGCATTATCTCTTTCTTCTCTTTCCCTTTCTTCCTTCCCCTCCTTTTTCTTTCCCTCTTTCTGTCTCTCTTCTCTGCTTCTTTCTTTCCTTCCTCTCTCTTTCCTCCCTTTGTTTCATATCTAGATCATTCAAATTTTTGATGTCTTTATGCTTATGCAAAGTTTACAATGTTGTTCTATTGAGTGGCAGAGCTAATATACTCACTTTTAGTCTGACATTTCCTTTAATGCTGTGCTAACCTTCCAGTGGACTGGTTGTGCACCCGAACTAATAAGTGTTCTATACTATTGATGTCTTTCTTCTGTTGTCCTCATGTTCTATTTGATATCATGGCTTCATGAGAACAGTTCTGCTTCAATCTTTCCATTTTTCTGCTGGTGATATTTTGTTAAATGTTGTTCAATTTTTGTTTTGGCTTTGATAATATTCTGAGTATCTCCTTTCCTTGAGATGACTGTGTTTATCAAAAAACCTCAGTGTCTTTTTCACCTATTTCTTTGTTTTACCTGAACTCATCATGAGGTTCTGTTTCACTGTACACCTTCCTTCTTTCTTTTCCTACTTATTACTGTTGTCATACATTCTGTGTAAATTATTGAGGTTTCTGCCAGTCGACCTATGGCCCTCATGCTCTCTTGGACTCTGCAATTTGCAGTATTTGCCATTGGATATATTTTTTCTTCTTCATTCACTGGTTTTTATTGAGTGACTTTATGTTCACTTATAAAGCTGAGAAGCTCTCAAACAAAGTATGAGGAGAGGTTTTTTTCCTAGACAATGTGACTTAGGAGCAGAAGAATGAAGGAGCAGGTTCTGAACACTTCTAAACAGATTAAGTCCTGGGAAATATGATGATGATAGATAAAGAAATAGTAGGAAGTCAAAGAGAACCCCAGCTTGAGAAACTAATGGTGATAAACATATATGTCTAAGCAACAAGAACAGAACATTTACTGGAGTTTGGAGGGTGGGGGTAGGGGGCAGAAGGTGGATGATTTTCCCTTGTGAAATGCTTTGTAAGGAAAAGAGAAAAGGAAAAAAATACAAATGTATATAAATCATAGCTTAAAGGCATGTGGACAACAATAGAATATGCTAAAATTCATGGTGACTCAAAACTGAAAATATATTATTCGAAGATTTCTTTTTGGTTTCTGGTTATTTATAATTATTTCACTTTTTTGAAAATGTATAATCCATTTTTCAGCTTCATTCTTCATTAACTGTTTTTAAGAAAGTATAAGACAAAACATGATTTACGCACATAGCTTCTGATTTAGAAGTTGTCCTATGTCAGAAGCATTCACAAGCATTTCACAGGCTTTACATAAGGACTATTCTCATTCTTTGAAAAGGCAGTGATGAGATGAAACATATTGCAACACTTTTTGAGAAGACACTGATTTACATCTTCAGGGAGTTTTTAACAGGCCAGATTTAAACACTACAAGCTATGACAAAATCAGAATCCACAGCTGGATGTAAAATTTTTGACCTTGTTTTTCTTTATACAAAAAAGGCATAAACGTGTCTGGCAGAAGAATGAAAATACTTCCTTTAACTTCAGTAAGGTTGAGATCAACATTCAGTCTTGATCTCCTGTGGTGTGCCAGCAGTAACAGAAAAAAACAGGGCTGCAAAATCAGTCAAGTGAGGTTACTGATATCTTTATATAGTACTAGACACTGGCATAGGACTACAAGTATATTTTGCCTGTCATTTCACTCCTATGTAAAAGAGTGAAGTAGCTTTTCTCCACACTTAAAAAGAAAAAGAGATGATCAGGTTGTATATTGCAAATTTTGTGAATATTGCATTAATGAAAAGGAAGTGGAGTATTTGCTTTGGATAGTATTCTCTAGTTTGCTTCCCCCAAATGCAGCATAATGTCCTACTGCTTTGTCACTTTATGGAGACTCTATTCATGATCATGTGCATAATAGTTTAAAAATACAGATAACCTAGGTAGATGTATACCAAGTTCTTAAAAATTTGGTCAGGTGTTGGTATGAAGCACCAAAAGAAAGACACTATAGGGCAGGTGCAGAATTATACCTTTCATGGCAAGTGAGGAGAGATGGACTGTGACTTCTGGGATTTGGGTGTTGTTTCACATGCCCTAATGGACTAAGTTTCTTGGAGTTACTTTATACAGCAAATTGCTGGGTTTGTTTGTGTAAGGCAATGCTCCCAGTAGGAACTGGTTATCACAACATGGGAGGGATACTCAACTACCTCACAACTGTTGCTGTAGGATAAACCTGAAGTTCATTCTTAGATTATAATTATTATTTACATTCCATAGCTTTAGTCAAAAGATAAACTGTTACCAGAAAATCAATTTGGCATAGGTAAGAATTCAATGCATCAAACATTTTTAATGACTGATGTTTTATAATATCTTTCAAAAACATCTGGTAATTTTTTAGAGATTATATATAGATATTTGAAAGTTACTTGTGAGAAATAAGTGAGAAACCCCTATAAAAATAAAGTTTAAGTTATTTCATATATGAATTTATCTTCCAAGTAGGAACTAACCAGTGTATTGACAAAATGAGCCATATTGATATAAAAGGAAACAGCAAAGTCAGAGTCATTAAAAATGGGAAAAGATCCCAGAAATTACTGACAGACTCTTGAGAAAAGCTGGTTATTTTTGATTCCCACTGAAGTTCAAAATTACTAACCATGAAGTTTGGCACTTTTTTGTAATTTTTTGGCAAAAATGAATTCAGAGGTTTCAGGTGTTGTCCTCTGTAAGTTTCTGTATACTTGCAATGAGCTGTGCTTCGACTCAATTAGTTGGGCAACATCTGTTCTCTGTTTTTCCATAGTTTCTAAAGGATTTGATCTTGTACCAAAAAAGCATTTTCAGTACTGTATATCATTAACATGGAATTTAAACATAATTCATGCTACTGTAATTTCTGCTCTAACTCCTGAATTCATGTTCTACAGGATACCAGGCAACTACTGGGCCTCTTCAGGACTAACCCACCCTAAAACAACAATGCTGATGTCTATTTTACAGTCAGACCAGATTCACTGGGCAGCTGATTTTGAATTGCTCCATTGCTTTTGCTGCCCAGGAACAGATTCCACCATGAGTTGTATAAATATCTGACCTGACCACAGCCCTGTATAAAAGTGACAGGACTCTGTCAATTTATTCAATTCCATTATCTGCTCAAAAGTATTTTCCCTTCTTTTTACTCCATTTAAATATGTAGAAACGTTCTGTAGCTACCAGTTTTTATAAAACTTCTACACACCTAAAAATGTTGTCTGTTGGTTTATTAGGAGCTGCTAGGCTACAGAGCACGTTGTAAATTTTAGCTGCCATTACACTTCAAAGAACTACTGCCTTTTTTCTCATGGGTTGTACCAATAGCCGTTACCTATTATTCCAGTCTTTCAATTACAGCTGATCTTCTCTTGAACTACCAGAAAAATCCATTTTCTCCAGATGTCGAAAGCTGTAACCCCTATTTTTTTAAATGGAACAATCACAACACCGGAGTTTTGCAGCCTCCTTTTACTGCCTGTGTCATTACATCAACTTTCAATAGTCACTTCTGTTTCAAAGCCCTGGTGAAATCCTGTCCTCCTATCTTGCCTTGCAGAACGAAACTATAATGATAACCCTATGTGGCAGAGTGAAAGCAAAACCATTACAAACTTCACTGGCTCTTCAATTATCTCAAGACTGAAAGAACAAAATAGGAGCACTCACAGCTGCATAAAGAGATGCTAAAATAGCCCTCGATAACCCATGTAAGTACTTGTGTCTAAAGTTACTAGGATTTGATTTGGAAGAGGTGTGTAAAGCATTAGGTTACATACATTATGTATCTTAATTATATGAACAAATTAACAGCATTTTTTTTTTCTGTTTAGCAGAATAAAAATAAGATGATCAAATAAAATACAACAAGTTTTGATGCAGCCCTTCATGATGGTGTGGGAAATCAGTGTGCTTAAACGTAGTCTCTGTCCATGCTGTGTTCTACAGATAAATGCAATATAATCATATGCATGGACTGGAGATCAGATCAGATGACCAAGAGTTTGTTATAGGAATGAAACAAAATACTGTAGCATGCAACTGAAAATCTTCGACCGCAAAATGCTCAGCAGTTCTCTCGAGAATATATCCCTTTTGTATTAAGCCCTCTAGGAGGCAAGGTCAAAACTGTCTGTGCTCTAGAAAGTTGACAGTTAACTAAGACTAGGCACTACAGCAAGGCTACAAATTGTGCTGAAGAAACAGGCCAAGAAGTCAACTACTTACTTATGTTTTATGATGTATATGAACCTAAGTCATTCTTACAGTGCAAGTGAAACAATATGCCAAACTACTTAATCTGGATCTAAACTTTTATGCAGTTATTAGGTCAAAAAGATTAAAATCATGCTATTTTTTGTTGAGAAGTGACCCAAAAGTGATTCGAAGTGTCACTTAAAAAACTTACCAGAAAATAAGTATAAAAGATTCAAATGCAACTATAGATGTAAGAATATAATGTCATTGTTAATAATAAGATGATTCATGTGGAAATAATACGTTTAATGATGTGATTGGAGGGTTTCTTCTTTGACTTCACCTTTTTGTCAAATTTCACTTCTTCATTTATTTATTCATTCATTTAGTTAGTTAGTTGTTGGTTTTGTGCAGCATGGTATTAATTTTTTTTCATTGATTTTGTAAGTCCTATCTTAGGCTGCTGCTTGGAGACATTTCTACAGCAAGGCTGGATACATTTTGCTTTATGGGCAGGGAGAGAATGCATGGTGGTTAGCTGAAACATGCTGCAGCTTTTATTAGTGTGCAAAATCACTACAAAGCTATTCAGTTTTTGATTACTAGACATAAGTTTAATGTATGAATAATTGTTTGGTAAAGAGCTGTTTTCACAAAGATAACATCATAACTAAATATAGCATTCCTTTCAGCTTTCACTGACAGGGTTCACTATTTTCTTCATAAATCCTACTATTTTGTTTTCAGTAGGAGACACAAGATATTTAATATTTCTTGCTATGTAAAACTGACATGAGCTAAAAAGTTATATCACTGCAACTGAGATAAACTGCAGATACTGTAACATGCTATTGTGCCTGTTTGTTTTGTTTGTTGTTGTTTGGTTTGTTGTTGTGGGGTTTTTTTTTCCTGATGCTAAACAGGCCTTCCAAATGTTAGTGCACTGAATAAATGCTTATTGTAAGTATAGGCCCAAGCTTGAAGAAGGTTTCAGATTCTTAATAGCTATTTATTTAAAACACTACAGAGAATGTTCTCAATTTTAAAAAGAAATCATAACTTTACATATCACATTTGAGAAATGAGATTGATTTTATTACAATACAACCACCCTGTAGGCACACAGTATGCTAGCTAGTGATCCAAAAAGAAAGTGAATATTTATAATGCTTCATTAAGCGACTATGACTGTAAAAGTACAGTGATTTATTTTATTTTTTAAAGGGAGAAAAGAAGTTTTAGGGAGCAATGTTTACTTAGATGTACATCATATAAAAGAGATGATTTTAAAACTGTGTAATGTTATTATGTTTTCAAGTCAATAATATTTATTAATTGACTAATATTTTCTCAGGCTTTTAGCCTGGAGTTAATTATTTAAGGCCAAGGAAAATGTCAGGCCTCAAAAATTGATTTTCAAGCGATAGGTGTAACAAGGATAACAATCAACCTTTTGTTTTCCTTTTATCTTTCCCTTTTTCTTTCCATTTTATCTTTCATTTTTTCTTTCCCTTTTTGTTGAAACTGTACATTCTAGAGGTAGAAATAAAGTTATAAGACAAAAGGCATTTTGAAACAAGAAAACAATCTACACATAGTTCTCATATGTAATGCTTAATCATTTCTCAATGGCAGCTTGACAGACAGTGGGTCTCCAAAACTGTTGTTGCCTTATTCATAGCAGAGGATCAGTTTGAACTCTTCCACTATTGTCCTGGATCTCAAAATTTGGCCTTCTTAATCAAAACCCATTTTTTACAGTTGGTTGAAAGAAGATAATAATGTTGTGGTTTTGTTTTATTTCTACTCTTTTTTAAATTGAAAATATTTCTACTATTGTTTTTAGAAATAATGTGAAAAGTGATTAAAAGTGATACCCATCAGTCATTCCTTTCTGCCTGTTTTCTTAACAAAGTTTCCAACTGGTTAATAATAGATCTATGTAGTAAATATTTGATGAGCCATTACATACATTGGTAAATATTCAATTATTATTATTATTAAATGTCCCTAACACTGACAGAAAATACACAAAATGTTCATCTGCCATTCCTGGAGAAAGGTCATTTTTAGGGCTAGTTACCAGGATTAATTTGTTTGGGTTTCATTCTTAATGATTTTTGTATTTGCTTCTTGACAATGTTGTTCTAATTTTGCTGACAACATTAGCACCTGTAGTTTTGATTGATGATCACACTTTGGGAAGGCATTTATAATTTATGTCTTTTCCTTTTAAGTGCCTCATTGCCAGCACAATATTGCTGTAATTTAAGACATTACCTTTAACAATTACATAAGTGTTAAGTACATGTAATAAATACTTATAAATACTTATATAGCTCCCTAATTGAACTTTAAACTGTGTGTTAATTTGACATTTACACTGAATATGAGAAAGCATGAATCTAGGTTTGTACATGACTGCAGACGTGTAGGAGGAGAAAGAATCCTTTACACTTCAAGAAAAGTGGTTGTGACTTCTGATAATGACTATGAGAGAAATGTTGTCATTGCATCTGAAAGGACATGTGCCACAGAAACACGCCGAGGTTAGTTTAAGGGACAACAAGGTCCAAAACAACTTTTATTAAACCGGTGAGAAACAGGGTTTTAGCACTCAAAAAGTGACTTAAATACAGGTTCGGCTACCAGTTGAGGAGAACTACTAAGGGGCAGCAACGAATACAGCAGGCGGTCCACAGAGTGAATACACATGGCTTCACCAAAACAATGCCAGAGCCGTCCCTGAGTCCCGGAGGAGTACACACTTGCCTGAACATGGTGTGGGGTTATTTTAAAAAGATACACGTACTCGTAGTGAGTACGGAAAGTGTACAATCGCGATTCTGCAAGGGTTAATTTATAATACACTCACAATCCTGTGAGGGTTAATATACGTGCAGATGTGCATGGAATATTACATGTGCTTATGTGGAAGCACGGGAGGAAAATACACTCACAATTGTGCGAGGAAATAATTTATACACGTGCTTGTATTAAGCACGGAAATTACATGTGCAAATGTGCACGGAAAGTATACGTGTTTGTACTAAGCACGGAAAGTACGCGGTCTTATGTGGAAGCACGGGAGGAAAATACACCCGCAATTCTGCGAGGATTAATTTTACACGTGCTCATATTGAGCACGGAAAGTTACACGTGCATATGTGCACGGAAAGTAAATACACTCGCAATCCTGCGAGGAGAAATTTTACTCACACCCGTGGCGGCCAGGCAAGCGGAGTCTCCATCCCGGGGAGGGGGGTTCTCGGCAGCAGCATCTCGCTTGTGCTCCAAGAGACCCACGACAATGGGCGGAGTCTCAACGAGAGTCCCGTTTTTATTGGCTGATCAGATCTGATCGTAGGCATTCCAGAAGCTTCCCTGCACCCCCACCCTGGCTGTGGGGTGCCCCTGAAGCTTCCAAACATCCCTCACACTGGCCGCGGGCACCGAGCGGATCACTGGCGCCTCCGCACTCCCTTCTCCTAATGGCACTGGCCAGGGGGCTCTGGGGCCAAACAAAAGAAGCTGTTAGCCTCAAACAGCAGAGACAGAGGGAGATGTGCCTACTCCACGATGAAGGAGGGAGGGGGAGAGACAGGGGTTTGCATCCTGCCACAACTTGACAGAGCTCTACAGAGGTCAGGTCAGTCCTGCTTCTATGAAAGGGTGAGATTTTAACAGAAGCCATCCATAGAGAAAAAAGAGAAAAAAAAAAGCTGTGAAGTGAAAAGTAAGTCTTTTACAGAAGTAAACCAAGGCTATGAACCAGTGGTAGTTGATAAATCACTTGGGTATGCTCAGTAAAGGTGACAATTCATTGATTTTTTTTCTTTTTTTTTTTTTTTTTTTTTTTGAGGAAGAGTAGAAGAATATATTAAAGAAACAAAAATGTACAGGAGTATAATATGGGACACTACATGAAATTGTAGCAGAAAACATAGAAAAATAATCATTCTAGTTACAAAAAATCAAACATCTCTCAGTTCTGTAGCAGTAAAGTTCACACATGCTGTTTCTGTCGTTTGTCAGCAGTCTGGAAAAGTAACTGACTGATGACACAGTCAGTGAAACAAAAGAAAAAGACAAACTGGACAGGTGACTAAGGGACCTGTGGAAATGAAATAAATAGGTACCATCATGGCATGTAAAAGTGTGTGCTTAAACATGTCAGACAATACTTCATAGTAAGTAGTAAATTAATGGAAACTGAAGGAATACAAGAGACTTGGACATCATTCTAGAAGCTGATTTAAAATTACTCCATATCTAGCAAAAATTATGGCAGTGATGTCATAACAGATAAGAGAGATGTAGATGATAATAGAAAATAATAGTAATAATGGTACAAATTTGTCTTTTATGAGGCATCTGCATCTGAAATAGATTTCTTTGTTCTCATCCTATTTACAGAAAATTGGTAGATGACAATGTGAATAAAGGCCTAGAGGATCTCCAGAAACTGAAATGCTTGAAATGTTTACCACAGAGCATAAGAGATGCTCGTGCAGGCTGTGTTTGTATTAGGGATTCATTGATATCAGTTAGTCCTGATCCAACAAGAGCAGATTAATAGATAAAAGTTTATGATTCTGTAGTTTCTCATGGTTCTATTCGATGTGGTTGATGGAGTTTATACCAGATAAAACTGAATACTTGGGCCGAATGTCTCTTTTATCCTGCAAGCGTTTGTTTCCTTGACTGTGCACACTTCCTCATACCTGCAGAGGAAACACCATGTCTTTTCATCCGTTTCATATGGATGACTAACACATCAGCGCATTTGTGTGTTCCCACCACCTTCACCCTGACAATCCCTGTAGAACTAAAACCTGATTTCTGTTCACACTCTTGCTGTTGTTAACCAATATTTCTAAGTGAGATCGTATGGTGGCTGCTGCCCAACCCAACTGTCCTCGTCCAGCTTTGTCAGCGTCCAAAGAAAAGGGTCAGAGTGGAGCTTTCATCCTTTGACTGCAGCAGCTAATGCAGGACACTGATCTGTTTGATCCCAGCTCTGTTATACTCCCTTCAGTTTGAAAAGCAAAACAGATTAAGATCTGCCTTTATAGTGATTTAGTGGAGGTCTTGGCCCAGTTAGTGCACATATATTTAGTGATTAGGAAACTCTGTTGTCCCCTGCTATGAACTGGTCTTTGACATCCTCCCTTCCAATTTCCAGAGCCTAAATTTCTCTTCAAGAGTGGGACCGCACTTCTGGTGAATTTTGCTGTTATCATTCACTGGCAAGCCAGTTCAGAGTGGGTTATTCTATCGTATTCCAAATGATGACCAAGGTCTCTGAGATGAAAGGGCAGCTGGAAAGGTAGTTTCAGGCTCATAAATTAGCTGAAGTCTGAAAGATTATGAACACAGTACTTATCCCTTTTACAAAGTACAAGAACCATTTCTGGTTGTCACAGGAGCTCAAGAGCCTTGTATTGACATGTGCACAAAGTCTATGTTGGAGTACCCAGTGACCATGTGACCATGACCCAGTTCACTGCCTGGTGTCCCCACTGGGCAGTAGAGAGCAATTGGATTGTTTTTTGTGGTGAGATTCCTGTTTAGCCTCTTCACAAAGGAATATGTGCCTTAGACTTCACTATTTCAAGGGTTCTATCAGTACTGAACATTACAAACTGAAACAAACTTTATGACGTATTGAAACATACCAAATAAAATGTAAACCCTCCTCTCCTTATTTTGAAATAGTTTTGATATGATTCCTCCTTCTTCTTCCCCAGTTCTCTAAACATCCTACTGTTAGTAACAGAATCAATTTTACAAGATGTTCCCTTCTGGAACAGGTGCAAAACTGATTCACCCTTTGCATATCGTGTTTTACCTAATAAGGGATTTGAGTACATTCTTATCAACCTAGCATTTATCTTAGCCCAAATATGCCTAGAATGAGAATAAATATACACAGTATCTCTGGAAATTAAGCTAGTCAGCAGTTATGCAATTATAGAGTAGTGCGCATGTGCAGTACCCAAAGGTGAAAAGGACAGAAGCGATGAAGACTGCTTACTTCATCCTGAAGACCCCCTGAAAGACCACCAGGGGACACTGCGCATGATCAAAGTAGTTCCAAGGTGTTGCAATCGATGTTGCAATAAATGTTGAGTAACTATTACATATTCTAATGATCCTAAAGAATATATGAATATGTATGTGAATGGATTGTATAAATACTGTGCAACTTAAACTGACCGCTGAAGCCAGCTTTGGGTGCGAACCCCTGGTTTCCCAGCGCTGAAGTAAAGCACCGCATATAACTACGCCCGTGGTTATGTGTCCTGATTGCTAACACTACCAATTACTCTTGTGAGCAAATCAAAAAAGGATTAAAATGGCTGCAGTTTCTAATTCTGCAGAGATTACATTAGCAGGGCATAAAATTCTACCAAATGCTTTGCTGCGGATTTAAAAATACATTTTTTATCTGATTTCTCTTGATTTCAATTTGCAGAGTTCTCTACTCTGAGAATTCCAGAAACTTTTGAGTTAGCACCCTGAAAACTATACTTCTTAGTAGTTTTATTTTCACAAATTGATTTGATCTAAGTAAAAATTTGGAAGGTTAAAGCTGCAGGTAAATGGTCACAGAACAGAAAATTAATGTAGTTAAATATATTTTAGTCAGTCTTAATTTGGGATTTTTTTTTCAAATGATAGATCAGACATATTCTAATTCATTCTGTAGCATTCAGCAATTGTGCATTCTCTTGTGTATACCATTTTATTTTTTTATTCCTGAATGACAGAGTGTAACAGTATTAGAATAGAATTTTGTCATGACCTATCCAAAGAGTGAGGTATAAACAAATTACAGAAGGCAAGAGCTTGCTACTCAGTAAAATATCAAAGCCAGCAGGGGTTGGAGGTACGGAAGAGGAGACAAAGAAACTCAGTCTTTCTTCTCTTCTTCTTTCATGGGAATATGAAACAATCTACAAACACTTTTATTGTGGGTGGAAAAGAAAATCATCCAGTGCTGTATTTAAGGTGGTAATCTGTAGTGAGAATTTTTCACATAGTTTTTAGCATGAAAGATCTATTTTTAGGAATGTTGCATTGCTGTGAGCCTCAAAAGATCAGTCACCGCTCATAAATCTGTTTAGGAATATATTAAGGGTGAAGTCTTTGCTTCAGGATACAGACTATCTTGAGGGTGGGAAGTCTGTTTAATGAAAGTCAAGTGAAGTTTTGGCATTTATAGTATGGATAGAATTTCAAAGATTTATGGGCTTTTTTAATACAACTGTATACCTCTAAGTGAATCTTGCTTGAACACTCAGTCCTGTGAGTTTTGTCATTACGCTTCTAACTCGTAAGTCACTCTGCCTACCTACACTCTATCATCACTACAAACCATTTTCATTCATTAGAAGTGTACACTTGAATTTAGTGCAAATAAATATACATAATTGGAAAGGAGAATGCAGAGACGACAGTCACATGCTGTTTAATTTTGCATTAACTCTGCAATACGAGAAACTGCTTGAACATTTCTACTACCAATCTACACCAAAATGTAAAACACCAAAACTTTTCTATGTGATGAAAAACAAGAAAATACAGTAAACATACATAAAAAAAAGACTACAGATACATTAGTCATTGACTGATTTCTGAGACTAGATTGTGAATTTGTTTAGAAATTGTAAGGAACATTTAACAAAGAACTGTTGTTTTTACATAACTGAGGACCTGGCGCCTGACCCTAGCAGGGGGGAAGGACCGAGAGACATCCGACTATGAATTCTTAATGTAATACACAGTTTCTTCCCGGAATACGGACTGACACCTGTATACATACTGATACCTGTATTTACAAGCTAAATTAGAGGGGAAGGACCGAGAGACATCGGACTATGAGTTCTTAATGTAATACACAGTTTCTTCACGGAATATGTTCTGACACCTGTATACATACCGATAGCTGTATTGACAAGTTAATTTAGGGGGAAGTGTAGCCCAAGTACCAGAAATCCATATCTTAAATAGATTGATAAGGGGAAGGGGATTGTATGCGTCGGGATAGTCTGTAAACCCTGAAGTACCCAACCAATGGGGAACAGGGGAGGGAAATTGCAGTCGGGATTTTGGGGAAACATAAGCAGGGGCTTTTTGCCACGTTCGGTGTGCCTGCCTTTAGGTAGAACACCCGGTCTTGCAAAATCGTTATTAAAATATGCTTTGCCAAGAGATCCTGCCTGGGCCTATTATATTTGCAAAAGAACTGTTTCCTACAAATCTGGGGGCTCGTCCGGGAGAAACGTCGTCATCTTGGGGGTCCCTATCGCCGAAGGACAGGAAGGTGCACCCTGTTGATTTCAACGGTCCTGTGGATCATCGGTAGGGACTCCAGGAGAGACCCTGAGGCTGTATTGAAAAGGGCGGATCTCTGCAAACCATAGGGGAAAGGTAAAAGGAAAAAGTGGTAGGCACAATACAAGCGACCAGACAACTCTGTGCACAGACCAAGGTAAGAAAACAGACTGTTAAGCATTACCTTGGTGGTCGGGGCATTCTGAGAGGAGGGGTGAGGTGGAAGGAGGGGCCTCGGGACTCAGAATGGGAAATGTAAAGGAAAAATGATAACATTCCTCCATATAGTCCTTTAGGGAGGATGTTAAGGTATTAGGGAAACCTGTGATGTACAAAAGGAAGGATAAATAGAAAATGATAAAGTATTGTGTTTTACCTGAACAAAATAGCCGATAATAGAGCGGAAGGTATTCTGACCAAAATACGGATCCGATGACAATTGGCTATGCCAAGATCTGAAAAAAAAAAAAAAAACAAAACAAAACAAAACAAAACACAAACTGCGGGGGGTTTAAATCTTCCTCCATACCAGGGTGGGTTCCAGTCCCTCCCTTGCTGCAGCATGTTTATGAGTGTAAAGTGTGTGGCCTGATCAGTGTAAAGTGCACATATAAGGGGGTTCAAGTCTCTTTTGAGAATTGGAAAATATCCTTTAGACATAAACTGTTGACCAAGTCTGAGACTAGGACTGGATCCAGCTGCACCTAAACTCCTCTCTGAAGGAGTTTAGAAAGCAAGGAGGTCCTTTCTGAACCTCATGACTCAACGGGAGGGTCTCCCTGAATTTTTTAGTGATGGGAAATAAAACTCGGCATAGAAAAGGGGACGCCTTGGGCCGAGGTATTGAAAAATTGGGAAAAATTTTAGCTACAGTTGGGAGTAATTTAACTAAGGTGCTTGCAGAGCTGGTCTCTGCTTTCTGTATAACCTCTTGATTCCGTCCCCAACTCTTTGTTGTCCTTACTGCTTTTGCTGGGCTTTACCCTGGGATTGCTAAAGCTATTTTGCAGTACAGCCAGCAGCAGATGTGTGTGTGTGTATGTGTGTGTAGGGGAAGAAGTGTGAAGGAGGGGGATGTATATGTGAATGCCCTCCAGTGTTACATGGATGCACTCCCTGGCACCCTGGGGATTTGATTATGTGAGGAAATCAAACTCTTAAGTTAAGGGAAGATGGGGTTCGATGTGCCTCATTATTTTCTAATTTTTTTGGGATATAATCTATCCTGAGCCGATGTTAACCTGTTATTGAGAGAGTTGGTCCGTCATTTAAAAGAATGTGGAACTAACCCTACAGACAGGGGGGAACTGCCTGGCCCCAAGGTGATTCTAATTGAGATTATAATAATCAAACAAACGGAGATAATTGACAAACTGTGGTTAAAAATCTGATAAAAGCTTTCGGGGTTTTGAGGAGATAAGAGTAAGTTGAACTGAAGTGCAGGAATGTAGACAGAAGCCAGAGGAGCACCGACTGGGAAAGATTTTTGGAAGGCTTTGTAATGAACTGATAGCAAGTGTGTTTGTGGATCTATGGAAGTATTTCAGAGAGCATGTGCTAGGTTGGCAGGAAGATTTTGCAAAAATTCTGAGTGTGGTCATGTTTGTGTATGATGGTCAGGAAGAGAAGCAGAAAGTTGAAGGAGACTGATTTGTTAGCAGCAGCTTCAGCTGGGAATTTGCAAGTGAAAGATAAAGATTGGAAGGAAAAAAAAAAAAAAAGCAGAAGATTTAGACTGAAGTTGGTGATAAAAGTGAGAGAATGAGAGAAAATGGAATGCTATTATTGTGGAAATCTGGGCTTTTTACCCTGAGGATGGCAACTGTTAAAAATGACTAAAGGAAGAAAACTCAATACACTTTGGAAAATCAGAAGGGCTGAAAATATTTTTGGTGTTTCTTTTTTGCGAGGAAACTTGTTTAAATCACAAAAGGGCATATAATTGGTAAAGTAGGAGGTAATGAGGTCTAGTTTTTAGTAACAACGGAAGGTACCCTATCCCTTCTAAATTCTACCCTAAAAAGATCTAAAACTGAAGAAAGAGTTGTAATAAATGGGGTAGCAGGGGGGAAGGAGAGATGATTATTAATAAATTCCTATTTGTGATAATAAGAATTAAAAGTGTATGGGGAAGGAATATATTAGTGGAAGATTCCACAGCTTATTTATTAGAGAAAAATATTTTACAGGTTCTGGGTGTGGAAGCACAGTTACTGCCTGGGGGGGTGACAAGGAGGAAATTTGAAAGCTATTATATTACCTGGAAGTTTGTGTTGGTTTTGGCCAGGGTGGAGTTAATTTTCTTTGTGGTACCTAGTATGGGAGTATGTTTTTTGATTTGTGCTAAAAACAGTGTTGATAATACAGAAATGTTTTAGTTATTGTTGAGCAATGCTTGCACAGAGTGGCCTGTTCTGCCTCCCACACTGCTCCACCAGCAAGTGGGCTGGGGGGAAGCGACAGCCAGTGGCACACTTATCTAAGCTCTTAGACCCAGTGTCTTGAGTGTGTGCAAACTGCAGCAGTAACCGCTCTTCTGGTGAAAGAAAGTAGGAAATTAAACCCTGCTGCTTTCCTGTGGAGAGATGACAATGGGCTGCTCCTCTTCATAGATGGGTCTTCAAGGATAATTCAGGGGAAAAGACAAAATGAGTGTGCCATCATTGAAGGTGTGAGTGGTGAAATAAGAAATGGGAAGGTTGCCTAATAACTGGTCAGCTCAAACATGCCAGCTATAAGCTGTCAATCAGGCACTACAAATGTTAGATGGAAAAGAAGGTACCATCTGTAATGGTTCTAGATATGTATTTGGAGTAGTGCACACCTTTGGGAAAATCTGGGAAGAATGGGGTCTAATTAATAGTACAGGGATAGAATTGGTTCATGAAGAACCAGTTGGACAAGTGTTACGTAATCTGATGTCACCAATAGAAGTGGCTGTAGTACATGTTAATGGCCATCAGAGCAGAAACTCCTTTTGTGTCAGGGGAAATTGGTTATCAGATGAAATGGCCTGAGAAGCAGCCTTAAAACCTGAAGTAATAACTGTAAGTTATCTCACCCTTGAGGTCCTGACCCCACAGGAAATTCTAGTTTTTGATGAAAATAAAACGAAGTCCTCCAAGAATTAGAAACCAGGCAACAGAGTGGGAAATGGGTACTCCCAGATGGTAGAGAAATGTTAAATAAGCAAATCATGAGGAAGGTATTAGCGGTTTTACATCAGCAGAGTTATTGGGGAACACAAGCAATGTGTGACATAGTAGTGGAATTTATACTATAGCCAAGCAAATTTGTGAAAGATGGGTGGTTTGTAAAAGAATAAATAAAAAGGCACTTAAAAAGCAGCCTGAAGGAGGGCAGAGTCCAAGTTTACAACTCTTTCAAAATATTCAAGTTGATTTATCTGTAGCTGGTCGAATTAAATACATACTACTGTTGGTTGATCACCTTACCAGATGGGGAGAAGCTTTCCTTCTGAGCACTGCCGCAGCGGCAGTGGTAGCAAAAGTTTAATAACAGGTGGACCTCCACAGTTTGAAACTAAGGATTTATTTCTCAAAAACTGTATACTTGGGTTGTCTTGTCTATCTTCTCTCAGGCATCAAGGCCTTCTGGCACAAACTCTGCCTTTAGAGTTTGCAGCTCACAAGTTTCAGCCTGAAAACTGGGTCCTGGTCAAGTCCTGGAAAGAAACAAAGCTTCAGCCAGATTGGGAAGGAGCATTTCCAGTTCCGCTGATCATCAACACAGTGGTACGACCAGCTGAGAAAGGGTGGACTCATTAGACACGGATTAAAGAGCCAATCAAACCTCCAAAGGACAATGACGAGCGGCAAGTATTGACAACTGACGACCCCCTTCAACTAAAGATACAGACGACTAAAGATACAGAGATGAAAATGAAATGAAACTTTTGGGGATTGTTAATCCTGTATATGTAGAATTTACAAATGGGTTACTTAACAAACATCACTGAAACTGAAGGTTACCTAACAATTTGAGTAGACGGTTGCCACATCCTTAACTGTGGGGATGTACAGAGCTAAAGAGAATTGAGTTATGAAAACAAACATGTGTCCAAGGAGACTGAGTCTAAGGATGATTTAAATAAGTGCACAGTTTTTATTGCTGTCTCTCATTGCCCCTGGTACAGTGTTATCTGGACCACAGAGTTTAGGGGATGGACAGTGAGCAATGGACGGTTATAGAGTTGAAAAGAAAAATTACCCTATCTAAAGGACAATCTCTCCCGGGATGTGAGTCTCTGCAGTGCAACCCTTTGCTAATTACAAGACAGGGAGCAGATGGTTCAGTAAGTGGGGTTTATGGATCACAAACAGACATTAGTAGAAAAGATGCCCTGGGAAGGTTCAAAATATATGGAGATACAAATGCCTGGGTAGAATGGATCAAATATGTGGTGCAAAGCCTAAACAAGAGCAATTGCCTGTGGCCCAAGTGGTACCCTTCCCTCTGGGATGGAGCGAAGATTGACAGGGGATGGAGTGCATCTTAGCCTTATACCAAGACTCTATGGCATGGGGAAATAAGTCGTGTCATACCATCTCCCTACTATTTCCAGCTTTGCAGGGAAAAATATCAAAATTCCCCTGGAATTTTCAGGAATAATTGGAAATCATACTGCCTGTCTCTCATGATGGGGCAGGAATGATACCAAGTTCCTAGGAACGTGAGTAGGTGTGTAGAGACACAGGAAGTTGGTCCTCATATGTCCTCAAATGCTTCTGGAGTGGATCTTTGGTGGTACTGTGGGAAGATGACACTTCATTCCATTTTATCCCCCACTGGGAAAGTACCTGTGACATTGTACAATTGGCAATTCCTTTTACCCTGGCATTTGAACACTGTGATCCATCAGGGCAACAGAAAAAGAAGTTCAGGGTTTTCCTTTGATGACAGGGTTTATTTCAATTAGATTGGGGTCCCCAGAAGGGTCCCCAAGGAACACAAAGCAAGAAATCAAGTAGCTGTGGGTTTTGAGTCCTTTTTGTTTTGGTAGGTAACTACAAACAAGAATGTAGATGGGATAAATAACATTTATTTATAAGTTATACTAGACAAGCAGTTAAAGGAATCACCAAACAATTATATGCTACGAGTAGAATGGCACAGGAAAATAACATGGTCCTAGATATGATGTTGGCAGAAAAAGGTGATACATGTCTAACCACAACTCCAGCAGAAGAATTGGCTGAGAATTCAGGTATAGATAGTCCACTCATGAGATTCTTAGAATCTTGGTTTGGAAAATTGAGAGAAACTACTTCTTTAATTGTAGCAACAGAAGCACTGATTTCTACAGGATGCTACATCATTCTGTGTGTCCGAGGACTTGTTCAACACCTTATTGAGACAGCTCTATCAAAGCAAATGCCTTTAGGGCCACTGCCATACTCAGATAAAATGATCCTGCTAAAAGAACAAGAAGAAAGAAGGAACAGCGAATGCATAACTCGAGAAGAAAAATGTGAAATCATGTTGTGTAAGCTTGAAGCCACCTATAGAACTGTGTCATAAGAAAATGCAAAACCAACAAAAGTATAAAATAAGGAGAGGAGGAAATTGTAAGGAACATTTAACAAAGAACTGTTGTTTTTACATAACTGAGGACCTGGCGCCTGACCCTAGCAGGGGGGAAGGACCGAGAGACATCCGACTATGAATTCTTAATGTAATACACAGTTTCTTCCCAGAATATGGACTGACACCTGTATACATACTGATACCTGTATTTACAAGCTAAATTAGAGGGGAAGGACCTAGAGACATCGGACTATGAGTTCTTAATGTAATACACAGTTTCTTCACGGAATATGTTCTGACACCTGTATACATACCGATAGCTGTATTGACAAGTTAATTTAGGGGGAAGTGTAGCCCAAGTACCAGAAATCCATATCTTAAATAGATTGATAAGGGGAAGGGGATTGTATGCGTCGGGATAGTCTGTAAACCCTGAAGTACCCAACCAATGGGGAACAGGGGAGGGAAATTGCGGTCGGGATTTTGGGGAAACATAAGCAGGGGCTTTTTGCCACGTTCGGTGTGCCTGCCTTTAGGTAGAACACCCGGTCTTGCAAAATCGTTATTAAAATATGCTTTGCCAAGAGATCCTGCCTGGGCCTATTATATTTGCAGAAGAATTATTTCCTACAGAAAGCACCTGAATTAAACAAGTGACACGTCAAAGTTAGGCTGAAAGATTAAAAAAAAATATTATTTTTGCATTAAAAATTAGGAGGAGCAATCAGTTTAGGTTTGGTGTTTTGTTTTTTTCTTTTTCTTTTATTGTTACTGTTTTGGGGGTATTGTGGCTTTTGTTTGTTTGTTTTAATTAAATGATGGGAAAATATGTACATGTTTTATTATAAAAACTTATGTAGCTATCCACAGATACAACAAAAGTCACACCTATCTTCAAATCCTGACGTCTAACAAGGTGGTTTTACCTATAACATTAAGGATGCCTAAGTAAGACCCTACAATTTTCAGGTTAGGTTAATAATTTGCGAACATTGACCCTGGAACTCAGTTGATTAATCCTGGAGTGGGACTCGTTTAATTCAGCTTTTTTAATGTTGTGCATCTGGTTTAAGCTTTTTAATCACTGGAAAGAAGTGTCCCCTCAAAGGCCGATTATCTCCCTCCAAAACAGTTTAAATGAAATACCCTTTGTGTTACTTAGATAGGTACTCTTTCACTCCTAAAGAACTTGCCCAGCATCAGTAAAGAAACTATTGACACAGAAAGGATTTAAACAGATTTCCCAGTTCTTCAGTTTTAGACTGTCCGTATATTTTCCATGTGAGCTTTCTTTTTCCCCCCCTAAATGCTGCTAGACGTATGTCTATATACTTAGATACACAGAGATCTTTCTAAACCTGGTCTTAATTTTGTAAGGGTTTATCTCCTTTTCTTCCCCCTGCCTATTATTCTAACAGTTTTTAGTGCTTCTATTTCATCATGTATACAAAGTAATTAAAAGTTGTGAGGTTTTACTTGGAGGTTTGTAGGGGTTTTTTGTTAGATTTTTTTAATTATATAAAAGGCACATCTTCATATTGGTCTGGTACAGGACTAAATATTATGTTAGATAGATATAGATAAATGTCCTTAAATAGACAGACTTTATCATTAAGAAAAACTGAAATGTTTTAATTCAAACTTATGTTTTTTATATTTACTCGACATGAACTTCTGTGACACAAATTATCTCTTTCATCAATAAAAAATCAAGTTTATTGTAACAAATTCCATTAAGGTAAGAGTTCTGAATTAGAAAATAATATTAAAATGTTAGCAGACCTTTAGACATCAGTACTTCTTTCATGTAATAAATGACAATATTTCCTGAAATTCTTCATTATTGTGTTATCTATGGGTTTGATTGTACTTTCAGTGCAGTTCTGATACAATACTTTTGAGTTAACAAAGAGCGACCATGAATCTTTTATTTTGTTCCTATTGTTTTTTTTTAATATAGAAGAAAATAGCAATATACCTGATGCTTTAGAAAGGATATATGAAATCTAACTGGCTTCCCCTGAAGGTGTATAATCTTTGGAAGATTGTCATGTTGTCTGTGCTGTAAAGGTACCACCACTCCACTAACTGCAGTTTCAAGGTATTGGATATTTAGATAACCAAAAGCAAAGTTTAGTGCATATCGTGCTAGTCTCATTTATTTTATGCTAACTTATTTTCATCAATCTATTAATTTCTTTCTCTGGATAAAAATATCATAATGATTAAATACGATGAGTAAGATGTGGCCAGCTCTTCTTATTGGAGAAGACTTTGTGGTGAGGGAAATAAAAAGTGTGTAAGAAAATAACATAATACTGCTAATGTACTTAATAAACTTAGCAAACATTTGGTATTGCCTCATCTTAATCAAGATATTAATCTGTGAGTCTCACCATTATCACTGTCAAAAGTTGGTAGTGTTTATAATTATTACTCTATTATGGGCACTTCAAAAACTGGAACTATTGTAATTGTCCCTCTGATGTAATTTCTGCTCAAACTGGGGGAAAAAAACACACAAATAAACAGCATAGCAGTAAATGAATCCATCAACAAAACTAAGAACTTTGTTAAGTAGAGTTTAGTTTGACCTAGGGCAAAAGGAGAAGAAAAAGAAGAGTCTACCCATCTATGGACTCTTTTCCTTCTTGTCCCCATTTCTCAAAAGCTTCTCAAGATCTAATTGCCAAACCAGGGACTCAGACTGAAAGTGCTTTGGGACACTGCTTTCTATTAGTCAAGGTTCCATTACATTATTTGTTGTAGTATAGTCCATATTTAATTGCAGCGCTACATGTACTGTAGGACTCTTGGAGGAAGTGCACATCAGAAAGAAATACAGAGAAAATGAATGAGGCAGAATGAATCCATGTAAAGAGGAAAGAGCTCAGAGATATCAGAATATGGTCATCATATGGTCTCTAACTGAAAAGTTATTTAGGATATAAGAGAAATGCCAATCTCTAAACGTAACCAATGTTCTTGATGATGATGATGACGACAACAACAATAATGAGGAGTATCTCTGAGTGCATATCTGAAGTTTCTATTTGTATTCTATAGTGTATGTTCAAAGAACATAAAATACATGTCAATTTGGACTAGATTTTGGAAATTCTTTCGCTAGCCTAAGCGTTATTACCTAGTCCTAAATATATACATAAAATATTGTTATGCATATACTTTCATATATGTATACATATACACAAAAATTGAAGTTTTCAGATGAAACTGAACTTGAATTTCTACACTGCTTCATCCAGAATAGAAAATTTCACAGAATTTTGTATCACAACATTATGCAGAATGTTTTCTGCCTGCCAACTAGTAACAGAATTATAGACTGACAATATACAATCAGTAGTAGGAAAAAAACGCTCTGAAAACACATTTTAGACTATCAAAACCAAATGTTGTTTGTGTTTCAGCCCCATCTAGAATATTCCCTGAAGATTACATGCTGAAATAACCACAGATTGTATGTATATTACATCATTTTACTTTCTTCAAACGTGAGGTAAGACATTGTAACACATATTTTCATTCTGGAGATTTTGGTTTGGTTGTTTTGGGGGTTTTTTGTTTGTTTTGTTGTTGTTGTTTTGTTGTTGTTTGTTTGGGAGGTGTTTGGTTTTTGTTGTTCTGTTTTGTTGGTTGGTTGTGTGTGTGTGTGATCAAAACCAGGAAGCATATTACTGAAAAATATAATTTAATTATAAATAAATGCATACTTCCTGAAAAATTCCTGTGGTGATTGCACAAATTATTATCATCACTTAATATCTAACTCTCTCGTGCTGAAACATAAAAACTGGATACTAATTTTCCTTTCTCTACTTGCCTCTGGAAAAAAAAAATGTAAAGGTTTTCAAATGGCATTTCAAAACATGGCTTTGATACATTTGTGTAGGTCTGCTTGAATATAATATATAAAACTCCTTGTTTTGCTCTTTGGTATTGTGACTCTACAGTTGCTAGGAAATAGCTCAAAATCAAAACTCAAAAACTGCAGAGGCTGTTTTGCAAACATGTTATTCAGATCTTAGTTTCTGATTTGTTTGTAATGATTGACAAAGACTTCTTTCAAATGTGGAATGTACTAGCTCTCATACATACATTCCATTCATTATAGGAAGCACAAAAATAAAAATGCATACATGTATTTTAATTATATAGTCAATGTTATTTAATATGCTGATTTGTCTTCCTCCTCTTCTGTGGTCAAAGGAAAAAATGTGTCGAATTGCTGACACAGGACATGATAGTAAGAGTACTTATTTTGTGTCAGCTTGATTAGACTCCATTATAGCAATACCGTTATCAAGTCAAAATAAGGATTAACAGTAAAATACAAACACTAGCATGTTGGAGAATATGCAAGCAAACAAACAAAGTCTGAGGTTCTACAAAACAAAGACTGAGTTCTAGTTGAAATACGCACATCTGTATTTAAATATGGTTCTGATTTTCAGCACAACTCTTTTGTTTACTTGCTGGATAAGGATTGAGTAAACTAAAATTAGTTGCAAAGCTGGAAAACTGCTAATCGTTCTGTGTTGTATACTTGCTGCAGGATCTAAACCCAATGACCTATGAGAACAGGAACTGTGGCTGTTTAGTCTGGAGAAAAGGAGATAGAACATGGACATGAAAATAGCACATGCAAAGATGAAAGAAAAAAACTGCTGGCCAATGAACCCTTCTGAACAGGATAAGCAGTAGCAGCCTGACTTACATCAAGGAATATTTTAAATGTAACACAAAAAATGCTTCTAAGAGTAAAATTAATTAAGCACTTTAATATACAGTTCAAAGGAGCCCATATAATTTCTTTCTCTCAAAAATTTCTAAGAGCAAATAAGGCAAGTGTCAGCTCCATCCGGATGTCTCAATGATTCCTTGATACAGTTGTATAACACAAATTTTGAGCACTATATAGTTATGCTACTTATTATAAGATTTTCCTCTTGAGCTATATGTCCATAGATGTGTTCTAATATCAAATAAGTAGTTTCTAACCATTTGCAATTTTGGTAAATTTTACTCGTGACCAGTTGTGGCAGAAACAGAAATAACTGACTGTCACATATGTAACACAGTGACACATTTTGTTCTAGTCTGAATTTCTATTACAATTCCTTTTATCCAATTCTGTTTTTGTTTACTTAGGCTCAGTAGATAATGGCTTTCTGAAATAGCAGTTGTACATGATTTCTCTGACTAGTAAAGAACGTGAGTAACCTGAGATTTTGTCAGTAGCAGAAGCAGTATTTCTTAAGCTTCACTGAGATTCTATTCAAATTAAATAGAGATTGTTGGAACTGACCTTTTTCTGTCTACAAAAGTAAATTGTTTAAATAGATTAAAATCAGACTGGTACATCTTCAAGGTCAAAATATGTATCTGGAATTTGTCTTTAATTGATACAATTTTCTAATAATCAACCTGATTGTTAGAAGATGGGGGAAAAAAAAAGCAAAACAAAATAAAACAAAATAAAACAAAACAAAACAAAAAACAACACAATACACAAAACCAAAGCAAAACAACAACAAACCACCACCACCAAAAACCCCACAGAATCTTTGTTTTCATAGGTGTATTAAAATGACTATCAGTTTCCTTGTTAAAAAATGTATGTATGTTATTTTCTTAAATCTGTGCACTTGCTTTTGTTACCCATATACTGTTACTGAAATAAAGGGTGAATAATTCATGAAATTATTGCATTGCCCGGTGTTTAAAACTGTAGCATTGATATTTCAATATTAAAATCTTTTACTAAAAAATAAAAATAAATGTAGTTTCCATAATTCAAGAAATAACATAATTTCCCTATTGAAAATAAAGCAATTTATGAAGTATTCAACTTTTTCCTCATACATAGCTAATATTAAACTGTACAGAGCTAGGCTATCATTTGTATTCTGCATAACGGATAACAAAAGCAAAACTGAACACTTAATAAGGACCATTTTATTAAAAATCAAGTATGGTTCTGCTTAGTATAGCCCTAGAGATAAGAACGATCAAATATAGTTTTCTTCTGAAATTGATGTCTAACTCAAATTCTAATAGGTTTAAATATAACTCTTTAAGGATACATCTATAAAATATGCTAAACATAGACACAAGCCAGAACTGAGCACAACTCACTGTAGAGTCATCCTGCTCAAATTACCTTGGATAAATTCTGGAGCTTGATGGAGATGAAAGCAGCCCCCAGCATGTATTTCAGCTTGTCCACAACCACTGGGTCCAAGAACTTTGTCACATCAGATAGTATTTTATAACAAAGACTGAGGAATTATTTGAGCGGTGGAGGAACACACAGGTTGACCCAACATGAGTGATAAAGCATAGTTCGATTTATTAGCCCGAATAGCATATGCTAATACAGTTCACGATAATTATGCATACCTGTCACCTACTAATTGGCTTAAGCTCTAACAGTACATTTGCATGATCCTCCTACTTGCAGCTGCTAGCTATGCTTATTCTACATTGTAGTGCTCTTCAAAGCTGTTTGTGAGACTCTGCCAAGGTCTCAGTGACCTTGCTGATTTTACTGAAACAGTCAGCGGTTCCCACCGCGGCCTAACCTTACTAATTGTGCTAAAGTCTTCAGAATGGGCTCTACTCGTACAACCAGTCCGCCGATCCATGCCCCCATTTCCAAGCCATTCTCCAACAGAATTATATGAAGTATAGGAACTGCCAGAGGCTGGAGATGTAGATATGTTGGAGATGTCAAGATGGAAAGGTGTTGACATGTAAGTTGATTGGAAATGACACTCTCCATACACCAGAGGCAGACCAGGTGATACTTACCTGTGCAAGCCGCTTTGGTGTCTGTGCTCTGTCACACAACCAAGACATACTGATGCACTCGCCCTAAGCCCACCAAAGACAACGAAAAACACATTGGGCAAGCAGGAGAAGGTTACCCACTGCCTATTAGGAAATTCTGGCAACATTTGTGCCAGATATTATCACAAAATTGAATTTAACAAGAACCATAATGCTATTTGTGTTGTAAAGCTTGGTGAGCATTTTCAGTCTTCTAATAAAATGATGCTAGTAAGAAACACAGCCCCTTTGCATTGAAACACCTATATACCGTAGCTGAGATGAAACATTAGAACTTGATGTTGTCATGACTTTTGCTCCAAATTTCAAAAACTCAAAGGCAATTCTCATACTCTCCAATTCAGCTTGTTCTCCAAGAAGGGCAAAATGTGAAAATGTATGGATTCCAGAGAGCAAGGAATTGGTACTAGAGTGGAGCAAAGTCAGATTTCTCACTTGTACACCTCAAGTTACAGGGTTGCAGGTCATCCCTCACCTGTTGAACAGATCTGGAGTCCTGTTAATTCTTTGGCCGCAGTTTCTATGATTTAGACATTTTACTCAAAGCTTTTTCCAATTCTTGAGTGATATACTAACATCTAGTACCTTCTTCTAAGCTTCTTGTTGTTTTATTCCATTCCCAGCAAATTTACTTTGATTAAAATGCAACCTATCTTGCATTTATTTCTACGTCTTACTATACTTTGTGAAAAACGGGGAGTTTCAGTGCTATCAGTGTTTCAGTGTGGATCATAAATCAAAGTTTTTGATTTCTTCCTGAATGTTAAAGGTCTCATTCTAAGCATACAAGTTCATCTAAGAAAATACAAGCATGCCTACAAACAAACGTATATTTTTGACAATGTGCTCCAACTATTTAAACAGGTATCATACAAAGGCACAGCATAGATACTATGTCTTAAGCAAGCAGTAGGATACTTCTTTTAAGTCTTTCTCCTACTCATGTGAGGAGATTTGTGAGAATGCATCACGCACAAAAATTAGTACGGTAAAATAACAGTTATGTACGTAATATGTGTTTTAAGAGGGCACCCAAGAGATGACAATATCTTAAAAAAAATAGTTACATGCTTATGAATAAAGGCACAACTCATTAATTCTTGTTTTGGGGACAAATATTTTCAGCACATCGCTGAAGTTCAGAGACTCCCGGTACCAACCTCATCACTAGTAAGACTGCTTTTGTTTGTACCTTCTGTGCTCTTTCCCTGGTGTACAGAAGGCTAACCACTTGGGGTAAGTTGTTCTTAGCCAGATGCCAGGCAGCCAGAAAAAACAAGACCCAGGCTTGTCTTGACCCAGAGTGCAAATGGGGTCTGGTTTGTTCTTCTCCCAGTCATCCTCCTTCCACTCCTCCTCTGCACTGCTGGAGCTTCCATCCTGGCTGTCGCTCTCAGAGTCGTTGCTCCTCTGCCTGGGCAGCCAAAAGAGCCCAAAGAGCATGAGCAGGATATCGGCAGAGACCCAAAGCCACCACTGATGGAGGACAGCCAAGAGCACACTTTCCTGGGCAAGCCCTGGCGGCTCCTGGCCTCTCTGCTCCACTTCCTCCCACAGCTGAGCCATCTGCTGCTGCTGCTGCTCTGCATGCTGCTGCAGGACGTCCTGCGTGGTCGCTTCGGTGGGGTCACCCACCCTCAGCTGATATTGCAAGATGCACAGCACGGTCAGCACACGGGCAATGCCGAAAGCCATGGCCTGGAGGAGGAGGGAGAGAAGGGGCTCAGTGGGGCTGGGTGGGAGGGAGATGGAGCTGGGGCAGCAGGGACGGGAGACGGAGGGGCCAAGGATTGGTGGGAGAGGGGGTGAGGGAGCTCAGAGGCAGCAAGGGGCAGGTTGGTGAGCCCTGGGAGGATAGGGGAGGATAGGGACGTATCCTTGCAGGTCCCTGGTCACTTGCCTTGGCTGGGGTCCCCAGGCACCTCTCTGCCCAGACCCGAGGAAAGCAGCTGCCCTGCCCAAGGCACTCCCCACAACACCTCCACCCTTCCCCCAGTCTTGGCAACCCGCTTGGGGACCCACGATTCTGCCCTGGCCCTCATCCAGCCGAGCCTTACCCCAGCCTGTCCCACTCACCGTCCAACTGCAGTGGCAATGCTGCTGAGTGCCACCCCTGGTGACACTCCTTTGTGACCTGCCCTCTGTGATGTCACCGGTGCCAGAGCTGCACAGTGACACCCCGCCTGGCTGGCACAGCCATTCCCCCTGGCCCTACGGCACCTGCAATGTGAAAAGCGCAACCCCCTTGGCAGCACAGAGCTCCTGGGGCCCTGAATCCTCCCCAGAAAGGGCAGCAGGGGCAGTACAAGGGTGTATGCAGCTCCACATGGAGCTCCATGCCCAGCTGAGCCCTGGGGTCGGACTCCTGTCTCCCTGCACCACAGCAGCAGCAGCAGCAGTGGGGAACCTCTTGGAAGAAGTTCTTTCTCATGCTTTCATATGTGTGAGTTTAGCACATGCACTCACACGTCTGCTGCTCCAGCCTCTGTTGGATAATTATATACCTGCATTGCATGCAGAGACTTTTGATTACCCAGCCTTAAATGAAATCATACATCTGGTTATCAGAAGAGTTATGGAGGCATATTAATCAGTGGTCATATTATCGCTGTCTCTAATAAAGAAGAAAAGTAATGCGGATAAAAAGTATAGTTTGATAAGAAATGTTTATTTCTTAGAGCAGAGGAAAGGCTTCTCGATTCTTCATTTAGAAAAAAGAGTCTCCCAATGTAACACTTGAATTTCAAAGAATGCTGCTATTGTAATCACATGTCTTTTTTCCTAGCTTAGTTTTTAAACCTTTACACAGGCAATTTTGGTGTTTTAAAGTGGAACTATAGGTGAGTTTCGGATGCCAGCACTCATTTAAATAATCCGTCGGCATCCTAATTGAACTTTATAATGTTACTGGTACAGCATTGTCTCTTGTGGTGTCCCTCCCTGTGGTAGTGACCCAGCAGGTAGAAAGCAATGCTGGTAGTGCAGGCAGGTTTCCTGCTTGCGCAGCCCCTAGAGATAGATACTGCTGACCAAGTCAAAGGGCTTGTCTGGAGAGGGAAGGACGCTCTGAAAAACCTTTCTGAATTAGTTACTAAAGTGATGTGGTTCATCTGGGTTGAACCCCTGTGTTGAGTATTGATAAGGATCATGGCTGAAAACATTGTGACGAAACTAGTTCAGCCAGGAGGAGACACATCCAGAGCACGGGACGGTGATCTACATAGCAACAACGAGCAAATGAGCCACAGATCAGGCCAGCTGACCGACCAGAGATGGAGGATGTGCTGGAGGGCACATAGCCCCATCTCCTGATATGCCCAGCTCCATCTCCTGATATGCCCAGCTCGGCAAACAAAGGGGAAAAGTTGAGACCCTTTTAACACGGCCCAGGGCTTGTGGAAACTTGTTCATCTTTTGCAATCACCACTTCCCCCTGATTTCTGCATGACACAAGGGGCAAGGCGGAGACCCTCAACATGGCCCAGGACTTGTCCGGACTTGTCCCTCTTTCGCAATCACCACTTTACCCCCCTCCCCCAGACTTTCCTCTACTCAGGGAGCTATAGAAAGCTCACCTAAAACAGCACGGTTTAGGGAATACCAGTCTCATCTAAGGGCCTGTCCAGTCTCATCAGGGGAATACCAGTCTCACCGGAGGGGCCTGCCAGTCTCACCAGAGGAGCCTACCAGTCTCACCGAAGGGAATACCAGCTCAACCTCACCAAGAGAATAGCAGCACCCTGAGGACCCTCACTCTGAACCACACATCAGAGGACGCTGCGCTCCTGACCCCAGCATCCTCGCTGTGGAACACCCAGGCCATACATCATCGTACAAGTCCTGTCATCCACACTGTGGGACCGTAAGAGACTGGATCCCTCACTCTTTTCTTTCTTCCTTTTTCTCTGCTCTTTCCTTCTCTCCTTTCTATACCCCCATTTCTTTGTCTCTCCTCCCATATATAGATTACTCTCTTTCTCTCTTTCCCTTTTGAACATAGAAGGATAACACCATCTTTAAGCTCTGCTGTTGATTTCTGGTTAAATTTCATATTGTAGCTACTGATGGTTGCCAATATATTGCTCATTGTAGGACTTTCACTGTTAATGTGTTGATAAGTTGTTATACTTTTGCCAAGTCACCATTCTCTGTAACCAATATTCCCACAAGTACTTTCAGTAAAACTCACAATTGAATTAGACCTCGGAGGTGATTGTCTGTCATTCACTTCACATAACCGCGCAGAAGTAACCCAGAGTTAACTCACACCCGCTCTCATCTGTTGAGTCAGGGCGTGTGTCACGTCTAGAGTTAACTCATCCCTCATCCCATCTTTTGGGACAGGACAGTTATTATTTTTATTTATTTATTTATTTATCTATCTATCTATTTATTTATTTTACACCCTGATTGGTCTGTCTCATATCAAATGGTAATTACCTTAATTTGATTTGGCTTGATTTGCTTTGTGAGTGATTTAAACTCATTGATTTAAACCCTGTTGAACTTTCATTATAGCTTTCACACAGGGATTTTATGCAGTTTAACTAAACCCCTTGTTGTTCATGCAGTGTGTTAACTTGAATTATGTATCTTGAATTACCTTGTAGAGAGGATATGTAAGTAAAATCAGAAAAAAAGATACTAAAATTATTTTCTTCATGGATACTGATTTTTGTTGTATGCAGACACACCAGCCCCAAATGTGTACATATGCAAGCATCTACAGAGACAAGTAAAAATGTCTGGTTGGTTTTTGACTGACGGATTTGTAAGAGGAATTCTTCAGAAAAAACAAAAAAACAATAAAAATATTTCCAAGTTTGATGAAAATACTATTTGTGTCTAAACCTAAGAAAAAACTATTTTTTCTCAAGAAAGTTGGATCTTATGTCTATGTGTGTTTAATAAAAAACTATTAGAAACCTGGTAATGATGCTGATTGTCTAGATTTTTATCACTAAGCATGAAAGCAATGCAAGTTAAACATAAACGAAACATTGTCCTGGTTTTGTTAAAACCAAGTTTCTCTTCCCATGGGAAGCCTCAGGACCATGAGCAGCAGGTGGCTGATGATGTCCTTGTGGGTACTCAGTCTTCATAGGCTCCCATGGCTGCATGCAGCCCATCAGAAAGCTGGTCCAGGGAAGGGCTTGGCAAATGCAGAACTGGTCCTCTCCTTATCTATAGGCTTGTCTTGACCCAGAGTGCAAATGGGGTCTGGTTTGTTCTTCTCCCAGTTATCCTCCTTCCACTCCTCCTCTGCACTGCTGGAGCTTCCATCCTGGCTGTCGCTCTCAGAGTCGTTGCTCCTCTGCCTAGGCAGCCAAAAGAGCCCAAAGAGCATGAGCAGGATATCGGCAGAGACCCAAAGCCACCACTGATGGAGGACAGCCAAGAGCACACTTTCCTGGGCAAGCCCTGGCAGCTCCTGGCCTCTCTGCTCCACTTCCTCCCACAGCTGAGCCATCTGCTGCTGCTGCTGCTCTGCATGCTGCTGCAGGACGTCCTGCGTGGTCGCTTCGGTGGGGTCACCCACCCTCAGCTGATATTGCAAGATGCACAGCACGGTCAGCACACGGGCAATGCCGAAAGCCATGGCCTGGAGGAGGAGGGAGAGAAGGGGCTCAGTGGGGCTGGGTGGGAGGGAGATGGAGCTGGGGCAGCAGGGACGGGAGACGGAGGGGCCAAGGATTGGTGGGAGAGGGGGTGAGGGAGCTCAGAGGCAGCAAGGGGCAGGTTGGTGAGCCCTGGGAGGATAGGGGAGGATAGGGACGTATCCTTGCAGGTCCCTGGTCACTTGCCTTGGCTGGGGTCCCCATGCACCTCTCTGCCCAGACCCGAGGAAAGCAGCTGCCCTGCCCAAGGCACTCCCCACAACACCTCCACCCTCCCCCCAGTCTTGGCAACCCGCTTGGGGACCCACTATTCTGCCCTGGCCCTCATCCAGCCGAGCCTTACCCCGGCCTGTCCCACTCACCGTCCAACTGCAGCGGCAATGCTGCTGAGTGCCACCCCTGGTGACACTCCTTTGTGACCTGCCCTCTGTGATGTCACCGGTGCCAGAGCTGCAGGGTGACACCCCGCCTGGCTGGCACAGCCATTCCCCCTGGCCCTACGGCACCTGCAATGTGAAAAGCGCAACCCCCTTGGCAGCACAGAGCTCCTGGGGCCCTGAATCCTCCCCAGGAGGGCGGCAGGGGCAGTACAAGGGTGTACCCAGCTCCACATGGAGCTCCATGCCTAGCTGTGCCCTGGAGTCAGGCTCCTGTCTCCCCCACCACAGCAGCAGGCCATCATATTTGTACAGTCCAATAAACTCTGTTATCCCTTTCCTCCACCTGGTTTGAGGCAGGGCACCTCTACTTTCTGTTTTGCACAGTCTCTGGGTGTGAATTAGAGGCTCCTTCAAGAGCTTCAGAATCTCTTCTGCCCCTTTTGTAAACTGGAACAGCCGTTTTCCTAGGAGCTTTTCCTTTTATCTCACGTACTCGTTTTTGAAGTTCTGAGATAGGTCTTCCATGCCATCTATTCGTGTTTTCTCCCTGCTCACGTAAGAAAAACCACAGTGAACCTCTTTTTGTGGACTGCCTCTGTCCTCTCTCGTTCTTTTTTTCATTATGGTTGACATCAGGAGGGGACCTTGTTACTCATCCCTGCGAACTGAGGCCCAGTGACAGACTGAATGCAGCTCTGGTTGGCTGCAGGGTCCAATCCAGGACTTTGGGTGCCAGCTCTGCAGTTGCTGGGACTTTCAAGATTGGTTTTGTACATTTTATATTATTTTCTCTATTCTTATTAGTAGCATTAGTAAAACATTTTTAATTTTTTCCAACTCTCTTCTCTCTGTCCTTCTTTCCCTCCTGATCGCCTGTCCTGAGTGGGAAGGGGGAGAGGAAGGGGCTGAAGTGGGAAGCGGGGCGGGGATAGGAGGTTAACAATACATCTGCCATAGTTTTATTGTCACCCCACAATCGATACCCTCGACAAACATATGTACGTTTTTATTGAATTTTATTGGTGACAATCTGAAATATGACAGGTAAAACAGACGAGGATTGTCTGCTTCCTTTGAAATACTGTTTAAAAGTTGAATCTTCAGTTTTCTGCAGTGCTAAAAGTGTCCATACACTTCACAAAATCCATGAATTAGTTTTAAAGTTAGCAAATATCTGTTTTTTGGTTTTTTTTTTTCTATTTCTTCCCCATCCTATTAGTATACATTCATGTATCCATCTTTTATCCTTTTCTGGAAGCTCTCCTGCTGTTTATTCTTTTAATGGTCAAATGTAGACTTTTCTTCTCCTTCCGGTTTCTTCAGTATCCAGTCCTCATTTAGTCTATTCCCACTTTTCTCCCAAAGTCTTGCTGTTGATGCTGATCAGATGAGACCATTGCCTGGAATGATGCAATCCAGTGCTGTCACTGAACAACTGATGGGCAGTAGAAAGTGAGATTCCTGGCTCAAGCACCTCCAGATATTAGAGGATCCAGATACACCATAGTCATGTATGACCGGGTGGCTGAGGCTTTGACAATTCCTGAACCTGCAGTTCTGAGTCAGGAAAAACTTCTGCTGAAAATGAGCTCTAATACAAAACACAGGGATTGTTTTTTTTAAAACCAATCCTTCCAGGAATTGCTGGAGTCTGGTCTTAGGTCTCAAATAGTGTGTGAGTGTGTGTGTGCTTGTATGTGACTAAATCTATAAAGCATTGACAGGGCAGGATTATTACATGCTGTACTGGAATATTCTATTTCTATTTTGTGGATATACATGTCCCAGAAATGTATATGCTCAAGTCAGTATCTGCATTATCAGCTCATGCTTACAAAGGAACAGTTTTAAACCCATGTACTTCTTGTCATTTTGTTGTTTTGGGGCTTGGGGGCGGGGGGTTGTTGTTGTTGTTGTTGTTTTTCATTCGCTTAATTAAGGTTTTGGGTGATGGCAAAATTATTGGTCCTGAAATCATGCATGAGAATTACTGCATGAAATTACTGTTGTGAGGTTGTCGAGGGTTTAGACTGTGGGGTGACAATAAAACCCTGACAGATGTATTGTTAACCTCCTCTCCCCCCACTTCCCCCTTTTGCCCCTCCCTGTTCCCCCTTCCCACTAAGGACAGGCGATCAGGAGGGAAAGAAGGACAGAGAGAAGAGAGTTGGAAAAAATTAAAGATGTTTTACTAATGCTACTAATAAGAATAGAGAAAATAATATAAAATGTACACAACCAATCTTGAAAGTCCCAGCAACTGCAGAGCTGGCACTCAAAGTCCTGGATTGGACCCTGCAGCCAACCGGAGCTGGATTCAGTCTCTCACTAGGCCTCAGTTCGCAGGGACAATCAGCAAGGTCCTCTCCTAATGTCGGCCATAAGCAGAAGGAAAAAAGGAAAAGGGATGAGATCCTCATGATCTCCCACTTTTATATGAAGTATTCATGTGAATGGAACGTTATACACAGTTGGTCAGTTTCTTGGTCACCAGTTTCTCATTGCCCCTCTCGCGAGATGTCCATCTGTGCTTTTCAATAAGTTTGCATTCCATTGCTAGTTTTACCAAAACATGTGTCTGGTTCTCCAGGAAAATGCAGCTAATATGAAGGCTTTAGCTGGCAGGCAAAATTCACTAAAAGAGAAACTTGTTTTTTAACAAAATCAGGACAGAGGTATTGCTAACCAAATCTCTAAGCAAAGCATTAGTATTGTGCAATTCATGGCTATCTCTTTTATGTTTCTGTACTTATAGCAAGTTCTGAATTTGGTCCAGGAGATATCTGAATCTTTAAAACAGAAGAGGATGTAAAGACTAATTAGTGAAAAAATGCAAGGAAGTTGGTACAATGTATCTCTACCCTCCCTGTTATATTTTTGTTCACTAGTGCACCCTTAACAATGTCCACATTTCACATCTCTGATGGGCTGTTTATGGCAAAGACTTAACATTAAAAAACAACAGACAGTGATGTTGTAGTCTATTATAGTTATCCTTGCTATTTAAAACTGCATGAGACAAACACACACATATTCAGACTACTTTAGTTTTGACTTCAAAAACATTTTTGCCAGGACATCAAGTTTAGTCTGACAGACGAGACCTCCTGATGTCAGACTCTTCCAGCTGAGCATGTTGTACATCTGCGGCCACACTAGGGAAGGGTTGATTAAGACTTTCTGTCATTGCCACTTCCACTCATGAAGAAGGAGAACTGTCATGTGTGGTCATTGTAGGAAGCCTGCATCTCCCACAGGAGAGGTAACTATTTGTGCATTAAGGAATATAAGAATTGGAGATATCTCTGCCAGGTGATCTGCCCCAGGGATCAGAAACAGCCAAAGCAATTCAGCTGCCTATGGAAAATACAGGAATGCATAAATATGTAGGAATTTTACATGGGATTAGAAGGAAGATCCGAAGCACAAGACATGATATAATGGAATATAGAAGTTAAATAACATTTTCTTGGTTTTTTTTCAATTATGCTACGGAAATTAAGCAAGATAGGATAACCTAAGCTTTAGCTTGTCTCTGAAGTGTGAATTTGTCAAAACACATTTTCCCCACTATTCAGTGATTCTATTCAGTGGCATAAAGAGAAACATTATGCTATTCCTTTCTTTTTGAGTAAGGTCAGCTCCCTCATTTGAGTAAAGAGAAATATTTTCATTTGTAAATAAACCGATTATATGCATGTGGGAATTCTCTTGTGTAAAATTGGTGTTTAGAGACAGAAAGTACTCCAGACATATCAGACAAAAAAGTGTACGAGTAAGTTGAGGTTATATGACCCTTTCCGGGTCAGGAATATAGCTAAGTTTCCTTGACCACTTTATATAATATTTTATTGTTTGGGAATGGGAGATATTTTGGTTCAACATCAATCTGAGCACATTATTGTTAGAGAGAGGAGAGTCCTTCTAGCCTCGGGGACCTCACAACTGCCCATCACACTCAGATATTTGGGTTCTCAGGTTGTGAACTTATTTGCAAAAGGAAGTAGTTCTTTTTTGGAAACAATTTTTATCGTGTTTCAGCTTGAACCTTTCAGCATATCTTCTTGCAGAGAAAGATGATTACATGTTTGGTTTTTTTTTTTTACTAACTCATATTACCTATTTAAAACAAAAGGTGATAGTTTATTGTATTATATGGTATTCTATTAAGTAGGAAAGATTAACAATATAGGAGTTGAACTCAAGAGCAAAGTGAACATAACAGTGAATTATGCCCAGAATTGTATTATGCTTTATTTTATAAGTTGTTGAATATCAAAGCTTCTTGTTGTTTTCTTCCATTCCCAGCAAATTTACTTTGATTAAAATGCAACCTATCTTGCATTTATTTCTACGTCTTACTATACTTTGTGAAAAACGGGGAGTTTCAGTGCTATCAGTGTTTCAGTGTGGATCATAAATCAAAGTTTTTGATTTCTTCCTGAATGTTAAAGGTCTCATTCTAAGCATACAAGTTCATCTAAGAAAATACAAGCATGCCTACAAACAAACGTATATTTTTGACAATGTGCTCCAACTATTTAAACAGGTATCATACAAAGGCACAGCATAGATACTATGTCTTAAGCAGGCAGTAGGATACTTCTTTTAAGTCTTTCTCCTACTCATGTGAGGAGATTTGTGAGAATGCATCAGGCACAAAAATTAGTACGGTAAAATAACAGTTATGTACGTAATATGTGTTTTAAGAGGGCACCCAAGAGATGACAATATCTTAAAAAAAATAGTTACATGCTTATGAATAAAGGCACAACTCATTAATTCTCGTTTTGGGGACAAATATTTTCAGCACATCGCTGAAGTTCAGAGACTCCCGGTACCAACCTCATCACTAGTAAGACTGCTTTTGTTTGTACCTTCTGTGCTCTTTGCCTGGTGTACAGAAGGCTAACCACTTGGGGTAAGTTGTTCTTAGCCAGATGCCAGGCAGCCAGAAAAAGCAAGACCCAGCGATGGAACAGCTGAGTTCAGTGGCATCCTGTGAAGCAAGTACAGCAGAGATGCAGAGCATGGGAAAGGAGACAGGAAGGAGAGGATGTGTGGAACACCAGGAGAGAAAAGACAAGGAGGTGCTAAAGATCTAAGCAAAAAATGTAACTGCTGCAAATGTAAATTCAAGCACAGATTTCATCTCTTTGTTACGGAGGGGAGATGGAGCCGAGGGGAAACATTCCACAACAAAGTGTTGCCCAGACACTCACAGACACTGGATTTGCTAAAACAAGAAAACGTATTGGTATATTTACATAGGGTAAAACCCTCCTGCACCTCCTGGCAGGAGGAGCATCGCAACTATGAAAAGATGGGCAGGCTGTGAGGAAGCAGGGGCCTGGCTTCTGTTCAGCTTGTCACGGGGCAGAGGAGGAAGCACACCACCTTCTCCAGCAGGCACTTCGCATGGATGCAGGAATGCCTCATCGGCAGCTCCCCCATGGTGCCCAAAACCAGCAGAAAACGTGTCCCGTGGGAAGCCTCAGGGACATGAGCAGCAGGTGGCTGGTGATGTCCTTGTGGGCGCTCAGTCTTCATAGGCTCCCATGGCTGCATGCAGCCCCATCAGAAAGCTGGTCCAGGGAAGGGCTTGGCAAATGCAGAACTGGTCCTCTCCTTATCTATAGGCTTGTCTTGACCCAGAGTGCAAATGGGGTCTGGTTTGTTCTTCTCCCAGTCATCCTCCTTCCACTCCTCCTCTGCACTGCTGGAGCTTCCATCCTGGCTGTCGCTCTCAGAGTCGTTGCTCCTCTGCCTGGGCAGCCAAAAGAGCCCAAAGAGCATGAGCAGGATATCGGCAGAGACCCAAAGCCACCACTGATGGAGGACAGCCAAGAGCACACTTTCCTGGGCAAGCCCTGGCGGCTCCTGGCCTCTCTGCTCCACTTCCTCCCACAGCTGAGCCATCTGCTGCTGCTGCTGCTCTGCATGCTGCTGCAGGACGTCCTGCGTGGTCGCTTCGGTGGGGTCACCCACCCTCAGCTGATATTGCAAGATGCACAGCACGGTCAGCACACGGGCAATGCCGAAAGCCATGGCCTGGAGGAGGAGGGAGAGAAGGGGCTCAGTGGGGCTGGGTGGGATGGAGATGGAGCTGGGGCAGCAGGGACGGGAGACGGAGGGGCCAAGGATTGGTGGGAGAGGGAGTGAGGGAGCTCAGAGGCAGCAAGGGGCAGGTTGGTGAGCCCTGGGAGGATAGGGGAGGATAGGGACATATCCTTACAGGTCCCTGGTCACTTGCCTTGGCTGGGGTCCCCAGGCACCTCTCTGCCCAGACCCGAGGAAAGCAGCTGCCCTGCCCAAGGCCCTCCCCACAGCACCTCCACCCTTCCCCCAGTCTTGGCAACCCGCTTGGGGACCCACGATTCTGCCCTGGCCCTCATCCAGCCGAGCCTTACCCCGGCCTGTCCCACTCACCGTCCAACTGCAGCGGCAATGCTGCTGAGTGCCATCCCTGGTGACACTCCTTTGTGACCTGCCCTCTGTGATGTCACCGGTGCCAGAGCTGCACGGTGACACCCCGCCTGGCTGGCACAGCCATTCCCCCTGGCCCTACGGCACCTGCAATGTGAAAAGGGCAAACCCCCTTGGCAGCACAGAGATCCTGGGATCCTGAAACCATTATGACCAAAACTGTAGTATGACTTTTTTTAAAGTTGATGAATATCAAAGCATGTCATTTATCTGAAGTGAAGTATACTCTAATGTACCAAAACATTCATGAGAGCATCTGTAACAGCAAATCTCTGCTAGGTATATTTTCTTTGATGACAACCAAATGAATAACTTAAAAAGTTGACATCAAAGAGAAAAGGTATTTCTATGAACATTTCCTTTAATTAGACCATTCCAAATGTAATGCTTCTAATTATATTTGAATATTATGACTAAACACAAGATTCATAAATGCTGTGAGCCAGAAAAAGTTCCTGAAGTGAGGAAGTTATTTTGATTTACACCAGCTAAAGTTGGTCTAGAGGATCAGTCTGCAGAAATCATTGATTACTTTCATCTTAGCCTCTTAACTGTTGTATATTTTATTTTACTAATGCTTCTGAGAGTAACTACAGTATTAAATTAGAGTTTTAACACTAAGATCTGTACATAGCATGAAATCTTGTGCATATAAATCAGAAAACTAAACTGAAAGCTTAACAGGGAGATTTATATACTCACATGCTAAATCAGTATTCTAAAATGTAAGATTTTAAAATAATTTTATATGCAGCATACAGAAATCAGAGCTTTATACCTGATTCTGAAAGTTAATGTACATGAATCAAAATTCTGAGAGCATATATTGATAAATCACAGAAAATAGATTATACTTAGAAAGTAGTTTTTAATGTGGCAATTTTCAATTTTATTGCACTGCAGATACTAACTTTTGAGAGACTTTCTTTAAGCATTTCTTTCTCTTTTACATTTTTGATAAAACAACAATATCCACTGTGGTTATCATTCAACCAAAGAAACTGAGAGTCAAAAAATTAAAGCACCAGACATGGATTAAATTTTTAATACACCTAGATTTTCAACTAATGTAGTATCAAGGATGGACAGCACTTGAAGATCAAGCACCTAGTACAGATTAATACAGTTTAAACTTTGTATAGTCACTTTTGCTGATGTCTCCTTTTAGCTAGGCAATTTTAAAGACTTAGAAATATCCAGTTAAAAAATGAGTTGACTGGAGTTCAGTCGGTGTTCAGTACTGTACTTTAGTGCTATCCTTATTTGTGCCACTCACAAGCCTTTCACATAGCATGAGTAAGGGAGTAAAATTATGATCATTTTTCTGTCCACTGAGAATTGATTCAATGCAATCTTTTGCATGGCATAATGACCTGCACCTAAGTTAGAAGACAGCTTAATATTTATTTCAGAGATAACATCCCTCAGGAAAATATATTACTGCTTTTATTATAGATTGATACTAACGTACGAGACAGAACAGAATCCAGTTACGCAGCCTTGTCACTGGCGTAAGCTGCTTCATTGCAATCCACTCCAAGGACACTTCCCTTCCATGCATTGTTCTATCTTCTTTACTCTGACCATATGTGCATTCCTTTGACTCTTTCTCAATTTCTCCATCTCAGTCCAGTCAAAACTCTCACATTAGATAACTGTACAATCCCTTTGCTGGCACTGGATGAGGCACTGGAACAGGCTGCCCAGGGAAGCTGTGGTGCCCCCATCCCTGTAAGTGTTCAAGGCCAGGCTGGATGGGGCTTTGAGCAAAGTGGTCTAGTGGAAGGTGTCCCTGCCATGGCAGTGGGGTTGGAACTAGACGATCTTTAAGGTCACATCCAACCAAAACCATTCTGTGTCTATGAGTCTATGATTCCTTCAACTTTTTTTTTTTTTTTTCCAAACAGAAAATATTTGGGGCAGTTATTTGTAACCTCAAAAATGGTTGATTATAGTGCAAGCCAGATACCTACATAATTTTGCAAATCTAGTCCTTGGTGCTTGGTGGAAAGCAGATGACAGAAATTACTTTTTACAGATGGATCATACAAATTCTGTGTCTGTGAATAAGTGTGACAGAGGTAATTCAGCTTCCTTTTGCCAACTGACAAATAGAAATAATGTGCAGATGTTTCAACGGGAAGAGAGAGAATGAGAGAAGTCAGTGCTCAAGGAATGTATGGAGCCAGCCTAACCCTCTGGTGTACGGATTAGAAAAGCTGGCATATGCATAACTGGGGAATTTTTCCAGACTCATTTAAATAGATATGATGAGCTCAATATTGGTTGCAGAAAGCTGAATCCTTCTGTGTATAACATTGGAGCTTGCAGCATCAGAGGTGAATTTGCAGAGCACAGAGAATATGAACAGCTTGCACAAGAGATTTTTATCATACATAATTTCTCATTTTACCTAAGTCTTCAAGATAGAAGTATACCACTAGGAAAAAGTAGGGAAAAGTGAAGCATTAGATGACATGGTTTCATTTCTGTTACTCTTCTGTCTTTCTACTACATGAAATCAAATTGGGAAATAGCAAAAGAAAACCAGTAAATAGAATGTTAAATTCATAAAAGAAAAGTGATTCAGCTGTGCTCAGGACTAGAGATGAACAAGTAATGTATGTCTGGATATTCACATATATATAAAATCTGGGAAAAAAAGGCAGTAAAAGATATTAAATAAATATATTCAACATTAACAATAAATAATTTTGTTGTCTTTTTAAAGGAGAAACAGTGGAAGATGTTTTTATATTTTTTCCCTTCTGGAAGAGAAATAGAGAGTACCTACTAGGTCATCTAGTCCTTCATCTTACATGTGGGCGAATCGTTCTTTTTAAATTACTCTTTCATATTCAGCACAGCAATACAATTCCTTTTGAGAGTCAGCACAAAGGAAATGAGAGAGAGAGGGAGACAGGGAGAGAGGCCATCATTTCTCCAGAGGGATCACATGAGACTGCTAAACTAGCTGACATTCCCTAGGACACCTTGAGTGCTTCCCCATGGCACAGAAAATATTTCTCTCTTACTAAGGAGAAAAGTAGTATACACTCGTGAAGGACTGGGTGAAAATGTTAAACCCATATTCATTAATTTTTGTGGTATCTGTGTGTCTGGGTCTTCTAACTTCCCAATATTGTTGAGTTGCCTATTGTCTAAGTCTTAGAGACTCAGAACAAAGCATATCCTGACTCTACTCTTATGCCACCTTTCCAAGCCTGCCTTACCAAATGCTGTGTGACCCCTGTGCAAGTTCTTGGGAATTAATGTGCACTCATATATACATCTCCCATATTTATCCCTTTAACAGCAATTGTGGTAAATCTAGGCAACACTGAAGGACACTCAGCAGACCACCTTTACAGACCCATTCTGAGAAAAAATTGCCTTTGATTAAGTTAAAGGCATTTACTGGGATAAATAAGATAAATTCCTAGCAACCTTTTGTTGTGTGAACACACCAACAGAAGTTCCCTGTAATCTAAGTCATCACAATAGAAGTGACAACCTTGCAATGGAGATTAGTAGGTGAGAAACAGACAATATACAGAAGAACAAAAAAGAGATAGCTACTCTGCTGTGGGAAGTTTGTCCATGGGCCCTACAGACAGCTATCTCTTGATCCATTTTTGACTGACTTTCCTATAAGATTATAATTACTTAATACTTATTGAGTGTCACATCAGATATTTATTTCTTTTTTAAAAAAAAAGTATGTAAATTGCATTTTCTATTTTCCTCATCTTTTTTCAAGGTGAGACCAAGTCAAATGGATTAAATTATATTATCACATACTTATTTGTATTGTAATTTTCTTTGGCTTATTTACTTTCTTTGATAGTGCCAATGAGGCAGCTCTTACATTTTGATTAAATTAATATGAAGAGGACAGAAGCAATGAAACAGCAGCATGCACACACATTGTAGTTTTACCACAGGGTTTTAGTGACTGGGCTATGGTCCACCAATTTAGAGCTGTAATATGGTCATGATAGTATGATACAAAACTTTGCTTCTCTGCATAAAATACATTGAATGGGACTGTCACAGTTGCACTTTCTTTAACTTGGAAAAAATAGCGTTTTTTAGGGTTTTTGTGGATATTATCGACAGGAAATAAAAGGAAAAAAGGTAAACAAACAAAACAACACATACAAAAATATATAGAGATGATAAAATAACTTTAGAAAATACGGTGGCTGTAAGGCATAAAAGGTTTCATGCATATGGATGTCTGTAGAAAAGGTGAAGTATTTTGTAGATGTAGCTTTTTTTTTTCTTCAAAATTTGCTAGTCTGGTTACAATACTGAACATAGTTAATTGAGTGATCAATTTTTTTACTGTAATTTTTAATGACTTGTCTTACTTTTAAACTTTTTTTTTTTTTTGCCTGTATGCTAACCAAGAGCATTTGTTGCTAAAAAAAAAAAAAAAAAAAGAAATGCAGTATTCCCTCTTCTCAGTGTGTTGGCTTGACTGGGATGTAGAGGCGGAAATTCTAAGAGTAGGTTGTATGTTTCTACAGAACAATGTATACAATATTAATCTGTTTCAAAATCTTTCTTACACAAGTTTTCACCACGTTTTCCTAACAAAATATATGTCTTGCGTATAAAATGACATAAAGACATTCACTTCCATAGAATGACATTCATTTAAATTAGCTGAAGTTCTTGCCCACGTACTAAACAAATATTTTAACTCCTAGAACAGCTAAGGCTGGAAGGCACTTCTGAGCATCCCTGTTCAGAGCACGATCAGTGAAAGCAGGTTGCTCGGGACCGTGTCCAGTTGGGATGTGAATATCTCCAAGGATGGAGACTCCACAGCCTCTGTGGTCAACCTCTTCCAGTTTTTGATCACTCTCATAGTAAAAAAGTTTTTTTTTCTGATGTTTAAGTGGAATACCTGTGTTCGTTTGCGTCCATTGTTTCTCATACTGACACTGGGTGTCACTGAGAAAAGCCTGGTTGCCTTTACTCCCCGCTTCAGGCACACGGATAAATCCCCATGAGCCTTTGTTTCTTCAGGCTGCATAGCCCCAACTCTCTCAGCCTTTCCTCATAAGACAGACGCTCCAGTCCCTGACTCATCTTTATATTCCTTTGCTAGACTCACTCCAGTATGTCCATGCCTTGTACTGTGAAACCCAGCACTGAATACAAATCTCCAGATGTGTCTCACGAGGACTGAGTAGAGCAGAAGGATCACCTCCGTCAACCTGCTGGTTATGCACTGGCAGGACACTGATGTCCTTCTAGGCAATGAGGCCAGCATCACAGCTCTGACACTCTCTGCAAGGCCATCATGACCCAACTCCCACACCCTGCCCTTGGGTTCGGCCTCCAACAAACCAATGTCCCAACAAACCAGCATGTCCAGAGCAGTATGCATGTTTGTTGAAGTTATAGAAATATTGCAATGAATGGAAGTCTACTACTCAACAAAGCATGGTGGCAGACACAGTCTATTGCAGGATCCAACCATGTTCAAGGAATGTCTAGGGGCATACTGTTTCCCCCCGATGATAAATCTAGCTACTACACCTCCTGCCCTCTCGGACAGAGGCAGAAGTCCTGAGACAGCCCCACCCTTGTTGCTGTGGGGCAGAGGTAGGGGATCTAAAAGACGACTAGGGTTGGAAGCGTATTCCAGTTCGGCATCACGGGCAGCCCCACTTCGTGCGTCCTTTGCCTCCCCAGGTGCCCCTCCGTAATAGGTTTGAGATCCTGGATCTTGAAGAAGAGGTAGGTGAGGAGGTGGTGCCAAGCCTGCCTACAAGATCACATAGGAAGAGGCGGTTGACTACACAACTTAAGACTGCCTCCGATAAGAAAGAAAGAAGGGTGATTGTAATAGGAAATTCCCTTCTGAAAGAAACAGAGGACCCAATATGCAGAGTTGACCCTCATCTTAGGGAAGTTTGTAGTCTACCTGGAGCCTGGATCAAGGATATCACTGAGAGCTCCCCAAACTGGTGCACCCGACAGACTACTACCCGCTGCTGGTCTTCCAGACAGATGGGGAGGAAGATGCTTCCCATAGTCTGAGGGGGATGAAGAACGATTTCAAGGTCTTGGGAAGGATGGTGAAAGACTCAGGGGCTCAAGTGATCTTCTCTTCACTCCTTCCATCTTCAAGTGAAGATGTGGGATGGAATGGGAAAATTCAGTCTCTAAATGGTTGGCTCCAAGACTGGTGCTACAGGCAGGGTTTCGGATTTTTTGATAATGGCTGGTTTTATAAGACTCCAGTCTGGACAGTGTTACGCGGGACAGGTTTATCTCGCAGGGGCAAAAGGATGCTGGGGCAGGAATTAGCTGGGCTCATTTGGAGAGCTTTAAACTAGGCTCGAAGGGGGATGGGGTAGTAGCTGGGCTTGTCCCAGTGGGGCAACATTCTAAAATGGATGAGGACTGGGTGGCCTCCTGTGCCCCTAGGGAGAAATTGGTGTGCTCTGCTCACTCCCTGAAATGCCTGTATACCAATGAGCGCAGCATGGGGAATAAGCAGGAGGAGTTAGAATCCTATGTTCCGTTGGGAGATTATGATCTGGTGGCAATCACAGAAACGTGGTAGGACAGTTCACATGACTGGAATGTGGTCATGGATGGCTACGCCCTTTTCAGGAAAGACAGGCCAGCCAGGCGTGGTGGTGGAGTTGCTCTCTATGTGAGAGAGCAACTGCAATGTACTAAATTCTGCCCAGGAGCGGATGAGGAGCGAGTTGAGAGTGTATGGGTCAGAATTAAGGGACAGGCTGGCAGGGGTGATACTGTTGTAGGTGTCTATTACAGGCCACCAGATCAGGCTGAGGAAGTTGGTGAGGCCTTCTATGGGCACCTGAGAGTGGCCTCAGAGTCACAGGCCCTGGTTGTTGTGGGTGATTTTAACTTCCCTGATGTTTGCTAGCAGGACCATTCAGCCAGCCAGCCACAGTCCAGGAGGTTCCTCCAGTGCATTGATGATAACTTCCTCATGCAGATGGTGGAGGAGCCGACTAGGAGAGATGCACTGCTGGATCTCATCCTCACTAACAAGGAGGGTCTGGTCGAAGCAGTAAAGGTTGAGGGCTGCCTGGGTTGCAGTGACCACAAGACGGTGGAGTTCAGCATCTTGTGTGGCAGGAACAGAATAGCAAGTAGAATTGCAACCCTGGACTTTATCAGGGCTAACTTCGGCCTTTTCAAGCAATTGCTGGGGGAAATCCCATGGGCAAGACTGCTTGAAGGAAAAGGGGCCCAAGAGAGCTGGATTGCATTCAGAGATTGCTTCTTCCATGCTCAGGATCAGAGCATCCCCACACGTAGGAAGTCGAGGAAGGGAGCCAGGAGGCCTGTGTGGTTGAATAGGGATCTGTTGGGTATGCTCAAGCAGAAGAGGAGAGTTTACAGGTCACGGAAGCAGAGGCTGGCCACTTGGGAGGAATATAAGGCTGCTGTTAGAGGATGTAGGAAGGCAGCTAGGATAACCAAGGCCTCCTTAGAATTACAGCTGGCGAGAGGGGTCAAGGACAGCAAAAAGAACTTTTTCAAATACATAGCAGATAAAACTAATACCAGAGGCAGTGTAGGCCCACTGAAGAATGGGGTGGGTGCCCTGGTGGCAGAAGACACAGAGAAGGCAGAATTACTGAATGCCTTCTTTGTCTCTGTCTACTCTGCTGGAGGCTGTCCTGGGGAGCCCTGTACCCCTGAGACCCTGGATGAAGCCAGGTCAATGGAGGAGTTTGCTTTAGTCGATGAGGACTGGGTTAGGGAGCAATTAAATAGTCTGGACATCCATAAATCCATGGGTCCAGATGGGATGCATCCGCGGGTGCTGAGGCAGCTGGCTGAAGTCATTGCTAGACCGCTCTCCATCATTTTTGCCAAGTCTTGGGAAACGGGAGAGGTGCCCGAGGATTGGAGGAAAGCAAATGTCACTCCAGTCTTCAAAAAGGGCAAGAAGGAGGACCCAGGTAATTATAGACCGGTCAGCCTCACCTCTGTCCCTGGGAAAGTAATGGAACAGCTTATCCTTGGTGCCATCTCAAGGCATATCAAGGATAAGAGGGTTATTAGGGTCAGTCAGTGTGGCTTTACTAAGGGTAAGTCATGCTTGACCAACCTCATAGCCTTTTATGAGAATGTAACAAGGTGGATGGATGATGGCAGAGCGGTGGATGTAGTCTACCTTGACTTCAGTAAAGCCTTTGACACAGTCTCCCACAGCATCCTCACAGCTAAATTGAGGAGGTGTGGTCTAGACAATAGAGTAGTGAGGTGGGTTGCAAACTGGCTTAAGGAGAGAAGCCAGAGAGTGGTAGTCAATGGTGCGGAGTCCAGTTGGAGGCCAGTATCTAGTGGAGTGCCTCAGGGGTCAGTACTGGGGCCAATATTATTCAATATATTCATTAACGATTTGGACGAGGGAATTGAGTGTACTATCAGCAAGTTTGCTGATGACACTAAGCTGGGAGGAGTGGCTGACACGCCAGAAGGCTGTGCTGCCATTCAGCGGGACCTAGACAGGCTGGAGAGTTGGGTGGGGAATAACCTGATTAAACTTAACAAGGGCAAATGAAGAGTCCTGCATCTGGGCAGGAACAACCCCAGCTTCCAGTATAGGTTGGGAAATTACGTATTGGAGAGCAGTGTAGGGGAAAGGGACCTGGGGGTCCTGGCGGAGAACAGGATGACCATGAGCCAGCACTGTGCCCTTGTGGCCAGGAAGGCAAATGGCATCCTGGGGTGTATTACAAGGGGGGTGGTCAGTAGATCGAGAGAGGTCCTTCTTCCCTTCTACTCCACCCTGGTGAGACCCCATCTAAAATATTGTGTCCAGTTCTGGGCCCCTCAGTTCAAGAAGGACAGGGAACTGCTGGAGAGGGTCCAGCGTAGGGCAACAAAGATGATTAAGGGAGTGGAGCATCTCCCTTATGAGGAAAGGCTGAGGGAGCTGGGTCTCTTTAGCTTGGAGAAGAGGAGATTGAGGGGTGACCTTATCAATGTTTATAAATATATAAAGGGTGAGTGCCACGAGGATGGAGCCAGGCTCTTCTCAGTGGCAAACAATGATAGGACAAGGGGTAATGGGATCAAGTTGGAACACAAGAGGTTCCACTTAAATTTGAGAAAAAACTCCTTCTCAGTGAGGGTGACAGAACACTGGAACAGGCTGCCCAGGGGTGTTGTGGAGTCTCCTTCTCTGGAGACATTCAAAACCCGCCTGGACATGTATGTTCCTGTGCAACCTCACCTAGGCGTTCCTGCTCCAGCAGGGGGATTGGACTAGATGATCTTTTGAGGTCCCTTCCAATCCCAAACATACTGTGATACTACAGATCTTTCAGACAAAATGAAAAAACACTGTATTCAGCAGTATGTATGGCAATTGGCAGGTGCAGCAAACATCAGCTGGTATTTCAACCAGTACCCTGTGGCTTCAAATTTGGTAGTGTCTGGACAAATCTTATCTGTTCCATAGTGTTTTGCCCTTTGGGGCACTGGCTTTGTTATTCTTGTGATCTTTACGCTGTGGAATCAATTATCCTTTATTCTTGTGGAGAATGGTGGCTCCAACACTTCATCAACTCCTAATAATACATTTAAAAACATCAAAATATTATGAGATTTTGGCCTCAGGAAATGAAATATGTTTGGAATCTGGCTACTGTTATGAACACGAATGAAAAATGTGGTTCTAGAGAGCAGTTATTTACTAAAAGAAAAACACAGCAAGCAGCTGTGTATTTTTCACTTTAATCAGTACATATTATCTCATGAGCTAATTCCTTTCTTCTTTAGTCCCTGTAAATGTAAAAGCAGATTTAGATGTACAGTCAAGCTCTATTAAAGGGACACCACTGTTTATGCCTTGCATTCTTGGTGTGTTTCCCTTATATCAACCTCAGGCTCCATGCTTCAAATGCAATGATTAAAACACAGAATTGAGACTTGAACAACCTTCTTCTTATCTCTCACTCAAACTCCCTTCTACCCTCGAAAATATAAAAAGTGAAAGAGAAGAGTGTCAAAAAGGTGAAAGACTGTAGCCTTCAGATTGGATCTTGACAGGCTAGACAAGTGGGCCCGTGTGGACCTCATGAAGTACAACAAGGCCAAGTGCAAGGTCCTGCTTCTGGGCTGGGGCAATCCCCAATATCAGTGCAGACTGGGGAATGAATGGGCTGGGAGCAGCCCTGCAGAGAAGTACTTGAGGGTGCTGGTGGATTAAAAATTGTACATGAGCCAGCAGCATGCACTTGCAGCTCAGAAAGCCAATTTCATCCTGAGTTGTTCAGCCTGGACAAGAGAAGACTCCAGGGAAACATTATTGTGACCTTTCAGCATATAAAAAGGGTTTATAAGAAAGGTGGAGAGATTTTCTTTATGAAGGTCTGGGCAAGGGGTATCAGTTTTAGCCTAAAAGTGGTAGATATAAAGGTATGAGAGTGTGGATATAAGAAAGAAATTCTTTACAATGAGGATGGTGAGACACTGGAACATGTTGCCCAAGGAAGTTGTGAATGCCCCATCTCTGGAAGTGTTCAAGGTCAAGTTGGACAGAACATTGAGAAACATGATCTAGTGAAAGATGTCCCTGTTCATTTCAGGGGGATGGACTAAACCTTTAAAGGTCTCTCTAACCCAAACCACTCTATGATTCTGTGATGCTAGGCTTAGTGTTTACTTTAGAGATGGAGACTTACCCATTATTAACAGGGGTGTTTCTAGAACGAAATAGAGATGACCTTGAGAAAAATGGTTTCCCTATCATATCAAATCTAAGACACCATGATACATCTTAAACAGGAACAAGGTAAGCACTGGTTCACAGGTAGGCCTGATACTAGTTAAATTAGAAATCCTACAGTTAAATCTGTTAGTCCTCAAGTTATACCTCCTGCATCCCCAAAAATCCAAGCAGGGAAAAGGAAAATCATATGTTGGGAATAAGTTAAATGGTACAAATAGAACTAGGATTCAAGGGTAAAATGCTGTGGCAAATTTAAGCTAAACATGAAGAAAATAACCTTAACAATAAGACCTTTAAAACACTGGAATGTTATCTTAGGAAAGTGACAGAAAGCTGCTCACATTAGCAATGTGCATGGAAATGAGTTTTAAATGGTGTTTGATGTGTGCTAGAAAGAAATTTGTTGAAGAAAATGTTGAAGTTTTTTAAAAAAATCTATGCCTTCCAGTCAAGTATGATATCTGCTTCACTGCTCAGTTCTTGATATGGATATAACAACAAGGATTTTCAGAAGTGATTTTTATGTGATGCCAGAGTTACCACTAGGATCAGAAATAAAAGGATATGGACAAATGAACAGGTTTCTGTGGTTATCCAACCAGCAACCTGAAGGACCCAGTGGGCAGTATCAATTACTCCTTCCTGCAGCTGCATTTGGCCTCCTATCTACAGTTAAATTGCCCTAGATATGTCTGTCCTGAATGCAATAAAAGAGCAGCAAGTCAGGTGTATAACTTGAATTACTTGCATTGTTTATTTAAATAATTGTAATCCACCTGGCCCAGAACTATTAGGGATGAAATCAAACCACCAGTGGTTTCAGTCATAGCTGAGACATTCAGCGCTCCACTGAGGTCTCTGGAGCACCTTTTGGAGTCCAGGCTGCCTTGATGCCTCCTCCTCATGTGACTCCTACTGGCCATAGTGTGGCAAGGAACTGCTGCTCATCATACAAGCTCTGGCTTCCGCTACATGGTAAAAGTGGCTACAGAGCCAGTCATGAAATGTATTTTGCCAGATTTTCTTGGAAGTAAAGAAATATTTTCCTACCCCGTTTTCTAAATTTTTGGGTGACATTGGTGAAGAGAAGAGAGACAGGAGGAGGTAAAAAAGAATAGTTGCCTCCTTGGAAAAAGAAAAGAAATTAAAATTCTGGTTTCAAATGAAATATTTTAATCAACTCACAAATTTAGCCACTTGACTCCTTACTAACAAATGCTACAAATGCCCATCCTGATAACCTCAGCACAGAGTGAGAAGTCACGCACTATTCCTGTGAGGGTCAGTGAGGGGGGATGCCTGCACAGCCTACCTTTGGCAAATGACCTGTTCTGGTGAGAATATGAGTTCTGTGTGTGTGTGTGTGTGTGTACTGAATATAGAAACCTGTTCTTTTGAACTTTCACCCAAAACTAGTTGTCCTGGTTTTGTTAAAAAACAAGTTTCTCTTTTAGTGAATTTTACCTGTCAGCTAAAGCCTTCATATTAGCTGCATTTTCCTGGAGAACCACATACATGTTTTGGTAAACCTAGCAATGGAATGCAAACTTATTGATAAGCATGGATGGACATCTCGCGAGAGGGGCAACGAGAAACCGGTGACCAAGAAACTGACCAACTGTGTATAACATTCCATTCACGTAAATACTTCATATAAAAGTCGGAGATCATGAAGATCTCATCTCTTTTCCTTTTTTTTTTCCCTTCTGCTTACGGTTGACATTAGGAGAGGACCTTGCTAGTCGTCCCTGCGAACTGCAGCCTAGTGAGAGACTGAATGCAGCTCTGGTTGGCTGCAGAGTCTAATCCAGGACTTTGGGTGCTGGCTCTGCAATTGCTGAGACTTTCAAGATTGGTTTTGTATATTTTGCATTATTTTCTCTATTCTTATAAGTAGCATTAGTAAAACATCTTTAATTTTTCCAACTCTCTTCTCTCTGTCTTTCTTTCCCTCCCGATCGCCTGTCCTGAGTGGGAAGGGGGAAGAGGGAGGGGCAAAAGGGGGAAGTGGGGGGGGAGAAGGGGTTAACAATACATCTGTCAGGGTTAAATTGTCACCCCGCAATCTTAACCCTCGACACTAGTCATGTCCAAGAAGAAAATCATTGTCAGCTGGATTAAATAGTAACAGGGGAATTATTAAGAGTCTTTTAGTACAAAGAAGTCACTGGAAGATGTATAAAAGCAGCATGAAAATTCATAACGAGAGTGGAAACAACAGGAGTGAAACCTGCTTTGACACTGCCAGACATCACCCTGCAGCATCACAGCCCCTGCCCACGCCAGAGGGAGCAGCTTCCCTGCCTGATGCTGTGAGAGTCCTGCCCAGTGAGCAGCTGCTCCCTGCAGGGCAGGGACAAGTGGGGACCCACCACAGGTGTTTGTAAGTGACCTTGTGGGGTCCTTTCCCATCAGCATGTGTGTTAGCAAGTTGTAGGGGATAGCAAGGGTATGCACAGATCTGGGGCTCCCACAAGAGGGGAATGCAAGCAGGGCAGCCCTCATGCCCAGGGAGATTGGGTTACTGGTAACCCACATGTCCTGGGGGAAGTGAGCTGTGCACATAATCGTGTGTGTGTGATAAGAAGTTCTGGGGATCAATTATAGGAGAATGTTTAGGAAATTATTTATTATCGTGTGGTTTTGTTTATGTCCTGATTTTGGCTATGATAATTTTCTCCCTAGTACCTGGTATAGTGCTGTGTTTTGGATTTACTGTGAGAACACTGGCAATACAATGATGCTCTGGTTGTTGCTAAGCATTATTTATAGCAAGTCAAGGACTTTTCAGCAAGGAACCTGGAAATGCACAAGAAGCTGGGAGGAGACACAATCAGGACAGCTGACCCAAACTGGCCAAAGGGATATTCCATACCATATGACATCATGCTCAGTATGTTAACTAGGGAAAAGTTAGCTGGTGGATCACTCCTCCGGAATGGGCTGGGCATCAATCAACAAGTGGTGAGGAATCGCACTGTACATCACTATTTTTGTATATTCTATCATTATTGTTACTAATATTAGTATTATTTTCTCTTCCTTTGCTACCCTATTAAATTGTCTTCATCTCAACCCATGAGTTTTACTCTTTTCAGTTCTCCTCTCTATCCCACCAGAAGGGGAGAGGAGTGAGTAGCTGCATGGTTCTTAGTTGCAAGTTGGGGTTAAACCACCACAGCTTGTTATTATTCATTTTGCAAGTGCCTAATAATGCAGTTTATCTGCTGTATTACTCATATCACTGCTGAATTTATAGTTAAGAAATCAATAAACTCTGTGAAATTATCATTTTTTTCCCTGTGACTATGTGCTGGTTTGGCTGAAATTGAGGTAATTTTCCATGGAATTAGAAATGTTTTGCCTTAGTAGCTAGCATGGTCTTGTTTTTAGATTTAGTATAAGAATAATGTGATAATGCTGCTTCTTCCCTGGGGTAGAATTAATGTGTTTTTTTCCCCTGGGATAGACTTAATGTTTTTTCACAATAGCTTTCCAATTTTTAGGGTTTGGTATGAAAAGAATACAAGAAATCACTGATATCTTGGCCATCGCCAAGGGGACAAAAGATTTTTCCACTGTTCAGCTGCAGGTGCAACATAGCAGTGGTGGGAACATAATGGGATAGCACCTACACTGATAGGTCGATAGGATGATGAACAAAGTATTCCATACCACAAACATTGTAATCTATATATAAAAGATGTTGCTGTGGACTGCCCTTTTTGTTGCTGGGGACTGCCACTGTTCATGAGGAGTCCTGCTCCTCTGGCTTCCCTTCCTCTGCTATGATCCCTGTGTTGTGCGGAATTCACTGTGTTCGTAGTGTCCATCCTCTGGTGTTCATTGCTAGGAGCAAGTATTCCAGCGGCTAAGTATTGCTCTGTATTGCTCTTCTTTCATTATTGTTCAATTAAATCTGTTTCCATTTCAACCCACAAGCCTCTTCTCCTTTTCTGTTCCTTCCACCCAGGGAAGGAAAGGCGAGAGAAAGCTACAGTCTACTGTTTGATACCTGGCCCAGGGTTAAATGGTAACGGATTGTCAGAAAGCATTAAAAGAATTGCTACTGGCCAAAGGAAAACATTTTAAAAAGATATTCTTAATGGCACAAACAAATATTAATTTATATCATATTATTCCTACTAACAATCTCAAAAAATGATAGATAAAGCAAAAAAAATATATTAGGAGATATAAGTTTGTTTTGTATTACTTTCTCCCTAAAGGTTTTTGAGACATTTTCATGGGAGATATTGACTTGTGAATACAAAAAGTAACAAAGATTCATGTTTACCCATAGACACAATGTGGAGTGCATGGTGCTAAAAGATACTAATGTTCTATTTTATGCATTTGGATAAGTTCCTGCCTAACTCAGACAACAGAAATGGAAGACAGGTTTAAATTCTGTGGTCACAAAAAATTACGTAACTTCCTTCAATCTTTTTGTTATAGATTTTTACAGAGTGAAAGTGTAAATCATAAGACCTATAAAAGTATACACGGATTTACAAAAAGACTCAGGATACCTTTCAGTCAATATAAATTGGCCCCTACTAAATGAAGTCTAATATTATTTCACATCATTCTGTGAAATTTTATGCTGAGACTTTGTATGATAAACTGCGACAATATTAAATCATTCACCTAAAGAATTCCACTGGGAAAATCTTTTATCCATTTTCTCTAGCTTTTGACTGTGAGCACTGATTTTAGAAGAGTCTTGTATGCAAATGACATAAGATAGGACATATGTTTGGAAGACATTTTCATATGAAAGCAGAGAAGGAGTTCATATGTCTATAGAAGTCAGCATGAAATTCTTGCATAAACTGAAAGTAATATCACATATTCAGGTAATTGTCTCAGGAGCACCACGCTTTTCTCATAATAATGAAATAATTTGCTTGCAAATGACTCAGTAAGGGAGGTTTCCATAAAAATCATACTCTTAAAAAAAATATCTTGAAATAGCTAAAAAAAGTTGTGAGAAGTAATCATCAAGATATCCTTTCAATGCCATCTGTCTAACTTTCCAATGCCTGATGCACTCTACAGTGGAATGAGCTCAAGTGAATGGTTTATCACTCAAACATGAGAGCATTTTCTTCAGCCTTTGTTCAATTTGATATTTTTAAAATATTTTCCAGCTGTGAAAAATCTATGAAGTCATCTTAAATGTTATCATTTTCCACTGGGCAGCTGAATGGTAACATTCAAACAAACAAACAAGATGAAAAAAACACCTCTCTTCACTCAAAGATTCAGTAAGTTTATTTTGGACAGCTGGGGCTCATTCCAATTCACTAAAAATATTTAGCTCACTGGGATTTACAAATACAACTGCTTACAAAGAGATTCAGAGGTACAGGATTTCATTTGGTGTAAACAGATGTGTCACAGTATAAACACTTAAAGAAACCTCTTATGATTTCAGGAAAGGGAGAATTTGGTCCGCTGCCAGAACATGCAGAGGTACCAAATTGTAAGGGTCTGTTTTCTGTCCCAGATTATTCATGACCAGTTCTCTGTCCAACTGCAAGACAAGAGTCCAGTAAGACTTTCAGTGGTTTTAGTAAGCACTAACAAACTAGAACAGAACAGAAACTTTTTTTTTTCCCTGGGAGTTTTTTTTAATTTAAAACACAATATTGTGGTGGCAAGTTTTGATCCATTTTTATTAGAATTTAAAGCTTTGTTTCATTTTTTTTAAAGTTTAAAGCAGAAATGAATTTGTATTTCCTTTGTGGGTTGGGGGCATATGTGCGCATAAGTATGTTTCAAAGTCAGTTCTCTTTCTCTTTTTTTCACTTTTAATATGGCTTTTTTTGGTTATTTGGTTTTGTTTTTTTGTTTTGTTTGTTTGTTTGTTTGTTTGGGTGTGGGTTGTGGTTTTTTTTTTTTTTTTGTATATCAACAAATTACAGAATAACTCAAATGGGAAGAGATCTGAGGTTTCTAGTTCAGGCTCATGTTCAGAGCATCGTTAGGTATGAGATCAGGCCAGGCTGCTCAGGGTTTATTTGTGAAAGACCTCCAAGGATGGAGACTGTACAATGTCCCTGGACCACCTGCTTCACTTCTTAACCACTTGAACTAGCTTGAATCGCCTGTGTTTCCTGCCCGCTGTCCCTTATACTCCTGAGAAAAACTGGGGCCTTTGGTCTCAGCAGCCTCCCTGTGGATAGAGGCAGGTGGCTGTTTGAGCCCCACAGCAAGCCCAGCTCTCCTAACACCTTCTCATAGAGCTACCACTCCCATCCTGAGCATCCTAGGGGTTCCCTGGACTTGCCTTGGTTTGTTCAAGTCTCTTCTCTACTGGCAGACCCAACTGGAGGCAGTATTGCAGGTGGGGTCTGAAGAGGGATGGTCCCTTCCCTCAATCTGCAGGCAGTGCTGTTGCTAATGCAGCCCAGGGTACTGCTGGGTGCTTTTGCTGCCAGGACATGCTGCTGGCTCATGTCCTGTTTGGTGCCAGCCAGGACCCCAGAGCCTCTTCCACAGAGCTACTCCCCAGCCCCTCAGTCCCCAGCCTGTAGCTGCCAGAGGGACTTCCTTCCCAAGAGCTGGCATCTGTCCTCATTGAATTGCATAAGGTTTTTGAGGACTCATCCTTCTGACTGAGTTTTCTATGAACAACAAATCTGCTCCTGAGTATATCCTCTGTTCTTTCTGCCCCCTCCAATTTGGCATCATCTGCAAACATGATAAGTGTGTACTCTTTGGCACCATCCAGGTTGTTGGTAAAGGTATGCAGCAGGACAGATCCTTTCTTGTTTCCTTTTTCCTTTTGCACTTCTTTTAAAGCTGTTTCCTCAAACACTAAAGCAGAGGAAAAAAATATGAATTTCCATACTTTCAATGCTTATGGGGATTTGGATTTTTTTTTCTTTTTTTTTTTTTTTTTTCTTATTTTTCATTTGGAATAAAAAGTGAGAAGTAGAACGGATGGTAAAAAAATTTAAAAAAATAAGTAAAAAGAAAATGTTGACATGGAAAATCAAGGTTTCTTTCCAAAACAGTCACATTGCAAAATATAAATGGATAGGAAAAGAGTCTTGTGAAGTGATAGAGATTTTCATATGATTTTTCAAATCAACCTTTTTTTTACTCTTATTTCTCCCAAAATAATAAATATTGCCCCTATGAAAATGCTAGATTTAAATTATCTAGATTTAAATCTCACCAGATTTAGATTTACACATAATTTATTAAATTGAGAACAGAAACAGCCACATCCAGAATAACTGAGGCTTCAAACTCTCATGCGATTACTCTGGATCAATGATTGTGATAAAGACAGAAAATTATAATCCAGCTAATGAAACACCCTTGATATATTTTCTGTTGGACTGAAAAATGCTTACACACTGTACAAATTGGGGGATATGGTCCTGTTGCCATTGCCAAAGAATTAGCACAGAATCAAACAAATGAGCCAGACAAGAATGTTGCTGAATCTTTTGTAACCAGGGAATGTCCAAGCAATTATTTTATCTCAATGTGACAAGAGAAAATTACATTTAAACTGTCCTGCCAATAAACATAACATCATTTTTTTTTCCCAAGACCGGTGCCTCAGGCAAAGCCTGTGTGATTTAGACTGGAAAACTTTCTAAGCATTTTAAAAATCCATTAATCCTGATTATCTGACGTCTTCACCGATAGATTGAAGATCTAAAAGGATTCTTCGAGCCTTCTGTGCCAGAGCTTTACTTTGAAACTCAAAATCACAGAACAGCCCAGGACAGTTGAGAACCCTGGAGAATGCATGATCTGGTAATTTGTTGAAAGTGAGGTCTTAGATTAGGTTATCTGTGGCCCTGACAAGTACAAATATTTCCAGTGAAGGAGATCTCAGCAGTTCTCTGAGTAACTTATTCAAATATGTAATTGTTCTCACCATGAAGGACTTATTTCACATATCCAGATGGAATTTATCCTTGTGACGATTGCCCCTTGTCCTGTGCATTCTTGTGAAGGAAGCAGCTCCTCCTTCTCTGTAGCTACTTTTTAGGTATCTGAAGGCTGTGATTAGATCCCCTTGAGCTTTCTCTTCTCTTCTCTAGGCTGAATGGTCCCAATTTTTTCAAACTTTCCTCATATGTCTGCTTTTCTAGTCACCTTGTTGGCTCTTTGTCACACTCTCTCCAGTTTTTCTATGCCTCTTGAACTAAGGGTGGACCAAAACTAGACACTCTTATTTTATGCGTTGCCTGAATAATCACATCTCTTAATCTCCTGGATATATTCTTACTGATTTTGCCTTCATTGCTGCAAGGGCACACTGCTGACTCATGTTCAGCTTGCTCTCCATCAGCCCGTCAGATCTTTTTCAACAGATCTACATCCCAGACATTGATCTCTCAGCTGATATGGTTGCTTGGGATGATTTAATCCCAGGTGCAGGACTTTGCATTTCTCTTTGTAGGACATCTCGCATTTGCATGGTTTGCTGATCTTCCATTTTGTCAATGTATCTCTGTATGGTGACTCTTCCTTCTGAAGTATCCAGTTCTCAATTTGATATCTACTTACACAGTCATGGAACAGAAGTCAAGGCACATCAACAGTTCCACCTGCCCAATATTGTTCAGATTTGAAAATCTAAAAAAAAAAATACTCAAATGGTTTACAATCAGGAAAATATGAGCAAATAATTATACAGTAAATTTGAAGAAACAACATCGAGCATCTGAGGACTATTTGAAAGCACCAGGCAGTATTTTAGACCTGTGCAATGCATTCTTCCATGTAAAAGATAATAGTAGATTAATATAAAGCAAACAAAATAATGACAGAGTTTATACATAAAACTTGATTTATAGTCAGTTATAACACAGCAATTAACCTACCTCACAAAAAAATGCCCTTCTTAAGGGTAGAGAACCAAAGATGCAGTGCTATAGTTTTCTCCAGTTGGTGGAGAAATAGCTATACAACTGCCTCTGGCCTTAGCAATGGCTGAAATGTTAATGACAGTGGAGAGTATTTACTATGCAAGGGTATCACCCACAGCTTTGCCAACAGAAGAGGAAGGAATTCGCACAGAGGGAAAAGTCACTGTTCTTAACCTCTCCTGAACTTGCAAAAAGACATGTAAAAGTATGAGCTGAAGAACCCCATGGTGCTGTAACATGTTCTGTTTGGAATCAAGAGCTTCAGCCTTGTCCCTGGGATGTCCAGAAGGCAGGACCGGCTTCTTTTGGTCTATTTACACCTACATCCTTCAATAAATTGGATTCTATGACCTCCACAGGCCAAGATCATTATCTAACTGAAGTATGACGGCTAAGAATGTAGTCCAGCACACAGGAATTAGAAGTCTAAAATCTGTACTTTGCAAGTTGCTATCTTCTTACTCAAATGTCTTTAACATCTCTTTTTTTTTTCCCTGAAAACTAGAAAACTACAAGCTCAGAAGTATTTTTTTTCTATATACAAATGCACCACATTGGAAATAATGAAAAAAAAAATCTTAATTACTTCTCATGAAACCCTCAGGCATTAAAGTCTTTCAAGTTCTCAGACACTTGTGTATCCTCACTGCTGTCTTCACTAACTTTCTGGAGGTGTGTCTGCGTTTTTTGTTTTATTTGAACATTTTCTCAAACAGTTCTAGTACTGTTAAAACTACACTGAGAAATGCATTAGGCATAAAAAGTGTATGCATAGCCAAATTGTTTATATGGTTTTGGTTCTGACTTCTTTTCATCATACATTTCCATTCACTCAGTCAGAGAAAGGAATAATAATAAGATTCATTCAATTGTTCAATCTGTTGCTGCGTCGCTATATCTGATCTCTCAACCACATCAAAAATTTCAACAAGGATTTGCTCTCTACAGGACATAGGTATTGGGCAATGAATTTATCAGTAGTACTCATAACAGGCAGACTTTACTTCTTAAAATTGCAACTTTTCATTAGGATAGAATTACTGCTCCCAGGTTCTCTTGTTTATCAAGCTAACTGAATGTGTAACAACTTTCTAGATTAAGGTAAATAGATGTACCTCTAAATGTGGTCCTTTTTCAGGCAAGTATGACACACATTTGGAACTGTTTTGGCTGCACATATAGCTAGTCAAATACCATGTCTAGTTTAAGAATTGCATTGTTTCCATTTTAATAATTGTACAACAAACTTTAGCATCGAAGTGTGTGACAATCAAGAAAAAATAAATTGTCTTTAGGATTACTCATCTTAATAAGTTTTTCTCTTCCTTGCCACCAAGATATTAAGAAAAAGGGAACTCTATGATCAAGAATACAACTTGGTAAATATCCTATACTAATTCCTTTCAAGAATTCATGCTGCTACTGCTGCTGTTGTTGCTGATCTTCTTTTTTCACAGTAGAGAAAAGAGCATTTTTCTGGATCATTATTTCTTCTATATCTGATAAAGAAAGAAAACTATACCACTCCAGGTGTTTTTTGGTTGTTGCTTTTTGGTTGGTTGGTTGGTTTTGCTGCTGTTGTTGTTGTTTTTTCTAATCATCAATAAACACTATAAGGACCTTTTTCATATCTTCATATTTTCTCATATTGAATGAATATAATTTTTATCTTTAGAGAGATCCATCAGAGGGTTATGGTAGCACAGAATGACAGTCATTCTGGAGCTTAGAAACAAGGAGTGTGCTCAGTCAATCCAAAAATATTATTTACATGAAAATATTCCGAAAGTAACAACGACGAATACTGGTCTGAAGATGAAATGTAGTACAACCACAGCACACCTCGTGATGAGAAAAGACAAAATGTTGTGTCTGTATAATTTCTGGTTCAGCAGTCATACAGATAGAAATTAAGTTCAAACTGGCTTGGGTGGAATGAAATGATGGAGAAAAGGGTAGGTTCAAAATGTGAATAATTTAGTAAATGAACCCTTCTGAGAGGTGTCTTTTTTTTTTTTTTTTTTTAAGAAATATCCACTCAAAGTAAAGCATTTATGACAATTCATCCAAAATTAGTGATGTAATGCCAGGAAGGGATCACTCATAGGGATGTATCCTGGAGCCCCTGAGAGGAGTCGCATGCCAGTGGTGTATGAGCTGCTGGTGTCAGAGTTGAGGAGAGACACTGAACCATGTTCATGTGTTGCCCATGAGTAAATAAAACAACGATTTCAGAAAATATTAAAGGAATCAAAACACTGGAACAGGGATGCAAAGTTTCGGTCTTCTAACTTTGTATTTTACTAGAGAAAATGGAAGAAGTGGCCCACCCTGCCAAGACTTCTGCAGCAGCTCGTAGCATTTGTATTTGTACTAAACATGCAGTACAAACTGTGGAGAAATAATTTAAATGATTTTTGGAAATTGGATGCTTTACATAACCCACCTATTAGCAGCTCATAAAGACTTGCTGATGTTACAGATAATGCTACAACACAGAAGATCTCAGAGGGCTGTCAGTCTTTGTATGTCAGAGATGTGTCATTTACCTGTCAGACAAAGAATAATGCAAAATTATTCAGTAGAAACACCTTGGAGTAATGAGTCAGCTTAATCCAGGAGATGCTGTTCCCCTGTTTCTCTATGGGGAAAGGAAATACACTAGAAAACGCACAAAAGCAAAGCAAGGTAAAAATGTGCACGATAGGACATAAACCCAAGGGGCTGACAAAGTAAGACAGGAACCTTTGGGCAAGAAATAAGCCTACACAAGTTCATGCCAACTAACTGTGACAGCGTCTGCACTTCTAGGCTTGGATGTGTCTTTGAGTTGTTGGTTCTGGGGGCGTACCCTGGCTGTGGCTGCTCCCATGGCAGGGAGAGTGTCTAGCACCTTACCTTCTCTCTTTGCACTCTGGTTCCCACATAAGGCAACTCCACCCATCCTCTGGGCACACAGTGGCTAGAACTTACTATCAAGGGGGCACTGGGAAGCTCAGGATCTCAGATTGAGCAGTGGTACACATGTGTAGATATGCTGGAGGAGCCAGCTGCCATCGAAAGATGCTGCAGCAGTGAGACAAGTGACAGGCTCAGTGGTTACATTAAAAACAGGAGCAAGCTGAATACTGTGGGGCTGATCATCCCTACAGCTTAATTACTTAATTACACACGTGTGGTTGAAGCAAACTAGGTCTCTGCAGGACACTGTCTGGGCATGGTTCACAGAAGAGTGTGCATCAGTTGGAGCCAATGGATAGGATACCAGTTCTTACTAAGCATAGTGGACAAGTGTGCACTGGGCTTGTCTCTCTTTGCTCTATAAGGTCTTGTAATAGTATCCTGGTGTCTTAGCACCACTGCATGCCCTCACTTTTGGTCCAACACTCTGCTAAACTAAGCATTCTCCCCACATTATTGTAGGTACTCTGGACTCAAAAAACTACTCAGAAAAATTACATTACTCTTAGGGCCGTGGGGCAGCACATGAGGCCCTCACTTAAAGTTGAATGCTATGTACTGTGAATGTGTACCAGTTTATGTCACTTGTGCCCAGAAACAGAGAAGAATCCATTCATTTAGCAGTACAACTACAGCCAAAGATTTGGATGAGAAGTCCGTTATAGCTGTCTGTAAAGGTAAAGCTGGGAAAGTAAATATATTTGAGGATTCTTTTTAGGTCATGTACCTGTTCCTAAACTGTAGATTCAGAGTATCCTTATGGCTGGAATCACTGAAGAGAAGCTATATAAAGAACGTTAACTACAGTGAGCTGAGGAAAGCAAGTCAGTATGTTCCACAAAGGCCTGAGGAGTTAGTTCTAGAGTCTCATTTTCATAAATGGATCAGAAAAACAAAGCTTATGCCTGGGAATGCAGCCAGAGGAACAGCTTACTGATCTAGGCAAACATACCAAGATTCAGTGCTTGAGGACCCATTATATCAGCTTGATGAAAATCTAACAGCTTTTACAAGGATTGAGAACTTTTGGTTCAATTCCTACTCCTAAGTATCCTGGGACAGGCTTTGAGGACAGTGGGAAGAAAGTAGAAATAAATAAATTTATAAAGAAAAGCACTGAAAATCTTGCACATGTTGCTTTGAGAGAGTTCTGTCCTGAGCCTGGAATCTCGGAGCTCGCTGGCACTGCAATGTACTGTTTTGGTTTTGACTGGGACAGAGTTATTTTTCTTCATAGTAGCTAGTATGGGGCTGGTTTTGATTTGTGCTGAGATCAGTGTTGATAAGAGAGGGATGTTTGATTTACTGCTGAGCAGCACTTAGACAGGGTCAAGGCATTTTCTGCTTTCTCACACCACCCACCAGCAAGTAGTCTGGGAGTGCACAAGAAGCTGGGAAGAGACACAGCTGGGACAGCTGACCCCAACTGTCGAAGGTAATATCCAATACCATATGATGTCATGCTCAATATATAAAGCTTAAGAAAAAAGAAGGAAGGGGGGAATGTTTGGAGTGATGGTGTTTGTCTTCCCAAGTACCTGTTAGATGTGAAGGAGCCCTGCCTTCCTGGAGATGGCTGAATACCTGCCTGCCCATGGAAAGTAGTGAAAGAATCCCTTGTTTTGCTTTGCATGAATGTACAGCTTTTGCTTTACCTGTTAAACTGCCTTTATCTCAACCCATGAGTTATGTCGCTTTTTCTGATTCTATCCCACGTCCCACCGGGGGAGAAGGAGTGAGTATGTGAGTATCTGTGTGGTGCTTAGCACCTGGGGTTAAACCACAACATATATCAAAAATGTGATTCCAAGTATTTTCCAAATGAAAGGTAGTAAGGTTGCTCTCTTAACTTGAGAGAGTTTCATATTCAGAAGGCCAGTTGCCACTTCCCCCCACCACTGTTAGCAGTAGCAGGGAAAGGTGGAGAAATCCTTTTTCCTGTCACCATCCAATATTCAAATATTATCTTCAATGTTTTGTATGCAGTGGAGAGCAATGTAAAAGAAAAGTCTGAGAGGCCAGTTCTTTTAATCCACAGAAAATTCTTAAGTTCCCTTTCATTACTGGCATATATGTCTCCAGAAAAATGGCAACCATGTTTATTTTATGATAAGACAGAGCCCTGGGAAAACAAACCAACTAATTTACTTGATGAAATATACTTATTAACTGCAGAAAAAGGAAGATACCAAAAATATTTGATATTTACTTGATTTATAGCATTTTGGGTAATTTTCAAATATTAAAAAAATCATTGCAGAAGCTTGACATGATACCTATGTCAGTACATTCCACCTTTCAAATCCCAATACAGAAAAAAAATAAATTATCCATGCACTGTATTCATTTTTCAGAAGCTATGAGATTCTTCTTGAAGTCATATACTGTATAGCTCTTCTGAATTCAGTTCATACATGAAAAGGAAAGGTCTGTGAGGACAGCAACAATCCGTGTTATGTAGAGTTTAAATTTTGGTCTGTGTCTCCTTTGTTGTACTGGATTAAGTGCCACCATGAGAAAAGACAAAGTCAAGGGGAAAAAAATAATGCAGGTTGCCACAAAGCCATAGCTTCCATTACAGTGCGAAAGCTCAGATTGCCTCTGTGTAAAAATTTGTTACGCAAATACACAAAGGGCATTTTAAAATCATTTTAATAATAAAATATATGTCAGAACCATACTGAAAACTAGATTTCAGCTCAATGAACTGATTTTTCATGCATTATACAATGTCAATTACCATGTAAATATTAATAGCTATGAAACAAAGTAATGTATAATTTAGGAGTTCTGTGTTACAGAAAGTAAGCATCAGAAAGCACTTGATGCATTAAGTTCAAAAAACATGTTATCACCTTTAGCATTCACATGTACAGAAAAAGATGGGGGACAAGAGAAGAGACGATGCAAAATCCATTTTGAATTATGGGGCAAAGATTGTCTTCAGTTCAAATGTTATCTTCAACTTCAAAGAGATTTCCAGGGTCAAAGATACACGTGAACCTTTAAGAATTACAAGGAGTGAAACACACTACAGATCTGGAGACTCTCGCAACAACAAAGAATTTGAGCTCATGTTGTTAGGTACAAATTATTTCCTTATTGGGTTAGATGCAATAAAGATGGTATCTTTCAGGGCAAAAGTATTCATAATCTGATTTTATAGTATGACGTTATGACTTGATTTTTCTCCTCAAAACATCTGTATCATCACTGTTCCAATCGTACATACTACCTATCTGATAGTGTGTGTTTGACCTCTGCTTCAGCTTACACCACCAACTTCTTGTGGTAGAGGAACCTGCATGTGCTGGAGGTCCTAGCTCACTACTCCTTTGGGTAGCATGGACCTGACTGAAGCAGGCCTGACACCAACTGTGGCACCTACGTTTTTCTGAAGACACTTGAGCAGATGCTTTGTCCTTCCATATTCCTCAGTGCTGAGTATTTCCACTCTGAAGGCAGAGATCCTGTGTCCACTAAGAAGCATGAAGATGCCAGGAAGAGATGTCCTTTCAGATAGCTGTAGTGGTATGCATCTGCCCAATGCCTTCTGCTAGGAAGGAAACCAGTTTATCCAGTTATGGAGATTTCTTTTTCAGTTGAATCAAAGAAAGAAGAACTTGTGAAAAGTCTTTTATAAAAACAGTAAAACAATGCTACCAGAACAGTGATGTGTTCATAAAAATAGTATCTGGGTACACATAGATCTTCCAGTCCTTCTCTTCCTGTCTCTAAAGACACTTCTACAATACTAACTATTTCTGAAGACAATTGTACAGTGTTTGGTTCGGGGTTTTGTGTGTGTTTTGTTTTGTGGTTTTCTTTGGTTGGTTGGTTTGGGTTTTTTTTTGGGGGGTTGAAGTTTTGTTGTTGTGGTTTGTGTTTGTGGTTTTGTTTATTTGTTTGTTTTTTGTTTTGTTTTGTTTCATAATTAGCCACAGAGTTTGTCTAAAGGAAAGTAGGCAGAACTAAAAGACTCAACTGAATAGGAGAAAACAAAACCAAAGATATAACTCCTCTCATATCTTTAGGCTCATGGGTCCTAGCAGCCATTAATAGAAAAACACATTCTTGTCTTTTCAGACACTTTTTGATGCAAATAATTAGTGGCAGGGTTGTAGTAAGGTAAAGCAGGCACTTGGCAAAGACTGATGTGGCACATGTCAGTCTTGAAGAACATTGCAGCTTTGGGTTGCTATTTGGGGTGCAATGTTCACAGAGTGTGTAAGAAAAAGTACACTAGGAGTTCCTGATTTCCTGCAATTCAGGTGAAATTCAATCTCAACTGAATGCAGAGCCAACCTAGACACAGCTGCTAAAGCTGTCATGGGAACTGTAGTTTCAGAAGCAATGTGTGCTGAGAGAGGACAGAAATGGATGTTCAACAGGTGTCTTGTAGAGATGAGTGTGTGTGAAAGACAGTGATCCTTAACACACGGCATAAGTGTGGAAGGCTGAGATATTGTGAATTATTTGTCTCAAAGCTTGCTTGCTAAAATAATATACTTAAGGCCTGTTTGTTACAGAAAAAATGCCTGTTCACTCTGCTTGTTTAATTGAGCCTGCTGTAAAGGCCTAAATACAGTGAATTAAAGTGCAAAATGCATGATCACTGCGAATTGCTAAATCTCAAAGAAAGTTTGCTTATGTAAGCTCAAGTGAAGCTCCAGCGACATCAGCCACCAACATCTGGGACCAGGCCTGCAGTGCGCTTGGGCAACTCCCGCCACCAACTGCCATAAAATGACCAAGTTATGACTTGCTAGTGTGGCCAGCACCAGGACCAAAACCTGTCACCTGGGACCAGCAGACCTGAGACCCGAGTGCTGCCAGCACTACTGGGACCTGGACTCTGATACCGGCATGACCCGAGACCTGCAAACTGCCAGTGCTACCGAGGCCTGAAACCTGAGAGCTGCCCCACAGCAGACGATGTTTGGATCCCTGGTGGTGACTATCTCTTGCTTATCTCTTGCTTATCTTCTTGCATGCTTGCTTAACTTTCCTCTTAATTTCTCCCCCCCCCACCCCCCGCCTTTTTCTTTGTCACTCTAGCTTTAGGTGTGAAAATGAAATAGATTTACTCTGTCTTTAGGCATAAAAATAAAATAAGATTGTTTAGCAGCATCTCACCTGCTTTGTGTCTTAATCTCATGCTTGGAATTATTTTTGAACCTTCCTGATTCTGAAATCGGATGGCGACCCAACAAGGTCAAGAAAGTGTGTGATACCAGAGACACTTCTTCAAACCAGTCCTAATCCTCTATGCAAAAGGTATTTGAATAAAGAATAAAGTTCATATCTTGTTAAGTCTTATGGTAGATAGATTAAAAGATACTTAAACATCACTGAGTTGCATATGTCAAAGGCAAAATTTAGGTTAAAAAAAAGTAAAGTACAGGCTTGAATGACAGAAAGCATGGTGCTAGAGACAGCCAGCATTTTTGGAATTCAGTTGATAATTATGATGTCAGAGTTATTTTGTCATATAATAGATCTGTGGATCATCAATATGATGGTAAAAGACACAGAATGAGATCAGCCATAATATAGCAATAGATTAACAAGTTAAGCAAGTTTTTGGAGCTCCTGGTCCACAAGAAACAAAGAAATGAAATCCAATAGATCAAGACATTCAATAAAATTAGGGAACAGATACATACTGCTGGGTATTTGTGGCAGGATGCAAACCCCCTCTCTCCCCCTCCCTCCTTCAGTATGGAAGGAGTAGGCACATCTCCCTCTGTCTCTGCTGTTTGAGGCTAACAGCTTCTTTTGTTTGGCCCCAGAGCCCCCTGGCCAGGGTCGTTAGGAGAAGGGAGTGCCGAGGCACCAGGGAGCCACTGGGCACCTGCAGCCAGTGTGGGGGATGTTTAGGAGCTTCAGGGGCACCCCACAGCCAGGGTGGGGGTGCAGAGAAGCTTCTGGAATGCCTACGGTCAGATCTGATCAGCCTATAAAAAACGGGACTCTCGTCGAGACTCCGCCCATTGTCACGGATCTGTCGGAGCACGAGCGAGATGCTGCCGCCGAGAGCCCCCCCCGGGATGGAGACTCCGCTTGCCTGGCCGCCACAGGTGTGAGTAAAACGTCTCCTTGCAGGATTGCAAGTGTATTTATAGTTTCCATGCACATATGCACGTGTAACTTTCCGTGCTCAATATGAGCACATGTAAAATTAATCCTCGCATAATCGTGGGTGTATTTTCCTCCCGTGCTTCCACATAAACACGTATAACTTTCCATGCACATTTGCACACTTACTTTCCGTGCTTAATACAAGCACGTGTAACTTTCCGTGCACATTTGCACGGGTAACTTTCCGTGCTCAATACAAGCACGTGTATAAATTATTTCCTCACACAATCACGAGTATATTTTCCTCCTGTGCTTCCACATAAGCACGTGTAATAGTCCGTGCACATTTGCACGTATATTAACCCTCACAGGATCGCGAGTGTACACTTCCTGTACTCACTATGAGTACGTGTTATCTCTTTAAATAATCCCACACCGTGTTCAGGCAAGTGTGTACTCCTCCCAGACTCAGGGACGGCTCCGGCATTGTTTTGGTGAAGCCACGTGCATGCACTCTGTGGACCACCTGTTGTATTCGTTGCTGCCCCTTAATGATTTTCCTCAACTGATATCCGAACCTGTATTTAAGTCACTTTTGGAGTGCTAAAACCCTGTTTCTCACCAGTTTAATAAAAGTTGTTTTGGACCGTGTTGTCCCTTAAACTAACCTCGGGCTGCCTCAATTTTAGCGAAGATAATATGGTCAAAGTTTAGATTTTTCATATGTTTAAGAAGACAAAACTAACATAGCTAACCTTGAAATTTACTCATTAAAGTGGCAGTAGATGTGGAAATTGTCACAAATGAAATGAGACACTGGAAGAAAAATCACATAATTCTTGAAGAATAGGTGTGTGTAGTTTAATCTGCAGAGACTAGATCTCTAAATTTAATTGATAATTTCTCAGTAAAGTCAACAATTGAATATATTGACCTAAGCATAACCTGGTGCTGTACGTAGTGTTCCTGATTCTTCACTTCCTGTACCCTTTTAGATTTACTTTGAAATATTCCATTAACTTGTGCTAAAGTTTCTGTTAAATAAAATTATTTTTTAGGTCTTCATTACTGCATTACATCAGTACTACATACCAATAAATAGTAATATCACAGATGGATAATTATGTAGTCATTTGAAGATGACAGTATTCTTAAAATGCTAAATATTACTAGTGAAAAAAGAAATGGACTTTCCCAATTGTAAGCAAAAGGTAAAAGGTATCTCACAAGAAAGTGGGTTGGTAAGTAACAAACCCTGGTTTTTTTCACCTTCTGATAGCATGAGCTACCTGCACTGCTTGTATTTAGAGAAAGCAAATTCCTCGACACCTTTTTTCTATGAAGAAATGAAGCAAGACAAAATTTGAGCTACTTATTTCTGTATTAACAATCAAATGGAAAACAGAGCAGCATTTTATGAACACCCTGGCAGTGCCTGATTCATTTCTGTTTAGCAGCTAAGCCATACTGTGTGAAAGTCTTCACTTTGAAAATTGTTATTGTATTATGCGTATGTCACTCCACAGTTTCAGAGGAAAAGAAACTTGTCATCTTAGGGTTTGGGGGTTTTTTTTAGGAGGGGGAGTTGTGTTTTGTTTAGTTTGGTTTTTTTCTACATTGTGACATTAATAAGTCTCATCCTGTTGCTTCTCTGTAATCGGTTATACTGCATTAAATGATAACGTGAGAATACGTAAATTTGATCTGCCCTTGAAATAGCTCTACTTTTAAGAAAGAGGAATTTGGGTGTTTCCGCTCTACCCTGAGTAGCTTGAAAAGAGTGGAAGGTGACAACGTAAACTGTTACAGTAACTCTCTTAAGAACTGCCTTGCTACAGATGGATTCTGCTACTAATGATTTTGTCAGACTTCTGGCACTCTTACAATCCATCAGCTAAGGACTGTCTTGGGTAAGTGTCCCGAGTGTTCATTGCAGCAACTATGCCAGTAAACTGTTTTTAATTTGACCCAATGGCTGCGAATAGGTTTTATTGCTTAATCAAGAGATTATGGTTTGATTTTTCTATTTTTGTTTTCCTTTTCTGAAACACGTTATTAGTGTCAATGGCAAGTATTCATAATGTCTGAAAAATCCAGGTAACTGTAAAAGGCCAAGGCCATATCATAATCACAAATTGAAAAATTCTGTTACTACATATCAGATGTCTACAAATCACTTGAAGTTGAATAAGAAGCAATACCTTTTTTCCTCCTGCTTCCTAAGAAAAAAATATTGAATACAAAACATTTAATTAAGGCTTATCTCTAGGGTACTGAATTGTTTCCATTAAATGGCCACCTCTACTGACTTCTGCTCATTTTGGGAAATTAATTGAAAGCATTATGTCGTAGGCCTGTTTGGTCTTTTGGTTTTAATCAGCCAACTCCTATACAGGTCTCCCACCTCTTAATGATGATATTTTGTCTTGTAATCAATGTATGAGATATTATTTATATTGATATGTACTTCAATCTGTGTATATTTGTTATTTTTTTTAAAGTTATTGAGTAACCTATTGGAATAGCGACAGAGTCTACACTTAAAGTATAGAAATGTAATGTAAGTATATTCCAGAAGCATAAGCAGAGATATTACTTGGTTGAATTTAATAATGTTTGTTTTTTTTTTTTTTTAAGTGACATCGTGGGTATATGTGCGTGTGTGTATATCTGTATGTGTGTATATCTATGCAAGCAGAGAGGAAGAGTGACAGCATTGCAGTTGACATCTGTAGTTCAGGAAAGGACACAACACCCTTGTAGTATTTAATGTATTGGAGAGGGGTACTGCCTATACTATAGATCTGGTCCCTGAAAAATGGCAAATATCTTATTTCTAATTTTAAATAAAGTTGGTTGGTGGTTTTTTGTTTTGTTTTGGTTTGGTTTTGGTCAAATTGGGTAACAACCTCATCAGTGTCAAATTTTAGTGTCTTTCTATACTAATATATCATATCTCAGAACCAAGTCTCCTTTCCCTTAAAGGTCCTTGAGGAATAAGCATGTTTCCTTGGGGAAGTATTTAGTGCCACATCTTTAAGCACACACATAATCTCAATGGAAGCACACACAACATCTTCACTGGCATCTCTGACTTGCACATATAAATTCAAAACTCCAAAACAGTATGAAAGTAAATCTACTTATCAAGCTCATATTTAAAAGCCTTGTATGCTCTCCCAAATACTACCTTTCATTATATAATAGTATTTTTTAGCTGGAAGAACTGCAAAAAATTGCTTTAAAATAGAAACCCTAGGCGGATGTTACAAAATGTCAATAAGACGCTAAAGTGCAGTGAGACAGGACAATAGTCTTGGTCGCTGAAAACTGTCTCAGATGTTTTAACTGTAGTGCCTAAAAATAATTCAGTTGTAATCACCATTTTTTCATTTAATGAACAGATATCACCACTCTATGAATAATATCCCAGATTTAACACCATAAAGGAGGGATATCCCACCTGATTATGCATTGCTACAGGCAGGCTGAATGTCCATTCAAAATACACATGCATACCTAAACTATTATAAGAATAACATTTTCTTTGTGATTCACAAAAAAAGATTCTCCCTCAATACACTTCCCAGTTTAACCTTTGCTTAATTTTTGCGGTATATTTAAGTATATTGCTGAATCAGTGTCTACATCAGAATAATTACACTGATGACATTTGAGTTATATCAGCTGGAAGCCTGAAGGCAAAGGGAAAATAAGTTAAGTAGAATATTTAAGCAACTAAAAAAATAATTATTGAAGTTTTCTCAGTCATCTATGCTAGGTATTTTAGTCAACCGTTTTTTGGGCTTTTTTTAAAATAGACTTTTTCTTGTCTGAATACTAGGGCTTTGGGCCTACCTCATGTTTCAAGACATATTTTGACACTACTGAAAAAAAAGAGAAATACAAGAATACAAGAATACTAGAAAGATACTAGGTAATAGTGTGAATCAGAAGAGATCAGTTGATTTGGTTTTCCCCACCATTACCTTTGAAGCAAGTGCACAGGCTCCTTATTTCTAGAGATATCCAGAGCCAGAGGACTTCAGGATGCAGGGGATTTTTCCCATCCCCATCTGATGGTTTGTTTAAGATTCTGAAAAGAGTACAGTAGCAGAGATAAAATGTTCCTTTTAGCAGCTTTATTTGGGAGATACATAGCATCTTAAGAGTAAACTTGGCAGCTTTCATCTAATGTAAAATGATTGAATTTAACTACTACACTGAGAGTCACTGAAGTCTTTGAAGCTTTCTCCTTCACATTGCATCAGGGACGCCCAACACACACATACACAGAGACATGCACAGTACTCTCTGGTCTTGAACATGCATTATAACAGGTTGTCATCCCCGGAGCAAGGTGTCTTCAACTGCTGACCTGTGCCCCCACCATAGTCCCCTCAGCCTGGTGCCTCTCTCCAGGCCTGGCACTCAGCTTAACCTCCCATGGCCATGCTACACTGGCTTGGCGTTCATCAGTGCTTGTGCACACAAACCCATAACACAGAGTGCACATGCACTGAAAGCAGCTGGAAATGGGATTTAGTGAGAGGATAAGATAAACTGTGCTGAAGTGCATGGATCAGTCAAACAACCATCTTGACCAGTAACCTGTTTGCATATCACCAGCCCTTTTTAATCTCCTTTTCCATTTATTTTCTCATGGTTGTTCCTCTCATGTACCTTGCTCCTTCCCCTAAATAATCCCATTAAAACATCCCATAAAGTTTTACACAATCCCAAAATGCTCCTCCCTCCTGCATTCCACAGGCAATAGTCCACTTGAGTTTACATGGTACCGCAAACAGAGTTTCTATCACTGATTCACATTGGTGGGTTTCACACTGGGTTTGGTGGTCCAGTCCTTCTCCTTTGTTAGTTTTAGGACCAGTTGATTCAGTGTTCTGTGGTTTTCACTGATTAAATTATCACTGATTAGGTTACTAGGGCTCCTTCCCTGATTCTCGAAGCATCTCTGTGTCTGATCTGCATAGCCTTTCATCGGATAACCCAGCAGTTCTGCTCTTTGCCTTCACAGTTTCTTTTACCTTTGGGCTTAATGGTGGAAGCACTCTTGTGCCACAGGTAAACTTTTGCACCCCCTAACTGTAAGCACCTCTTCTGAACTTTGGAAAGGATTTAGGTCATAGATTAACGCAATTTCAGAAGAAAAGTTATGTCAATCCTTGCATTATTGTCTATTGACAATTTAAAGAAGCCAAATCAAAGGAATGAATTTTGCTCTAAGGAAAAAAAAAGCATGTAATTACAGTATCTTTTGTCAGTCACCACCCTACTAGGCAGAAGCTGCAGACATAGGAAAAAAAAAAAGCAAAGTGACTCTCACTGACCTAAAACAGGAAGACAAATGTGTTTGGAAGGGTTGCTAGTTAAGATAAAGAACTATAGGCAAAAACCAGTAAGATGCATTCTTTTAATATGCTTTTGCATGTGCATGCATGTGTTCAGTGATCTTCAGCAGAGGAGAGAAAACATATCTTTATTTTTACTTTTGAGATTTTAGCAGAATCATATTGCTACCAGTAAAAGAACACTCTTTAACAGGATGTAAGGGCAACAATTGAAGATATGTGTTGTGTGACAAAAGGATTTTTTAACTAAATAAGATAAAACAAAGGGTTTTTAAAGCTTCCAATTTTAATTCTATAGAGAATTAAAATAGATTCTCTTAGTTTTTATTTTTTTGAGCAATGACATACAAAGGAAAAGCACCGAGTCTGCACTGTTTTCTACATTGTCAGTGGCCTTAGAAAGTGGGAGCTGACGGAATGTAGCAGATAGCAGATTCACAAGGAGAAAACTGGATTTTAAGCACTTTCAAATACAATCTGAAACTCACAGACTACAACACTAATGATATCCTGTATTGCTCTGGTGGCTCTTATTGAGTACTATTGTCCCCTCTATTTTGCCAATGTAACAGGAAGTCATTTGAGAAATTAAGGCAACAGAATCATTGCTCCCTTCTGCAATACAGAGAACAGCTGAAAGCCACCAAGAAAGAATCAGCATCAGCACCATCATATATGACAGATGAGGAAGAGTTGGCTGTACAGTGTCAAGCTATGTGATAACTATTCTGTCACGTAATATTCCTTTGAAGTTGCTAGCATCAGAGTACCAAGCTTAGCTTTATATACCTGAAGTGTTCATCCATACAAAGGCAAGATTTGCAGCTGCTTTAACCTGCCCAGTTTCATGGGCAGTACTACAAGCAACTCACTTGTGCTCGCTGAGACCTACTTTAAGTTGTGACCTCCTATGCTAGAAAGTTTTTTTTTTTTTTTCCCAGCAGTGTGCTAACAGAGAAAAAAAATCTGAATATTTACTGACAATTTATCCTTTTTTAAAAAGTGTGTGTGTGCATGTGTGTATGCACATGCACAATTTCAGCCCACCCTGAGTTTGTTTTATTAATTTAATAAGTCGTATTAGCACAGTTTCTCTAGTTTCATATACTTATGTTGCACAGTTTTTTTTAAAAAAATGAATTTACGACTAAAAGTAAATAATACATTTATATTCAATCTGAGCTTTACAGAAGTGAGTGATTCCTCCACCTCATAAATCTCACTCTATGTACTTTGTAACCCAACAAGAAGCAGGGTTTAGTTGTTTGCTTTAACAGTAAGTACAAGATCTCTTCTGATCAATTTTTTAAGTTTGGAATCATCCTTAATTCAATGTGAAGGAGAAGGCTTCAAAGACTTCAGTGGATCTTGGTGTAATACTTAAATTCAATCACTTTACATTAGATGCAAGCTGCCAAGTTCACTCTTAAGAGGCTATGTATCTCCCAAATAAAGCTGCTGAAAGGAAACTTTTCTCTCTGCTACTGCACTGCATTGAGAATCTTAAATCAAGCAACATAAATGACAAAAGATTGTCCAGAGGCAGTACATATAGCCCAATGCACTTGAAAGACAGCAGATTAATTCCTAGAATTCTAGTCAGAACTCAAAAATATGTATCTATACATATATCAACTAACGATTTTCCAGCCTTCTGCTATTAAAAACAAGTTAGAATGTTTATCTGGAATCTGTTAGTAATTTGGTTTCAATGGGCCAAGAAGGCTCAGCTGAAAAATTATACTGGGATTAGATTTTTGAAACTGTGGGACATAAGATATTCTCTTCCTCTTGAATTCCCAGTTTAATTACATTATACTATGCATGCTGACAACAGAAAAAACATCTCCTCAATAAACACATTTAATCTATACAAAACAGAGTAATGATGGAGAACTTTGTGGTGTCATAGTCTTTTACACAGTGGGCTGGGGTTACTCCTGCACATTAGGAAAACACACATGAATAATTAAGCAAAAATGAACTGAGAATCTGGGCTTCCTGTATCCTAGCTGAAGATACTACGGCTTTTTGTTGGCATGTAGTAACCACTGCCTACTGCAATGGATATTTTAGATATCAGAGTATGTACTTTTATCATCCGTTGAGTCATCCAGAATAGATTTTTGGGTTTAGTTTTAACAAAAAGACAAACTTCACCAGTAACTCGGGCAACAAGACTTATTCACACAGTCCTATTGAGGCTTATTTTTAAACATAAGATCTCACTGTCCTTTGGAAAATGGAGAAACAAATCATCAACTGCAACTGATATGGAAAAGCAAACTTTTTTTTTTTTTTTTTCCTTTTTAAACAGGGGTATTAGGCATCAAGACTAGAGTATGATAAGTATAGATGATAGCATCTCTTCAGTACCAGTCAGCCAGAGTTCCTCTTGAGTGCAGGGGACAAGGAGTCTTCCTCCATTGAAGTGGTGAATTGACTTAATCCAGCCCCCACTGAAGCAGATGAGAACAACTCAAATAAGCAACTTAATCATGCAGAAGGTAAGATATATTTCCCCCAACAGTTCCTTTTGCGTTCAAAAGGATCAATTTTTTTGCTAGAGCATGCCAACAGCAATTAATTTTTGTCGTGATGTAGAAGCTATTGCAAAAGAGTGTATCAAGTTGGGCTGAGTTTACAGACACTTTGCACCTGGAGAACAGAAATGCACCATCTGTGATACCAACAAACACCAGCATGACACATGACACGTTGACACTTCATATCACAAGGAAGGAAGTAACTTTGAGCAGTCATCTTGACGCCTTCAAGTTTTCTACAAAATTTCCAGACACTTCAATTTCTGCTTCTGCGTAAGCCCAGAAACATGATTCAGTCTTCACAGATGCTGACATGTTCCAGTCTAGTTCATTCTCAATTCATTTTGGGTTTGCTAAATTAGTTTTCCCTCTGCAGCCCCTCCAGAGCTCAGTTCAGAAGGATTCCTCTGCTTGTTTGTCTAACAACACCAGAAAAAGCAGAAAGCATGCCTGTTTACCTAGCAGTTTATCTTTATTTGATCACCGCTACAGAGCACTATTTTATAGGTTAGCATTATGATTTACCTGAATTTTCTCGGGTGAAAGAGTAAAATGACCGAAGATGAGTACTTTAACCTGTGGAGAAAAAGTAGTGAAGATTTCTCCTTCTGGCTGCTGTGAAATAAGTACCTACTAGAGTCTGCTGAAACTGAGGGAGCCCTGCCTTTTTCAGTTTCTGTTAGAAAAAGGAAGCACTTTTATATTTTATATACGTATAATATAAGTATATATTTTATATAGTAATGGCAGAACTGCTAGTGATTTGAGACAGGCATGGAGGATGGAAACTTTTTTCTATAATTTTCTATTTTTTTTTTTTTTTCAAATTGACTATATCTTTTAATCCTGCATCAAAACCTTTTTGTGCTGACGGGTGGACCTGATTTTTGCCCAGTGCACAGCAGGTTAACTCAGGTGACAAATTATTATACACTGAGTGACAAGACTGCAGGTTACAGTAAAAGGAGACTTAATCACATAATTTTTGAAGAGGTATTTGCTTTGATGTAGTACCCATAGGGGGGTTTCCTTCGCTCTTATTTTCCCTTCTTAGGTTTTCTCAGGTTTCTCCCCATAGCTTTAACATTAAGCTTTTAAAATCATAGGTAATTTGAGAGTTGTTTCCTCTTCATTTGAACTTCCATTTCATTAATATCTGCTCAATTACAAAGATTTTGCATGATCTACCCTCACTGAGAACTAGCTTAGATTTTCTTAAAGCAGCAAGCAGTACTTACAGGCATGTATATTTGGCGTTGTCTAATAGGCTCTTTTTGCCAGAAAGGTATGTGGGATACTTCCTTGACTTAGGCAGATGAAAAAAAATGTAAGAAGTGCATCTTATTGTAGTGCTGAAATGAAAGTCTGCTTTGATGCAGGATACTAGAATACATACAAGAGAGCACTGCTCTTGTCATAAAAGCTGGCAGCTGAGCTTTCATTACCTAATCACAAAAACTGACAACTGGGCAGCGGCAAAGTCAGAAGCACACATGAAGTGGAGTTAAAAATCACTAGATCAGAAATAAAAATCGAGGTAAAACTGCGGTCGCCAAGAGGTGACAAATACCAAAGACAAGGGGAGTAAATTTCCCTGCCAAGGGAACTCTGAATAGCAAAGAATTCAGGTCTCCAAGGCCTACAGATATATTATATTCTGTGTGAGAGTAATTATCTCTGTCAAAATGGGTGAGAATGTGTGCATCCAAGTCTCTGAACTCCTACAGCTATGCAATGGAGCTCTGCAGTGCCCGGGGCTAACTTTCAGGCCAATATTGCTAGAGGCTAAAATGAAATCAGCAGCATGGGCCTGATACACCTCCTCCCGAAATAAAGTGGAATCTTCCCATTCACAGCACACTAACCATGCTCAGTATTGCCCTTTTGGTACAAATCCACTTCATATCTAAGCTTTTAATTTACAAAAGATATGATTCCAAAAGCTACCGCAAAGAAAGGTTCTCTACCGCTACCTCTCCATGCAGCTTTGTGGGACACAGGTATGAATTAAAACTTCAAGTAAATACAGATATTAATATTCAGTCTTCTTTGCATTGATGTCTGTCAAATATTGGAGAAACATATTTTACTAAGAGGAAAGGTCCATTGTAAACAATTAACCATAGCACTTCATACACTGAATCATACAAAATGAAAAAGGTGGTTTGCAATAAAATACCAGGGAGGTTGGAGATTAGAGGGAATGATTCTGGGTTTACAGGTCAACATCTGAGCATGTGACTATAAGCAACAGCCCACTTAATAGTTGTATTTATTCCAGGATTCTGTTATGTAATTACAAAAACACAGTAATGTCAACACTTTGGGGAGTGAAAAACATTCCCATTCTTGCCAAATGTTGCCTAAGTGATTAATATTTGGGAGCAGAGATAGTGTATGAAGACTCTGTGTTCTTCTATTCACAATTATTAATATTTCACACACACAAAAATAGCCTCTTAACATCTATCTCAATGAACACTCAAAAAATCTTGGTTTCAGTGTTGAATTTTAAGGACCAGCAAACTATTTCTAATTTATTTTGAATTGTAATTGGTATTCTCTTCTTCACAATCAGTGAAAGAGTTCATTGTTCATGTGGATTGAAGGACTGTTTTAACTTAAAAAAAGATGTCATTGCTTTAAACAGTCTTGACCAAATCAGCTGCTTAAATCTTAACTGTGTTAGGCAAAAGGATGGAATATAGTTTATCACTGTCTGTAAAAAGTATACTACCAGCCCATTTCATTCCTGTCAAGCTGGCATTCAGGGATTAACTACAATAATGGAAAAAGATTCTTACCTAATTCGTAGTCCAACTAATTGTTTCATGGTTTATGAGTTCAGCATTTCAATGAACAGGAACACAGCCAAATTCTTTTCAGAAATTACCTGCTTGAAAATGGATCTTGCAAGGGTTTGAAAATTTACTTCTCTGATCTAGTAATTAAATGAGGTTTCATTTATAATCAGGACAATTATTTTTTTAACATTCTAATGAAAATTTTCTCTGCCTTAAAAACCTTAGGATGGAAAAAGTTTCAAAAATAATGTTTCAGAAACATTAACAGCTCAATGAAAATGTCTGCTTTCTAAAAAGAACTAGACACCACATGATGCTTTTCTGGGGGTGGGAAAGGAGGTGTTCTTAAAATAAAATCAGTCCAGTTTTACTGACTTATTCAACTATGGTCTAGAAATAAATCCGAATAATCCAATGATCATTCAAATTAGTCCAAACCCTGAATACCATGTTGTAGTGTTTTTAATTTCCCAGTGAATGCTCTGTTGCAGTCATTGTAATCCAGGTTGACTCAAATGCAGCTGTCAGGTTCAGAATGTAGAACTTCCTCTTCAAAGGCAGTTTCTTATTTCTCTTTCATGTTTGAAAGCCATCTGAACAATAATCAGGGTAGCTATTTCTCTTTAATTCTTGTCCAGAAATGTAAATGCAAACTCCAAAACCAAGTGATCCGGAGATACATATGTAGTCAGTACAGAATATTTCAGTTTATCTGTGATAAGAAGAAAGCATCAGGAAGAGGTTTACACATTTCTTTGAAAATGTCTGGATAAAAAGAGATCATAGCATGGCAATAAGTAAAGGGATGTGCACTTACAGCTTCCATTTGTAAAAGTTTATATTAGTCAAGGATTCATTAAGTAAAGCTGGTGACAAAAGCAGGAGAGACAACCTCTGAGGATAAATGCAACCTGCTGATTCAGGGACACCTCTGGGAAAGGGAACAGTCCAGTCCATCCAATTTTTTATATTTTTTTTTTTAATGGAACACAATATTTTGGAGCAGGAAAACTGAATTTAAGGCAAAAGTACTGGTGTTCTGTTGGCAAAACTTGTCTCCATCTATACTTTCGGTAACTTGCTTAGGGAATTATCTGGGCTTTGAAATATGAGCCTGGGCATTCTTGCAATGTGGAGTGATACATTTGTCTACTGTTTTTAGTATCGCTGTAGAAGCTAAACATCAAAACCATATTTCAATATTACAAAGGTTCTTAGGTTAATGACATTTAGAATGAATACAGTTAAAACTATTTCTTAGTTTAGGAAATCAAGGCACAGATGGCTTTCTAATTTGCATATAAATTACATTAAAAATTGTTTACCCAAGTCTTTTGGCCCTATTGAACATTAAACAAAATTAAACTTTTTTTTTATTTTATTTTTTTTTTTACCTACAGGAAGACATCTCTGTGGTTTTGATTGTTGCATTTGTTTCTAGAAGACAACTTTGGCATCATTAGAAGTCTTATGATTCAACACCAGTAAGACACTTAATGCTTGGAATTATTGATTAAAGTCCATTGTCTCAAGTTATTAACTTTAGACATCTGCATCATTCCACAAACATCCTTTGCTGATTAAGTCACACAAAAGTAGGTGAGAGAAGCTGTAAAATAAAGGCAGACTTCCCTATGAGAGGATAAAATACCTGAATTTGGAGATTGTTCTTGTTAAATAAGACAGTTTCTCCGTATTAAATAAGCTCAATTGAATCTCTAAATAACTGATCACACAAAATAGAATGAATGTGGTTCTCAAACAGCATTTAACCTGGAAGTTAGCCAATGACAATGGTATATGTCTTCAAACCTTTTTTTGCTTCTAGTAGATGTGCAACACACTTGGCTGTCACTGTTATGTGCTTGTATTTATAGTTCAGCAGGGACATAGCAGTCTCTGACTCTATGAACATAATCCTGACATAGTTTGAGAGGATATAATGTTGCAATTAGAACAATGTTTCATACTTGAAATTACTGGTTTCAATCAAACTATTTGCAGTCTTGGTGTGTGGTTTTCATAGCATTGATAAATCATGGTAATAATGCATTCGAACTGACATACTGATATTAGTAATTATATTTCATTACTAGCCATTACAGTACAGATTAAAATAAGCACTTATCATCTTTTCCAATCACGATCACTATTTACCAATATGTTTTAAATTACAACCATAAGACTGTTTTGAAAGGAATTTCCCAAAGTTGTTGAGCAGTCCATGCTTTCTAACCTCACATGTGACCAGTTCTTTATAAAGCTCATTTCCACTTGGTTTCACATCACTCTCTAATCCATTCCCATTGAATGTGCCTCCTAAGTCAGATAACGGTCACCATTATTGTATACCAGTATGAAACAGATGCAGAATAGAGCTACAGAGGACCACATAATTTTTTTTCCCAGTGTAGTCCTGAATCCTTTATCCACAGTACATTTACACACTGGAGTGAGAAAGATCTCTCTGAGCACCATAGAAGTATTGCACAAATGTGAACAGCTTTAAAATCCAAAGAAATTCTCAACTGACTAGCTTTTTCTCTACACAGTAATCAAGTACCTTACTATCTTAAGCTCCATTTTCAGTCTTATTTGTCTCTCCTCTTAAAACAGGTATTTCAGATTGTCTGGCATGCTGAGAACTAACAAGAAATTTATTGGTTTGTTCTTCATTCATGTTTCCAGTGCTTTACCTGACTTTTTAAAAACATTGTTTCACTGTCTTTCCTGTCACTTTCACATTTTTTCAATCCCTCAAAAAAATATATCTAGCAGAAGGGAACCAATTATATTAAACATATTGAAGTAGAGTAAGTATGATTAATTATATTGTTTTTCCACTACAGTTTAGGGATTTGAAAGCTCCTGATTAAGTGTTAGGATAAAAAGATCAATGCTTTTATAAAAGTGTTGCTTTATAAAAAGCACACACAAATGCACACACATTAAAATATGCACAAATTGCCATTCAGGTTCAGTGAGGATGCAAACAATTCTTATATATAAAGTGCTTACAAAATGTAGTGGCAAATGTTATAGCTACTTAAATGCATTCTAGGAGAGTTCTGCTTTGTTATTGAAACACAGTCTCAAGTGCCATAAAACACCCAAATGCATTATTCAAGTGGTGAAATGAACTTTTATAAGTTCTATCTTAATTATTTTTTACTTCACTAGTGTTTTCTACTTCTAGTTTAGGAAAAAAATGTATAAACACACTGGCTAAAACTTATGGTCCATATACAGAATGTGAAATAAAAAGTTGTATCAATACCTAAATAATATGAATATGCAAATAATCAACCTTATAATCTTTAGTGAACAAGCCTCTTATCATAAGATATTACCTTTTAAAAGAATAATACATAATTGAATCAATAACCTATGTAGGACATTTCAAATATAAATATATATCTTCCAATTAGGAGAGAAGCCCCTAAGCATCTTTAATTTGCAAACAGAAAATCTGCGGTGAGAAATCTTTCTCAGATGCTGATTATTCTTCCTGTTTGATATCTCTGAGCTACAGTGCAGTTCTTAGCACTGCCTTCTGTGTGTATGATAGCACCATTTATTTAAAATATATAAAAAATTGTATTCCATCACATCAACATTCAAGTTTTAAGTTGTCTCATCATCTATTCTAAAAATGAGTTGGTTTATGTACATTCATGTACAATCACAAAAGATGCTTTTATGGAGGCATTAGATAGAAAACTACATTATTAATTCTTAATGCTAAAAAATATGACAGCACTTAAGCCTCTTACTTACTTTAGAAAAATTTCGATCACCTCCATAAAATGTGAAGAAAGTTACTTTAAAGAAAGGTTTACGTATTATATTATCCTTCACTCTCAAGGACATTTTTTCCCCAAAGATAAAAGATTCTATGCAAAGGTATGACTGTTTGTACTCACTGGAAATATATTTTCAGTTCCTACTGAAGTCCTGAAAGTAAGAAATGCTAAGAGAGAATTTATTTTCTTTCATCCCTTTTACTTTTGAGAATAACTTCAAAACTTTTTGCAAGAACTATGCCTATTAAAAATCAGGTAGAGCATCATTAAGCAAACTATACATTCATTCACGTGCTGGGGATCTTATTAGAACTAAAGAGAATTACTTTTCTCCTTTCATCTCAAATACTTCTACCAGACCTACATATTTTCCTGAAAATATGCATGCGGTACTGGAAAAATGTATACTACTAAGAAGGTGTTGAACTAAATAATTCTGTATCCAGTCTAGTGTGACACAAGTGTACTTTTCTTTCGCCCCTGTAAAAGATAAACAGGTTGGGAAGAGTCTCTGAAAACTCCAAATTCAACAAGAAGTCTTCCCACTGCTCCTACTTTATACTCTGCAAGATTTATCAAAGTCCATCATGTTCACTGGTCAGCAAGCAACAAGGAAGGTAAAAGAGAATAAAAAAAGGTATGTTTCAACATCAAGGGGAAGCAACTTCCTGATTCAGAGCATTGCTGGGAATTCAATGGTGTTGCTTAAGAAGAGGCTGCAGTACATTTTCATTGCACTTTTTTTTTTTTCCTTGCTTATAATACCTAAGTAAATACCGAAATGTTACTGTAACAGAGAAGATTGTACTGTTTCAAATGGCAGATTAATTTACATTTTGAATCCCGGAGAAGGTATATGAAGTAAATTTGGATGGAAAGAAATTGTGAGATTTTAATGTGAAATTATTTCTTCCCCTCTGATCATCTCAAGACAATGCTTTGTGTGACTTATTTTAAGTCAATTTATACACCCTTGATGGTTTTATATCACTGAATAAGTTTACCTAAGAATTATAGGTTTTAAGGTTACTTCCTAAGGTCCTAAAGATTTTTCAGTAGTGACATGTTCAAACTTGATATTTGAAAATTGGTTTATTTCCATATGTTATGATTTGAATTACTGTCTACTAAATCTGATGGTGATGTAGACTTATCCTAATAGTCTCTCTGGAGATATATACAAAGGTACTGAAGTAACTTTATTATTATTTCTGGATTTTGTTATATGTTAGTTTTTCTTGAGTTATGTAAATTATTATGGTAAATGCAATTATTTTTGCGTAGTGCCATCTAAGACATGTAATAACCCCATGACATCCCAGAGACGTTTGCCCTTGAATAAATTTTAATTTGCTAAAGCAATTATTGGATTGGCATGTTCTTTCTTATTAGTCCAGTCTATGTATTTTTATTAATTGATTGCATTCTCTCTGTGTTTTTTATTAATTTACATTCAGGTCTTCATTCAATTAACAGACAACTAGTAGTCAGCTGGTCACCCTGTGAGAGTGACTGAGCACTGGAACAGGTTGCTCGAGGATTTTGTGAAGTCTTCATCACTGAAGATATTCAAAAGCTTCCTGGACAGAGTCCTGGACAACCAGCTCTAAGTGGCCCTGCTTGAGCTGGAGGGCTGTACAAGGTGATCTCCAGGAGCCCATCCCGTACTTAGGTTTCTTCAGGAGTTATCAACTGAGGTATTTAACCAATTTCCTTTTTATGAACAGTTAAATAATTTGAAGTTTGCATATGTGGCATATAGAAATTAGGAATGGATAATGCACAGTTAAATAAGTCCAAGCTAGTGGATGGATTTCTGTACTAGTGCACTTTTTGCTCCTTCACCTGTGGAAATTCTGTTGTAGAGAAATCTATCTGCCTGTCTTTGGAGAAAAATGGGATAAAATGAGCAGGGTAGATACAGCACATATTATGAAACTGAGAAGAAAAATGGTGAAGGCGAAGCAATTTACAGAAAGAGTATTCACTATCACAAAGCAGTGCAGATATTGTGTATCCACAGTAACATTTTTGTAATAGATCTGGAATTGCTCAGACTAGGCTGACCAATTTTACAGCTATTCTAAAAATGTATTACTAATTCTTATGTTTAGTAATTATAAGTAACAATTTCCCATGACACAAAGAAGTAAAATGCAGAAATTAACCTTGGTTAAAGGTTCTTCAGAACACTGAGATTTTGGAACCAAAACCAAATACAAGCAGGTGTGGTTATTTCCTTCATCAGAGTAGGGCAAAATACCTAACCAGTCTAAGATTCAACTACTCTAACTTCTAAATAACAAAATCTAAACTAATAACCTTAGATTTCCTTTAAAGATCCAGGGAAAACTCATGTCCAGTAAATCAGCCAATAAAGTAGCATATATGAATTTCTGAATTCGAAAATAAAATTGAAGTGCCCAGTTTGTGAACTGATGGTCTAAAATTAAGCAAATCTACCAGTTATACTAAAAACACGGTCTTAGAACAAACTTTCTGTGCAAAAAGCAGACTTTCAGTGAATCTGGTTAATCAGGAAGATGTTTAGGAATGAAAGGGTCAGAAAAAAGCATTCATACATTCATAAGCATACATCAAAACCATGTTTGTGTACTAAGCAGATATAACATTTTAAGTCATTTGTGTATTTAACAAATTGTAGTCATAACATTTTTCCTCTCTTCCACAAAAGTACATAAATCATACTGTTCCAATAAAAATGAATTCAGAAAAGCAACAGAGCAGTTTCCTTGCTAGCATGTTGCAATCCACTAAATTCAAGAGTTTCTGACAATATACATTCTTCTTTTATATTCAGTTTTACTAAGTCAATAAGAGTCTATTTAGAATAACCAAATGACCTGAAAACTATAAACAGAAGCTGACATTTGATGCCAAGCATTGTTGGATGTTTATATAATATGACTTGCAGATCAATACACAACTAATACTTTACGGTGAGGTGGAATGTAGAAGCTCTTTCATTCTCCTGTTTTATCTGCTGTTATGTTTCTGTTATTTCTCCTGTTTGTCAGGAGAAGTAGTTACTAGAAACACATTGTTGATGCATTAGAATAGAAATCTTTGCAATGGGATATATTCTCATGTGATAAAAATCCATATAGCTCAATTAAAGTTGAAGAAACTGGACCTGTTCCTGTTTGCTATATGTACAGCCCAATATGAGCTTTCCTACATTTTTTTTTTTAATTAAAAATTAACAGTAGACATGTTAAAGGATTTATCAGTAGCCTCAGTTTTCTTTATCTGCCACAATGGCATGGAACAACAATACCATTTTTTTCCCCTATTCCTCTTACTCATCTTTTCAATCAAGGATGTCTGAGTAAGGAAATAAGAAAAGTTGACTCTGAATTCACAGTTCTTAGAGTCAACATGCAAAGACTTACAGAATTTTTCATCTGTCCTAACAACTGCAGTCTTAGTCAGATCCCTGCCACGAACTGTAGTCTTTCCTTTCTGACTTTTTTTTTTTTTTTTTTTTTTTTTTTTGTGGAAGATTGAAGAGGTCCATAATTGACCATGGTTGCTTTAAGAAATGGTACTGTGTAGTAAGACATTCTGGCATTTTATTCTTTAAACATAAAAGGAATAGCTCTAATAAAATTTTCAGAAAAACAGAACTGCTCTTGTATTTGGTCAAGGGGTGGAGAGTCAGATGGGAAGAAATATACCATTTCTAATAAAAGACAATATATAAAAAGTGTCTTTGATTTTTCCAGTTTAAATGTATAATTAAGTAAACACATTTTTCTTTCTATATATCTATTTACATAACAATACTTTATATTATTTCTCTCTCAAGTTCAATATGAATGATGAATGAGGTCACGTGTGAACATTGTGATATTTTATATCTAAAGCTGCAAACACTGCTTTTACACTCTGAGTTCTTAGCAACCTCTATTCCCAGCAAGTAATGTTAGTCAATGTATTATTTCATCAAATTTACATAAATGTGTTATAAGATTCAGTCACCTGAAGGTAGTCAAGTCTTGCCTTTTGTGGTTTTCTTTTAGCCTGCATATTTGAAAGGTTATTTTGAACTTTAGAGATATAAATGTTTTCTGGAAATTTTGGGAGAATGGTGGGTCAAACCACTCTCGGAGAAACAAACTGACAAATAAAGAACCAGAGAAGCATTTCTTTCAGAATTAAACCTGTATTCTTTTAAAGTTGATATTGGAACGTCTAAATTATATACTACTAGTCAGGATACTTTGTGCTGCAGTAGTTCTACTAAATATAGTTAAATGTGCTAATTAAAAAGCCAGGTCAGTCAGGGCAAGGTTTAACTACCCTTCTGCTGCAGACCATTTCTCTTATAGTGACAAAATAATATCCACGGGTTTTCTTACTGCAAGCTTCAGAATGCTTTTTATTGTGCTCAAAAATAATGTATGGCAAACACAGGAAGGATCATACTGTATCAGTTGGGAGAAAAGACAACATGACAGGCAGGCATTAGTTTTCTCTCCCCCTCCCTCACAGTCAGATAAATAGTAACAAAGGATAAATACATCAGCAGACAGATCTTATTGAAGATACAGAGCTGATTAAAGATATTATTTCTATTGGTTTACACCATGCTCTGCAGGTAGCATGAAATCTTTTGTGAGTACTTCAGGCAAAGTCAAGTAAATTAATCAAATTAACTTTTTGATATATACACTTAACTAGCTGACTTCATGTAAATGGGTTACAGGCTGCTCATGAGATCCTTCTACCATCACAGCTGAAGATGATAGGCATATGGATAGTGTTAAAGACTTTAACTGAAGCAGCTGTTTGCAAAATGAGCACCTGCTGATGGCAAAAGGGCACCTTCATTATTTTGAAATGTAGAGAGAAGTGGCTACAAATTTGCAAAGTATAATGAAAACTAGAATTCTTTCTCTACATTTGGCTCAAGCTTGCAAACAATCCCACAGCTTTTTGATTTCATGGACATACTGAAGTCAATGGATGTAATTTTAAAATAAAACATACTTATGATGGAATAAAATAATTCAAAAGCAGGCTGAGACATTGATTTTATCAGATAATTTATGCTTATTTATATATTTGTATTACAGACAATAATGCAGGACAAGGGAAACTGAGTGCAAAACTGTCACCAACTCAGAATGTCCTTCAACCTTTTATTCACTCATACTGTAGGGCCCAATTCATTTCTGCTGTCCTATCCAATTTCCTTCTGTGAAGTTTAACTCATTAATATCTTTCTGCCTGTGTTGTAAAGAGAGGTTCCAGTTATCTTGTATCCATCAGGTGACAATTCCCAGCTCATGAACTCTCCAGAGTAATTCACAGCCCCACAAGTTTAAAAAGGTCAAAGTGAACCTAAAGTATGGTATTGTCTACCTTGTGCTCTTCTAGATGCAAACAGACTGCGGCTGCAGAGCAAAATAAAAAGTTATTATGGAAGACAAACCTGTCAAAAAACTTACTTCATGGAAAAATAGGACTATAATTTACCAGAAGGCTCAAGTTTTCCTGCCTCTTACAGTCACAGGTAACAGTGCAGGAAAATAGTAAAAAAAAAAAAAAAATAACACTTTCTAGGTTCCATTGCTAAATTTTAGACAGTTGTAAATGACAACATTTACAGCAAAAGACAGGAAGAGAACTCTCCTTCTCAGTCTTGGATAAAACAGCTCAGTAGATACCCAGGGGCTCAAACACAGATTTTAAGTCCAAACAGTATGAAGTTCTACTCAGATAACATCTTACAGAGGGCACTGCAGGCTTTCTTGTCATAGGGAATAACAGATAAGGAAAGGAGAGACCTGAACATCTGGGCCTGCTTCAACTCCTGGCCTTGCTACAAACTGATCTGATCGACCACTGGCAAAATGCTTAAAAATTCTACAAAATGGGGATAATCTGTTTTATCTCCTAGGGACTAGGAGAAGATATGTTCATGCACTCCTTAGGCTTTAAAGTATGCTATACTGAGGGAAAATTATGACTTATTCATTTGTACTGTGTGCACATATGTGTGTAGGGAAAAAAGCATGCACAAGTTTGTTAAACTGTTCTCTGAAATATATTCAGCTGGTTTTCAGTTTTAAAATGTCTTTGGGTTTTTAGCAAGAAGCTCTTTTTTTTTGGGGGGGGGTGGGAGATAGGGGGGTCTTGCCTGCTTATAGCAGTATAATTCAACATGATTCTCATAGTAGACATACGCAACAGCTGGTACTTAGGTTTTAAGTTGCGACCATGCATTTTCACATTTCACATGTTGTGTTGTCTTATTTGTTGTATGATCACCTGTGTTAGCATCCACAAGAGTTGAGGCCAAAATGGGATGCCTAAGCATAGCGAAACTTTATAATTGAATGTAGTCAAGACATTGTGTTCAATAACCTTATTCTTTTCAAATTGGTTGGATATTTTCAGAGATAACATATCCTAATAACCTCAGGTTTGTTTGTCAGTATTTTTAAAGCAATGGCTGCTCCAACACCAGGCTGTATTTTCTGCCCTTCTGGATTCGGTGCTAAGGCAGAGGGAAGAGTGCCACCTAATGACTTGTAGGTAAGTGCAGGTTATAGCTGGTTCCAAGTTTTTGCATCCTTTGCTGCTTGCAGGTTTAACAAAGATTCAGAGGTGGCAAGTTGATTTCACAGTTGTTTGTATTTACAAACAAAAATATGGAGCTGTTTGTATTTAAAAGCTGAATGAGGAACAGTGATCAGCTTTTCATTTAGCTTTCTAGCTACAAACAAGCTTGGAAGTGTCTCAGCCTGCCTTTGAAGGGCTGTTGAGCGCAGCAGCTAGGCAAAGGCATCAAGGGAAAAAATGAAATTCCTGAAGTATCAGAGTTTGCTTTGCTAAATTCATGGGAGTTAGGCAAGAAAATTATGACAGAGGGTAGGGTGCATGAATGAGGAAAATATTACAATCTAACAGTAGCTTCACAGAGAAAGTGATTCTTCCCTGTCACAAAACTGAGAATTACTTGGTGGAGTGAAAAGATAAATACTTTTCCAGTATATTTGAAAAATTACATATAAATTGCAAAGTTGTATTCAATAGGAGTCGTATTTTAATGTATTGAGACATTGCAGGGGGTGTCAGTCACATTAATATATGCCTCGGGTGGTTGAATGTTCAAGTTCTTCTTGTCCCCCATTGCACTAGAGGAATGTGTTAATGAGTCCGTAGAACATAATCCTGTGATATTTTAATGCTATGTTAATTTAAGTGGCTGTGGAACAAATCCTGGGGCTAGAAAAAACCATAGCATGGAGCCAAATGAAGCCATGCATTTTGTCCTGATCCCCTGGTAACACAAGCCTAGCTCTCTAGAGTGAGAAATTTCTAAAGACACCTCAAGGGAGGGAGAGCTACTGTGTAGCTACCTTAGTCTCAGCTACCTCATCTTCAGGGAAGGATGGTAATCAAACTGTTCTACTGAGGTTTGTTTGGAGATGGATTGAGCATGAATTTTCAGCAATACTGCTGCTTCACAGAAAAGTTGAAGGATGTTTTTTATCTTCTCTTTGTTGTGTGTTCTTAGCTAACAATTCCAAAGGAAAGATGAGGAGAAAAAGGATTAAAAGGCTTTTGCTTCTCAGCAGTTTAAATACAGCCTTTTCACAAATGCTACAACCCTCACTTCAGAATGTAGCTTACTTTAAAGACTATAAAAATGAGAAGACCCATTCTGGTTTCACCCTCCCCACTGATCTATGGCAGGCATGACTGCTCAACTGGGCCAAGAACACCCTGAGTTACATGGTGCTTGATGGAGAATTATAACGATTTGGCTGACTCTTTTTTTCTTGCAAGCAAAGACTGGCTCCTCAGGGTTTAGCTGACATAGGGAATACATGGTTCTACATTGCTGCCATCAAATTATGTCATCCTCTTGGGTGTACAAACAGGGACACTGGTTTGGTCCCTTAGGCTCTCTCCCATTTAGAAGCTCTCAAAGCAGTTGCAAGTAAATGTAGTGAACCATAAAAGGTCTCTGAACAAATTTCAGCTCCATTTTAAATAGAGACAGCTGAACATGGAAGTGAAGACATTGCTGAAGACAGTAGTACTTGCCTCAGTCTGGACATTTCCACTTCCATCAGCATCACATGTTTGCAGAGTAGTTCTAAAACCCTGAAAGCACAGATCCTCTTGGTGTAATACACTGCAGAAGCCTTTGTGCCTCCACCAGGAATTTCAACAAACACTTATGCTGTATTCCACTTCAGGTGGAGGCTCATACCTAGTCTCATGTCTTCCCCTTTACAGAAAGCATTTGCACGTCAGTGTCTTCACAGAACTTGCTGCACACCCTTTCTGTGACAAACTGTCATTTGGGAAACTGCAAAAGAACAAACCTGGGCCAAGAGGCTGCAAAACCTAACCTGATCTCCTTCTATGAGGAAGTGACCCACTTAGTGGATGAAGGAAAGGCTGTGGTTGTTGTCTGCCTAAGCCTTTCGTTAAGGCCTTTGATGCTGTTTCCAATAGCATTATCCTGGAGAAACTGGCTGCTTATGGCTTGGACAGGTGTACTCTTCACTGGGTCAAAAATTGGCTGGATCGCTGGGACCAAAGAGTTGTGGTAAATGGAGTAAAATCCAGCTGGTGGTTGGTCATGAGTGGTGTTCCCCAGGGCTCAGTATTGGGGCCAGTTCTGTTTAATGTCTTTATCAATGATCTGGACAAGGGGATTGAGTGCACCCTTAGTAAGTTTGCAGACAACACCAAGTTGGGTGGGAGTGTTGATCTGCTGGAGGGTAGGAAGGCTCTACAGAGAGATCTGGACCGGCTGGATTGATGGGCCAAAGCCAATTGTATGAGGTTCAACAAGGCCAAGTGGGCCCCTCAGTTCAAGAAGGACAGGGAACTGCTGGAGAGGGTCCAGCGTAGGGCAACAAAGATGATTAAGGGAGTGGAGCACCTCCCTTATGAAGAAAGGCTGAGGGAGCTGGGGCTCTTTAGTTTGGAGAAGAGGAGACTGAGGGGTGACCTTATTAATGTTTATAAATATATAAAGGGTGAGTGCCACGAGGATGGAGTCAGGCTCTTCTCAGTGGCAAACAATGATAGGACAAGGGGCAATGGGATCAAGCTGGAACACAAGAGGTTCCACTTAAATTTGAGAAAGAACTTCTTCTCAGTGAGGGTAACAGAGCACTGGAACAGGCTATCCAGGGAGGTTGTGGAGTCTCCTTCCCTGGAGACATTCAAAGCCCGCCTGGACACATTCCTGTGCAACCTCACCTAGGCGTTCCTGCTCCAGCAGGGGGATTGGACTAGATGATCTTTTGAGGTCCCTTCCAATCCCAAACATACTGTGATACTGTGATACTGTGAAGTGCCGGGTCCTGCACTTGGGTCACAACAACCCCAGGCAGCGCTACAGGTTGGGGGAAGAGTGGCTGGGAAGCTGCCTGGCGGAAAAGGATCTGGGGGTGTTGGTGAACAGCTGGCAGAATATGAGCCAGCAGTGTGCCCAGGTGGCCAGAAAGGCCAACAGCATCCTGGTTTGTATCAGGAATAGTGTGGCCAGTAGGACCAGGGAAGTGATCATCCCCCTGTATTTGGCACTGGTGAGGCCTCACCTTGAATCCTGTGTTCAGTTTCGGGTCCCTCACTACAAGAAAGACATTGAGGTGCTGGAGAGAGTTCAGAGAAGGGCAATGAAGCTGGTGAAGGTGCTGGAGCACAAGTCTGATGAGGAGCGGCTGAGGGAACTGTGCTTGTTTAGCCTGGAGAAAAAGAAGCTGAGGGGAAATCTTACACTCTCTATAACTACCTGAAAGGAAGTTGTAGCATGAAGGGCATTGGTCTCATCTCCCAAGTAGCAAGTGATAGGATGAGAGGAAATGGCCTCGAGTTGTACCAGGGCAGGTTTAAATTGGATATTAAGAATTTTTTTTTCACCAAAAGGATTATCAAGCACTGGAACAGGCTGTCCAGGGAAGTGGTTGAGTCACCAGCCCTGGAGGTGTTTAAAAGACATGTAAATGTGGCACTTAGGAACTTGGTAGTGGTAGGTTAACAGTTGGACTCCATGACCTTATAGGTCTTTTCCAACTTAAAGGATTTAATGATTCTAACAACATCTTACAAACCATTTTCTTGTATTTTATTCTCCGTGTCTCCAGTTTAGCTTTCTTTTCAGCCAGGTGATATAAGACTTAAATAATTTGATAGACATTGCCAGCAGAGGACCTGTACCTTCACAGTGCCTCTGTCTCATAGTCATGTTTCATCTGTTATTCTCTATCAGCTTCTTGCACAAAGAAACATGGTATTTCTTTCTATGAGTGCCTTTTCTACCACTTTTCACCCCTAATTGGGTGAAAAATCAAATTAGTTTGATATAAGGAGTGTGTGTGTGTGTGTGTGTGTGTGTGTGTTTGTGCCTTCAGCATTCAGAAAGTAAGGAGGAAGGCCTGACTCGTACAAACATCAAAAGTGAACTAGGACTTTCCCTAATTTATTTTGCTTCTCCTAGGCCTCTGCACCTGATGATAAGCATATATTCATTGTCAAAAAAAACCTTTTTTTCCTCTGCCTTTAATAAAATAGCCTCTCTCTACTGTAAACTTGCTACTTTTGCAGGCAAATTAAGCAAGTTTTTAAAAGTCAATCAATGATCAAATAGTTGTAACCACAAGAAATAAAAGAGGTATAGTTATGAGAGGAGACTGATTACAATTCAAATATACTTTAAGCTCATTAACTGCTTCTTGACAAAACAAATGAGTTGCAGCCTTAGCTTTGATGTCTTTTTGCTTCAGTATTCAAGAAATTGGAAGTTTATTGACAGACTATAGCTCAATTATTCATGCTATGTCACATTGTCCTTCTGGTGAGGAGGGAAATTCAAGGAAAGATTGCGGGGGGTTCTTTGTTCTTTTTTTTTTTTTCCCTTGCCTTTTGTTGAAAAAGGCGATATCCCCTTTTCTCTTATAGTTACCTCTGATAACATCTACAAATATAGCTGTAGGGAAAAATTACAGTAACAAGTCTCACAGTTAATAATATCAGATAATAAAACAGCTTTAAAGATTGCTATTTTTTTCACAATGAAACAGTAGCCATAGATGCTATTAGATGCCAGTATTATACCATATGGAAGTGTAACCTTCAGTATCATACCTCTTTTATATGTGCAGACAATCATTATGCTCAGAACATAATGAAAAAGTGACTCGATAAATATTGCTCACTGTGGAAAGCTTTCAGTTTTGTTCTCTTGTTGTATTTAAGACTGTAGCATCTTGCCACATAAAAAAGAGAGACAGAAAGAAATTAGAATTTATTAATAGTCATTAAAATATACCAGCCAAAGTTACCTAACAATGTTGAAAAGTAATGGCTGTTGATTATTTGACTATGTCCTGAAAAGCGGGCATAAATAAGAGATGCATCAGTGTTCTTCGAGTTATGGGTCTATTTCTTATCATCTCTGACAGAGTTTAGATAAACATTTATAATCATTAGTAAAAGTTTAAGGAACTGAAATTGTAAATTTGAAGGAAATTAGTTCAAATCCCTGAGGAATAACCCCATACAAAACCAGACGTATGTCATAATTAATACCTACTTTTTGACGAAAACCATCTATATGACGTGCTTTAACTTAAGTATAATTTTAAATAGATATCTTAAGCTGGTTTGTCTTAACTTTCTTGCATTCTACATGCAAACAAGCTATTAGGGGAGCTCCTCTGGGTGAAATCTTAGTACAGGAGCTGAGGGCAGAATTAATGACATTGCCTGGCCACAACTAACTAAAACAGAAGAAATCAGGGAAAGTGCATCAAATAGCTTGTGTCTGAAAAGAGAGTGACTTCAGTTGTTTCCCATTTGGAGATGCAGTAAGCACTGAAATAAGTGAAAATACTTTCTTGAGTTTCAGTGATGCTCACTGAGAGAGCACAGTAGATGGTGGGTTACATTTCAACTGTGAGACTCCTTACAGTTTAAAATCTTTACTGTCTTCCCTTTTTTTTTAGGAAGTACATAGATTTCTCCTATAAGACTTTGAGCATGATGTCAGATGTAATCAAAAGGTATAGGAAGAGAACTATTTGTAGATTAGAAAACAAACAAACAAACAAACAAACAACAACTTTTAGGTTTATTTGTTGACCTGATTGCCATTAGTCACAATTCCCTATTGACTCTCCAGGTGCTTAGCGATTTCACAATGTCAGTGTCGAGTTGCTATTTTGCAAAACTGTTGAATGTCTGTATAAGAATGCATAAAGCATCATAAAAAAATAGCAAAAAATTATGTTTATCTTTTTCTGTGTTTGTAGACATAGAATAAGGTATTTCTGCGAGTAGTTTTTCTAGCGACTTTTTAGAATTGAATAAAACAATTTACTGCATGCAAGGGAATAAATATTGGAAAATATTTTTTAAATTATTATTATAATCTTCACAAATTCTACTAGTATTTCTTGCTACCACTTTGTATTTTTTCTCTGACTTATGTCAGATGCATTACTTATGAGATAAATGGAGTAAATGAGAAAAAGCATTGAAATCAGTGTCATTGCCTAAACACATTCACATCAAAATGGTTTAGGGTCGTGTCCTAACAGAGGCTGAGCTATAACTGAATGCATAGGTGGCAGGTCACCATATAAAGCAGAAGTTCTGTTCTGATCAGATTGTGTGTGGAAGCACTGGCTCAATAATACAGTGGCTTCAATTTGTGACTCAAAAGAGTCTGTATCTTTAATGTCCTGTGAAAAATCTCTTCAAACACTACAAGAATCATAGAATCATAGAACCATTTCAGTTGGAAGAGAGATCATCAAGTCCAACCATAACCCAATTCTAGCACTAATCCATGTCCCTAAGAACCTTATCTAAACCCCTTTTAAACCCCTCCAGGGATGGTGACTCCACCACTTCCCTGGGCAGCCTGTTCCAATGCTTCATCACCCTTTCAGTGAAGATTTTTTTTCCTAATATCCAATTTGAACCTTCCCTGGTGCAACTTGAGGCTATTTCCCCTTGTCCTACCACAAGGTACCAAGAACTATTGAAAAATCACTTTTGTGTGTGTGTAGTGTGTTACTTTCTAAATTTATAAGTTCACCTCTACTTATTATTTTACATCCTCTTTACATATTAATGACAGGAATAAGCTCACACAGACTTAGGTATCTGTCATATACCTCCTATTTCCAAACTTTTAATCCCTTTTCCTGTCTAGTTCAGAGAGTGAAATAAGTCCTTCAAAGGTGAGATTCACTTAAGATGTCTACATTAAAATGAGCTGATTAATTTTAAAAGAGCTTCTATTTTTCCGTAGTGTCTACAAAGGTAGTCTGGATGATGAGATCAGGGTGATGACGACACTCTGAGTGCCTAAAGTTATAGATTAGTTCTGCCCTAATTACCAGAGTCAGCATTGCAAATTGCTGTGGCAGAAAATTTGTTTTAATTTGTTACCATATATTGCAAAGTTTTCTTTTTATTGATTTTGACAAATCTTTTAAAACCAATTTAAGTAATTATTCAGTTTGTAATCTTCTGACAAAGAAACTCAATATTTTCACTGGCATTATGATCGTCATGTCTCTAAAATCTAAGACTGTGATTCTGTGATTTGGTTAAGAAAGTTTCACTTTTTTCTCTTATGAAACTGCCTTATAATTTCTTTCTTTCTCTCTCTCTCTCTCTCTCTATCTATCTATCTATCTATCTATCTATGTGTGTGTTTGTGTGTGTTTTGGTTACACTATAAGCCCTTGTGGAAACACCTGAAATTCTTTTAATCAGTGCTGATATAGCACTAAACCAGATTTTGATTTGTGGAGGAATTGCTTTTGGTTTGTCCATTGATTTTTTTTTTTAATTATTGTTTGGTGGCTTTGATGTAAGTATTTCAGTTTCAAAATTCATAGACATGCAGTCAAACATAAGTTATAGATTCAGAGAAACCTGGCAGTAACATATTGGTCATTTATTTCAGTGGTTTTATTTTTAATGCAATGTCAAACCATACAAAATAAATGTGTGAGAGATAAAGCATTGTGGGGAAGAACTGCAGGGAAATGAAACAGGGGAGAGGAAACAAATGACCTGAAAACCACTTTCAATCTATAATCTTTCAATTTATCACTAATGCTCTGTCTTTCTCTATTGTATCTGTCTATCAGCAAGAAGAGATCCCTACTGTGCAACGTGAAAATGTATGTAATAACAGTGTGAATGTACTGACCAGAGATAGTATAATTATTGCAATTATGGGAAGTGGTTATTGAGACATGCATTCCAAACTCCATGTCCTGAGAAAATGCATTGCTATTTAACTGCTTTTTGTACCAAATTCTAATACTAGGTACAAATATATATATATATATAAAATATCTTTCTGGGATTCATCTCTTTTTGTTTGCTTGTTTGTTTAATGCAATATCACTATTATGTGTTCTCAGTCTGGCAGGAATTTTATTTATCCATATCATAATTTGATATAGAATAAACATTATCAGCATATTTCAATTTGTCCTTCCACATGACAGGTATTCAGCTCAGAACTGAAAATGTGAATAGGCATTCATCCAAAGGAACTGGGTTTGGTTTGCAGGGTTTTTTGTTGTATTTTACCTATCTTCAAAACACAGTTAATAACAAAGATTAGAATTTCCTAATTATCCTAATAGATTAAGGGTTGCATTAAAATTAACAGCTTCTTTTGTAATTCATACCTTTTGCTCAACACAGGTGTGACCAGATTAAGGTGTGACTTGGATAAGAGGCTGCACTAACAGTACTATAACACATTGATCTTAAGTGTAAAAGGAGATGGAAGTGAAGTTAGGCAGTTACAATTTCTGCTAGAGCAAATTCATGCTTCTCAGTGGAATCCTTAATTTTGAGTTTTATTCCCCAGAACATGGGGGGCCAAGACTCAAAGCACTTACATTACCACACGGTCACTGTCAGCAGCAAACCTGGCTTTACAAGGTCCTAACATGGCAAAGGAGGAAGCAAGGCTAAAGCCATTTTATACTACCCAGAAGTCTGATGCTCCAGACAACCACCTAGCAGCTAAAAATTTTGTTTGGGATGTCCTAGCAATTTTGCATCCACTGCAGTCATATTTATTTTTTGAAACTGCACTTCGGCAAATTTAAACAACCTTTTTTTTTTTTTTTAAATGCTGAAGTAACAGCTTACGTACCACTATATATCAAGGTAACAAATCTGCTAATTAAAACCAATTTAATTGCTTTGATTCAAGCATTTCTGTAAATCAGACTTTATCACATCCAAGACTTGCTGTATTTCAGGGAAATCTACCATAAGTGTCTTCCAAAAATTCTAAGCTGTTCTGCCCACTCCTTACTGTTAAATATGCAACAATTATCAAATGTACCTTACCTTCATGAAAAGCTACACAAGTATTAACTAACTAAACCTCAAGACTCCTATATATCATGCAGATAAATGTATAATTTAATTTTTACTCTTTACTTCTTAGTCAGAAAAATTAGCCACAAAAGTAAAAATGCCTTTTACAAAAGAGTACAGGAATTGAAATAGCAGCTTGCTTTCCTTGATTTTCATGATTGATTCCAATGTAATAACAGTTTCCCTGTAGTTGTAACACAGGCAAGGAAAGACTAAAAAGCTTCAGATGTACTACAAAAAGCCATTATACAGTAGGACAATTAAGCCAATACTACTTCAGATAGCACATAAGCTTTAGAAAATTATTTTTTTTAATCTCACAGTACAATTCTGTGGCCTGTATATTGTGTACTTCACAAAATCACAACCTATTTAGGTCCGTGTTATACACATAAAGATATATGTCACTGTATTTGCACCTACACTGTGAAAATACATACTGGGAGAATACACACTGTTCTGAGCAACAACCGTGCTCATCTGGAAACCCTGGATTCTTTGAAAGGAGCTACCATCAAAGCAAATGACTCAATGGTTGGAAGGTGACATTTTCCTCAATGCAGCAGCATGTGTTGAAGCAAGAACTTGAGCAGTTCTCAATGTACCCTGTACAAAGGTGTTCTGTGGTTTTTAAATTTTGTCAACCTTTTGTTTTCAAACATGACGTCTGCTGTTTTCTTCTGTTTGTTTGTTTTTCTAAACCAGGACTTTCTCTGAATCATGATATCCCGTGAAGAACTATATTACATTATGAATAAACCTAAATTACATATAAGTAAAATACCTAATGTATTTAACTGTATTGTATGTTTACCTGAAGACTGGATGTTAATTGTCAGCATACAGCCTCATAGACCTCCCTGATTTGTAATCAGACTGATTAGTCAGAGAAGAATTCTCAACTCTTGATAAAGTCCAGTTCCATGGACTGAAGGGTCTCAAAAAGTGAGGGAGAATGGAAGGCAGCTGCTGAGCCCTTCCTTGGCAAGTTTCTGTCAGAGGGTCTGTGCCATCACCACTGATTGTGAATCCTATTTGTTCCAGTTTTGCAATATAAAAATAGTGTAAGAGTGTGTCAACAGGACAGATTTTACACACTGGAAATGAGAGGGCGAGAGCGCAACAGCGGGAGATCTTTCATCTTGTCCATGCCTCATCAACATTCAGATCACATTGCCTTCATTTCAGACCCCACCACTCTCCTCTGCCTTCATTCTTCTTTCTTGTTCTGATTCATCTCTCTCCACTGCTGTAAACAAAACTTTCTTCTTTGCAATGACAATCATCTCTCTTCTTTCAGAAAATGCTACACCATTACTGTTGCTATCGTAAGAAACAGCTTGTTGCCCACTGTAAGAAGAACGCTAGCCTTTGAAACAAACTGGCATTTTTAAGATAAAGCAAGGCAAAACTACACATCGAAATGGAAGTTATGTTTCTTCCAGGTCCACAGAACAGTTATACAGGAGTGTTCTTGTAAATCCTACTAATTGCTGATACTCCATTTTTCATTGTCTGCGGCTTGCTGTCTGTGCTGCCACCGATCTTCTGTAACAATCATGTTAAAATTGTAGCATTTCTTTATGCTGCTTCTTATTTCAAGAGAATAGTTAAGGAAGAAAGACAGAAGAAACAAAATGTTGGATCTGGGAAATCTGAACTTCAGAATATGGATAACAAAAGCTTGACAAAATTCACATCAGGAAAAGCTTGCACCCTTATTAAGCTGCATGAAGCCTCACCTTTGTTTGTGCTGTAAAGTTGTCCTGTAGCCACATAGCATTTCAGTACCGTACAACACTCTCTCACCAAGGCTCTCATGTTTCTGTATAGACTTGAAGGAAGATTCAATCAGCAACAGAACACCCCCCACAGCCATGTTAGAAACAGTTTTCTTTAACGGCTTTGTGGCTGACACCACACGGGCTCTGCCATGTTGCCATCACCCACAACTGCATTTTTTAATCACTTCAAACCTGAGGGAATGTTAGGAATGCTTCTGCCCTACAAACAGCATCTTCCTGAAATACTAGCAGCTCTTCTTGTAAGGTTACAGGTTGTAGTGCAGGAATAAAATGATTAAAACAAAACAAGACAGAATAAACAAATGAAACCCCCAACAAACATCTAGAAGTGTAACTTGTACTATTTTGAACTGACTGGTATACCTAATATGGCTCAATATTTTTATTAACAGTGCCTGACAGACAGAACTAAAATTCAGCCTGAATTTCCTTTTTCAGGCTCTCTTGGCCTTGATCCTATTGCATTAATAATATCTGCCTACTTGCATGTGTAAAAATGAGCATTGAATCAATGCAGGAACTCTTACCTGGTAGTGGTGTTTTACTCGCTTTTTAGCTAGAAGTAAACACCAATGAAAAATTGAAATCCTGTACATTAAACCCAGGTAAGCAACATTCCTTGTCATTTTTTTTCCAGATTATGTTTTGCATTAACCCTGCATAATGTACATTAACTCTTTCAGTAATGCAAAACCTTCACAGTCCATATATCGCAAAAGCAAAAAAAAGTCACAGGGAGTCAGCACAAAGACATAGCCAGTCCACTGTCTTGTCTCTAAGAATGACTAGTAAAAGAAGCCTGGGCATATGGTGAAAGAAACAAGCAGAGTAGACTGAGATCTTTCTCTGGTGTGTCCTTCCACCTTGGCCACATGTAGTTCAGGCATTTTCTGACTGGGAAGTTGTAGTCAGATTATTGTTTAATACAAACGAGGGACCTCTCCATCAAGAATGTATTTAAACTTTCAGAACTGATTTATACTTCAGCCTTCAAAACATCTTGAGGCAATGAATGAATTGTAGAATTTACTTATTTGTTATGCATCTCTTTTGAACACACCACATCCTAATTTCACTGGCTGCTTCCTCCTTCTTGTATAATGAAAACATTGATCCTTACACTATGCTATTTAGAGATCTCACTTCTATTTCCCTCTGTATCATCTTTTGCAAGCCACACAGATCTAGACTGTTTAGGGTTCTTCCATTTCTCTGAGTAAATGTGTTGTTCATCTATTTCCTTGCTAATTACTTTGCTTGATGCTAATTACTAATAATGACTTTTTTGAGAAAGGGTGACCTAATCACATTTCATATTCAAGATCAAAGGGCACTATGAATTCATACAATGGCACAATGTTTCTTTCAAGTTCTGTTTTCCGTTTCTGTCCCAATCATTCTTGATGGGGTTTGTTTGTTTGTTTAGGTTTTCTATTAAGACTGTTAAATATTAACTTTGAAAGTGTTATTGATTACTCTTTTGTGAGTACCACCAGATTTTTGTGGAATCAAAGAGTTCAAATTATGCTAGCAATAATTGCTTTAACGTCCTTAGGGTTATTTATCTCATACATATTAAAACAATTAAAATATTATCTGTAAACGTAATATTCTGCAAGCTGTTATTGCTCTGTTCGCTGATTTCTTCTACTAATTCTCATGCTACTGGAACATCTGCTATTACCAACAATGACAAGCTTCATCTTCTAATGAGTTTGAAAATAATTTTCTTTATGATGTATGCTGTTAGTGAGTTGATTCTCAACATTTTTGTCTGGGCTGAGTTGATATAGATTTACATTTAATTTACTACATATGGTTTTCAAGTACTGGGCTATTATTTTCACATTGCAAAGATTTTGTTTTTTTCTATTTCTAACAGACCATGTACTCTCTTGCTGAATCAAACTAGTTCTTTTTTAAGGACTGATGAGTTCACTCACTGAGCATGTAACATGATGACTTTGAACAGTCTCCTTCACACCAGCTAACATTTTTATCCTTTTTGGTGTTTATTTTTAACTTCATTTTAACTAATTTCCATGTGTTAAGGCCCCTCTTTACAGTACAGCAACAGTTCAGTAGGAGAAGGTGATGTTGTTTCATATCTTTTTGGAGGGATCTAGGGAAATTTGCTCCTGCAATTTGAATACTTCACAGTGATTATTGTACAGTGGTACTTAAATAATTGGCTTTTGAACTAGGTCCTGTGCACCGTTCAGAACTAAAGAGCTATTTCTCATTTTGTGAGTTTTTTCCTTAGTTGCTGCAAACAGCAAGTATTTATTATGTCCTAAACTATAATCACCATGTCATGTTCCACTGTAAAGCTTATGTAGTCCACACACAGTAACTGAGGTTTTGTATCGTTCTTTCTAAAGTCCCTTACAGTTATCGTCACAATCTTAGATAGGTAGTCCATAATATAGCTCTACTCCTACATTCTTCCTGTCCAGGTATTTTAATCAAGGTCTGTCATACATCTAACGAAGAACCTGGTATTCCCCTCCCTTTTTCCATTGTGTGCATTGTCCCTGTCTTGCCCTCAGTTAATTTATTTCCACAAGTGCAGACCATACTTGAATGTAGAAGTCTGCGTTTCCTCATGGCATCCAAATGGCGAAATGAAGCTACAAAATGTATTAACTGCACATAAACCCTAATGATTTAGGTCATTAATAACTGGGATAAAGTTACTAAGTTGGATGCCTTGGTAAGCACAAAATCAAGTGCCTCTGTATGCACATGTGTGCACGTGCAGGAGGGAGACAGAAAATCAGCAACACTGGCTAGCAAACATTTCTTAGGTTAATTAATTTTGACACGTATAGCTTTATTGTAATTGATTCACAAGTTCTGTGAGGTAGGTAATTCACACAGCTTTGATTTTAGTGGTCTCTTATTCTGCTTCATAACTTTCCAAAGGATATTTTTACTCTTGAACACTAAACCAGCTAAACTTCAGCCTGTTCCTGTCAAAGTGGTTTACATCTACACAGGCGGTTTCTGTATTCAAATTTGGTTTTGTCAGTCACACTCTTAGATATATGAAAGTTTAGTACTTATGTACGTCAGGGGGGAAGTAACTGTGGTTCTTTGGGAATTTGCTCCTACGGAGCCGCACTTGAGTGAACACCTCACTGCCCTGCTTCTGGCAGTCCCACTGCTACACTGACCTACATGACTTCTTCACATCTAGGTTGGCCTACGTGCATCAAAGCTGCAGAAGTCATTTTAGTGGTGAGTGCTTCAACAGAAAACCCTGCAATCAAAAGAAGAAAATTTGTATTATGTGCCTATTAACAACACGATGACCACCTGAACCTCACTCATGCAAACAGTACCAACACTGCATCTCAGAGCGACATTGGGCAGCTTTTAATAGATGCCTAGGACTTCTTTAAAAATATTTATTAAATTGTGTATAACAATTGTGTATGAATTGTGTATTAAATTGTGTATAACATCCACTATGCATGCCCAGGCATCTATGCAGAGGGGTTCAGCAGCTGCAGTGGGCAGTGGAGAAGGAGCTGGGCAGTGTCCCGGGCAGGGGAGCAGCACCACAAGGAGGGAGCTGCAGCCAGTGGAATCAGTTCTCCTGGCACCTCTTCCACCTGCTGGCAATTTTTTGAATGAAAAAAATAAAATAGGAAGACTAAGCCTCATTTTTTCACAAAGCAGCTAGATGACTCAACAAGGTTTTGCTTGCTTTCTTGCTTTTTCCTTTAGCTTTTTTTTTTTTTTTCCCCAGATCACATTTGTCTCTTAATTTCTAACTCTTCTCATATTCATGATCAGCATTTTCTCATGAAAAAAAGTGAAAATCCCTAAACTGACAACTGTCACAAGTTGGGAGGTATATTATACAAGCGTTGCTTTTGTTTTTCATCAGCCCTGCCTTTATCACCCACTGTTGGGCGTACATCGCTGGTCAAGGTGGATTCCTGTTCTAACTCAGGTCAATTATTTTATGGAATCTTTTTTCCAAATAATGCTTACATTTCACATCTCCAATTTGTGATCTTTGAATGGATAAGAGGAGTGCAAGACCTGCTGTACCTGCTATTGAAGTAGTAGAAGCCTTTCTATTGACTTTATAAGAATTGGATGAGATTTATATTGCTGAATATTCTAAAAGTAAGCACATCTTCAAAGGAAAATAATCCGTTATTGCTGCCTTCTGTTAGGTCTTTGATAAAAAAAAAACAGCAAGTCTGAAATGAAACATATAAATATTACTTTTAATGCATGAATGCACCTCATCTTTTTGTTTTTCTCATCTTGTGATAGATTACTATTTAAATAAATATAAGCTATATGTTCTAAGTAGCTTATGGATGAATATTATCTTCATTTGAGGTATCCTAATGAGAGACCAGAGGAACAGCAAGTAATCATTTGTTCTACAAAATTAAAAATGTGCAAGAGATGAGCATTTAATTATCTTGACATTATCCTTTGCTAAAGTAGGTTAACACAGTAGGTTGCAGGACAACCAAGCTATTTTTTATATGAATATCTAATTCCATCGTCTTTAATCAGTATGAGTCAATGAAATGCATGTTTTGAAGGAATGGCTTTCTGAATGAAAGTATCCTCCCACTCAAGTAGTAACAAGTTATTTAGCTTTTATGTAATGTCACTTCTACAGGTGTCATAGTGCTTTGTTCAGGCCACCTACAACTGATGCCTGCCCGACATAGGAAGCCTTGTCTGGGCTGGATATAGAGATAGCAAAGCCTTTGCAGAGCTGTGTGTCAAGTATCCTGAGCTGTGTGACGTGCTCTGCACAAAGCCCCTGGTTTAGTCACACAAAAATGGTACCAAGAAGAAAAGCATGGTAAAAGAAGCATCTGGGACAACATAGCTCAGCAGTGAATACAGCATGCTTATACTTAACAGAAAGGTATGTGCAGTTCAGGAAGAGAAAAATGTAATTTGCAGTTAAAACTATAAACAAGAATTGTTGTGATTAAATCTCTTAGTTACAAGATGAGTATTATTCCCTGACTAGATATGTACTCTTTAGAGCCAGGCTCCTCTGTAAAGGAAATTGCTTTTGAAATTTTCATATGACATGGAATTATGGATTATTCTTTTCAAAATATCTGCTCTCTTGAACACTCTTGCCTGGACTTATTAAAAATATGATGATGTACAATATATAAAGCACACAGCATAAATAAAATGCAATTATATATAAATTAAAAATATAAAAATACACAGAAATACAAGGAGAATCAGAGAAGTTAACCAGACAGCAGTTTTCAGGTTTTACCTTGTTCTCTCTGAAGCATTTCACAGTATTTAGCCATGCCAAAAGTGGACAAAAAGGGAATCTGTTTTTAATAAGATCAGTGCAATTGTGTTTTGAAAAGGAGACCAAAAAAAAAAGATAAAATGCTGACCTTTTTGCTTTAATGAAAGTGTTTAGTAATTAGATTGAGACCGCAGTTTACAAGGTTCAAGTGTAGATTTCTACATGAGCAGGACTTCTATTCGGTGTTTTTAGTGGGGGGAGTAAAGACATATTTCAGAAATTTTTATTTCATTATTTTTTTCATCTTAAAAACTATGTTTGTTTTCCATGCTGTTAGATTTATATCATGGCACAGTTCTATTATACACACACTAAGCAAAAGAATGTGCGAATACTGTTGTTTTGTGTTATAATACTTGCCCAGTTTCTCCCATTGCATTTGCTAAAAAGTGGGAAGTAAATATACAAACAGAAACATTATTTGATATCTGAACTCCACAGGTAGGTAGCAAGAAATCACACCCTGCCAGTCTTTGGCCTCTCTGGACAGACTTGCCAGCAAGGTGAGCATGAGGCCAGGAAGTTATGAAGGACACCATGTAGCTAAGAGATGGTATCAGCTCTTAGGTAATACCCGTCCAAGCAGGTTTAATTTACTAACTGAAAGTGTTCTGCATGATCTTAGCTCTCTTTAAAGCCATGTACCCGGTCAGCCCTTTCATTTTAAATATGTATTACTTTTTTAGAAAAGGAAGTTTACTTTGACTGCGCTGTTTTGCTTTCAATAATACACATTAAATGGGATAATCCTTTTCAAGTCTCTTACTGAAGTATACATGAGAATGTGGTTTGTGCCTCTTCCTTACTTCAAGGGACAAAATGCCTCAGGATCCTACACATGGTGCAGGTACAAGGTACACTACTCATTCATATTAACCCATTCAGCATGCATTGAGTGCCACAGAACTAAAACAATGTTCAGAAAACAGATAAGATTTTGATTCTCACTCTGGTGAAATATCTTGAAAACAGTCAAGCCATTATAAGGACAAAGGAGATCCCCTTTTATATTATATACGCCATACTTATTAACGGGAGGACAAAGCCAGAGATTCAGTATGTGGATGAGAAAAAATTCTAAAATTGCTTTTACCTGTGTCCATACAACTGCATTTCTATCATAGCAATTCAGTAACTGAGAAATTATCTGAATCCAATTGCCTTAACCCAGGGATGAATTTAATCCAAGAATGCAGGCGGTTTGTATTCTGCACATGCGAATGGTCTACAGCTTTTCTTAGTTTGATTTGAGCCATTTTGGCAATTACATTGTAGTTTCTTCACATCTTTTGGCTTTCACCCTTTCTCATTTTCCCTTTCTCCTGCCAGACCCATAATCAGCCTCTCTGGGAACTTATATAGCTCCCACTGACCACTGTGTACGAACACCTTACAAACATTAATGCCTTTTTATCTTCACTGCACCCTTGTGAATACAAAATGTTAACTCACATTATACAGAGAAGGAACAAAAGCTCAAAGAGATTAAATTACTTGCCTATCAGTGGAAGAGAAATTTGTAAAACATCAGGAACTGAACATGAATGTGCCAAGTGCCTGGCTGATGTGTTAACTCCAAGTTCCTCCTTCTTACTTTCTGGCCCTTGCAGAGCACGAACAGCCTTGAGCACTTGTTCTGTCCAGGCAGGAAGAAGACTCTTGATGTCACATAATGATGGTACAAGTGCTGGGAGCGTGGGATTGCTCCTCAGTGGTGAGAAAGAAGTTCTCCCAAGGGATAATTTTGAGAATCAAAGTTGGGAGGCCCTTTCTTTCCCTCTCTCAACCCACTAAGATGCCTGGGCTTCTAAATCAAGCACCTAAACCAGCTCTCTAAGTAGATAGCATGAGTCATTTAGCTAACTTAAAATGCCCTGCACTGATCCACAAAGAGAATCCCATAAAGTTTTTCATGTCTCATTACCAACCTACACACATGGATCGCTCAGCATAGCAGAATCTGAATGCTGGGCTTAACCAGTCACATTAATTTTTGTCTTTTTAAATTGAATTTGGACTACTGGTCATTACATTCATTTCAAGTTTCCTCTACTTTTTACCCAACATGAAGAATGCCATTCTGTTATCATAAGGAGAAGTAGGGTGGGGTATGAGTGAGCTCCACAAATGATGCAACAGCTCCCACCTCTCCTGCAACCCACTGACTCTTCATGGCACTTTATATGCCTATGGATAATCCTTTATCATGATCCATAATGAACACTCCCCTCCTCTCCCCTCCTCTCCCCTCCCCTCCCCTTCCCTCCCCTCCCCTTCCCTCCCCTCTCCTCCCCTCAGGTGTTGGGCATTTAACAACTGTAGCAGTTTGTATTCTTCTCTGTGGACCTACAAGGAAGCCAGAATGGATTTAGTGGTAACAGAATATTGCCTAGACTCTTTGTTCCTGTTTTGGAAAGCACCATTCACACAAACATAAACAGATACATAACTGCACACGTTTACTTCACGCTGTTCAGATATTTCCCTCTCCTTCACTCTCCCACATCCTGCAATGGATTATAACAGTATGAAATGCCTTTGACCCAACAGTCTGCCTTTCTACCTAAACACAGGCAGCTCTGCATCTCTTCCTCTGAGTGTGCACCTGCAGGGTCAGTGCCATGGAAGAGGGGGAGTCTACTCCTCCATGCCTTTGTGCAGAAATGTGATCAAATTTATCAGGGGGAAGTGTCAGAATTTCACAGAGTTACGTTTTAGAGAACACTTGTTTAGTATTATAAACATCTGCAAATGACTATTTATTTCACGAAGTAATTAACATTCCTAATTAGATGCACCTTGCAGCTGCTGTTAATCTTAATTGGCAATAATGCAGTTACATTTTGATACATATCTTCAGAAGAGTTACAGAGAAGGAAAAAAAAAAAGAAAAAATCTGAAGGGAAGGAAATAAAACTGTTCCCACACAGTTCAGAGAGTTCGCACAAAGAAGATCCCATGGCAACAGCAAGGCCCACAGTTTGCCTTATAAAAATCCAAGAATAGATAATGTATCATCTCTCCTAAAACAACACTTCGCTTCGGAAACCGGAGGGGAAGGGGAGGGTGGGAAATAAACCACAACAGGAAAAGAGAAGCCGCATGACCCCGCGCATGTTGCGCGCACCGCGTTCAGGCTCCCGCCACAGCCCCTGCCCCAGCCCCGGGCGGTCTCTGCGAGGCCCCAGCGCTGCGGGCGGAGGCGGCGGGCGGGAGGCCCCAGTACTCAGGAGTTTCTCCAGGATCCCTTCTAAAGGGCCCTCCCCGCCTCGCTCCCTCCTCTCCTCTCCCCACCCCCGCGCCCCCCTCCCAAAAAACCCTCCTCCGAAGCTGGCGCTGGCGGGGCGAGTGCCGAGGTGTCCATCGGGTGGCAGCCACGGTACCTTCTTGCCGGCTGGCGGCCCGGCGGAGGGCGCGTTCCGCTGAACGAGCCCATCTCGTAGAAACACAGGAATCATTTATGCACTGCAGTTTCTCTCGCCTCGCTCCCTCTTCTCCCTCTCTGCCTCTGCTCCTTAGGATATTTTGGGTGGATTGTGGTTATCAATCAAGATCTCCTCTTCTTCACTTGTCTTTTTCACCGGGAAATAGTATCGTTCGGGGCAAGCGGACAACCGATTTTTTTCCTTTCTTTTTTTCCCTTTGGAGATTTCTCCCTTCCCCCCCTTTTTTTATTATTCTTTTTTTTTTTGGGGGGGGGGGGAGGTGAGGGTGCTAGGACCCGGGAAGCACCCTTCCCCCGGGACCCCCCGGCAGCGCTTTCCCCACAGTCGCCCAGCGCCAGGAACCTGCGCCGGACCGCCCGCTCGCCGGATACTTGTGCGCGGCAGCCCAGATCGGCCCTCGGCGGCAGCGGCGCAGAGCTGTCCGCGGGCGGCGCGGAGGCACCAAGGCCGGCCGCCCCCTCCTACCCCCCCTCCCCCCTCACCGCACCTGGATGGCACCTCCCGCCGGCGACGCGGGCACTTTCTGAACTAGGAAGGAAGGGGCGACTCGGGGTGGCGGGGGGGTGGGGGAAGCGCCGAAGTCTGTATGGAATTACCTGCGCCCGCGGCGGAGCTGGCACCGGTGGATGGATGGGCACCGCGTCCGCGGCACTCGCGGCCAGCTAAGCCCCAGGAGTAAACACGGGGCTTCTCCGGCCGAGTGCGCAGTGTGGTGACCGGCACTCGCCCCGCTGACTGATTGCACCGGAGGGATATTTCAGGAGACTCCTGTGGGTAAGGTCATTTTATCCAGGCAAAAGCCCGGCATTGCTAAACTTGGTGGCGTGTGGTTGAAATGGGTACTTTCGGGATTGCTGCATTACCCTGATGCGAGGGGCTCCAGCCGTTATTGGCAGTTGAGTGGAATAACTGCAGTAGGTCTTCCGGTGAGTGCTTTTTGCCATAAATTTAAAAAAAAAAAAAAAAATCAATCTTCCTCCCTCTCTATTCTTGCACCCTCCGGATTTGGGAGAGTACTGTAAAAGCAAGGAGTCTTTAATTTTTTTTCCCTCTTTTTCCCAGTTATCATATTTTTGACTGGTATGTGGTAGTAGAGAAGCTCTCCGTGATGGAGTCTATTTAAAATGAGATCGGATCCCATCCGCTGGTTAAAACAAATGTTTCCAACTCTGTGCAGCATTCTGCTGCATTTCATAGCTGCAATGGAGGTAGAGAAATCCTGCTTTTCAAGTTGTTAAACTTTAAGGTGGTGATCCTTATTAATCATGATAAAGTACTCTGGTGTTAAGAGGGTTAAATGCCACTGGTAATTTAGGATTACAACTGTTCCTGTAAATCCTACCAGGAAATTATAAACTATGGGATGGTAAGGAAAAAAAAAAAAAAAATCAGTAGGAGAGAAATGTTGTAAATGTCACTAGCCTGAAAATCTGTCATCCACTTGCTCGTATAAAATATTTTTTTCACCAGATAAGTTACCTACTGAAACCTCAGACCACGTGTATGGGAGTTGAAGATTTGCAAACCGAGATGCTGCCTTTGGTATTTTCATACATACATGCATCTGGCTGAGGGACTGTGTGTGAATTAATTCCTCTGTTAGTTGTGGTGTGAAGCGAGACAGGGAGAAAAAGGAGAGAAAAGATTGTCGTCTTAAGAACAGAGGTGAGCAAGGGAAGCACTTCAGCCTTTAAAGATATAAAGGGATCCAAGCAATGCACATTGGTAATCTTTCTCTGCAAAATCAATTCTGATAGAGAGAATGGGGGAAGGTTGACGGAATCGATAGTGATGACGTTGTGCAGTATGATGCACTGCAATGCTAAAGTTATATAGTGTGTGTGAAAATATATACCCTTATGTACTGCTGGTGGGTTCATGCATAATGGATGGAAGAAGATATGCAGATCTATCTGTAGGAAGATGGATGTATTTGTGCAAAGACGGCTATTATGTAACTTGATTACATCAGTGGCATCAGTCGCCGATAGTGGAATAATACCCTCATGTAGCGTATCAATCACTTGGGTTAACTTTGTCATGCTCCTGCCAGTGGGGGATGGAGACCTGGGCAGAGGAGGGGAGATCCTTGCTCAGCTCCTGACAAGGGGTTTGCCTCTTGCATGCTGCCTTTTGCATCAGTGTTCTCCTGGTGGAGTTTCCCCGGGATGGGGAGCTGATGAAGGAGCAGGCTGCTGAGTTGCTCATTCAGCCACACCTGCAGAGAGGGCTCCAGAAAAGCTCGTGCAAGGCTGCACAATGGACCCATTGAGCAGATCCGGCTGTGTGCTCCTTGGCAAGGTCACACAGCAACCTGGGACTTCAGTGCATGGCAACAGCTGAGCGTAGGAGGGACAAAAATGAAATTAAATTTGATCTTCCTCCCCCTCTCGCCGTTGCCTACCTCTGAACACGTCTTTCTGCTGACCCCTCTTCCCCTGCTCAAGGCAAAGCTGCTGCTGTTTCACCCTGTGTATGTGCGGCTCTTAACATCGGTAGCATCCCTCTTGCTGTGTGCAATGACTACCTCACAGCTTTAGCAGGATGCTGCTTCGGTATTTTAGAATACAGCATGACTGATTTTAGAAAAAAAGAATTGTTGGCTATAACAGCCTAGTCTACTTGTTACATTTACAGGGAAACTAAAAGGCAGTCCATTAACGCATTTCAAGCATCTCAAAAGGGAGTAGGTGAAGAGCAAAGGTGTGACAGGAGTCCCATCGGTTTAACTCAGATGGACTCTTTTAGCAAATTGTCCACAAAGATGATAGTAGTATCAGGACATACTTTGCTTTAATACCCCTTTTAGAATCATAAATCACTTTTCCTATCTTTTCGGGGGAGGTGGGGGAGAAGGTTGTTGAAGTGTACTCCTTGAAGACAGATAAGCTTGCAAAGGCACTGCTGAGGCCCCATACCTCTAATGGATGTATTTTCTGAAGAATGTAAGCCTGATGAAATCTTAACTCAGCTGAAATAAGTGATCTTATCATCACTGGCCTGTGTCCTTCCTCACTTCACTCTGAATTCGTTGTAGCAAAATTTCACTAAAATACTTTTCAGTTAATGAGAGGTGAGGGCAGAGTGGGCTTTACATCTCTTGATAAACATGATCTTCACATACCTACTAGATTTAACGTGTTATCAAACTCACAGTAATTTTGCCACGGAACCAGCCTGAAAGTCATTTTTTTCCTCTACTTCCCTGAAAAAATCAGTATTTCAAAGTTGGTTCACCATTAGTTCATGACTATTTCCATATTTCTTGAGGATAAGTCTGGGCAAGCACTAATAAATCCTGCTAATGTAGTTTAGAGTTTGACATTCATAGAGTATACTGAGTAAATTGGAAAAAAGGATATGGAGTTAACTCTGTTTCCATCCTTCAGGGGTCAGAATAACACTATGGCAACTCCAGTGCATTGCTACAGCTCTTATAATTTTCAGAAATGTCCATGGTGTGCTCTGTTCCCCCCCACACGATTACAGGCATGCTCTTTCCATTTAATTCCTTAGGGGACTTCTTGTGACACACCACCCTTCTTAAAAGAATGTACAATTGTCTACAGAAAGTGTTATGAAACAGGTGCTCTAAAAGAGTAGGCATTGACAGTGTGGGGATATATCACATCGTACATGTAAACTGGCATGCAGCAAGCAATGATTTGCAAATTTAAGGTTATAGAAGGTGGTGAGCAACTGAGTTTTATTTATAGACTAATGTCATTGTTGTAGTTAGCAATACCCACTCGATAAAACAGAAGCTTTCAGCTCCAATGCAATGTCTGTTCAGTTTGCACCAAATATAGTTTCTTTAAGAGGAAACTTTCCTTGCTGAAGTGAAACTGTAACTCACTCGGACAAATGAAGAGAAAATGTGAAGAGAAATATTTACATAAAACATTCCCAGGCTCCACATCTCAGACCACTGAAAGCAGTGGGAGTTTTGTCACCCACTCCTTGTGAGCACTGGGAAGCTGACTTTTAAAGAAAACAGCAGTGCATGAAGAATAATCTCAGTGCCTCCTCTGAAAGAGCAGGCTTCTGACTGTTCTTCTCACTGAAGACAGTGGACTTGTTTTACTGCTGACAGGAAAAAACGAAACATACAAGGCAGATCTTAATGAAGCTTTTTTACTATTTGGTGTTATTTTTGTAATGTATTCAGAGTACTTTTGGTGGCTATTATGTTAAACCCATGATTTGGAAAGCAAAGCAAAAAAAAATGATGACTGATTGAGCTTTTCGTTCAGTATTTTTGCACTTATAGATAACTGTTTGGATATTCTTCTGTGTTTTGTAACAGCTATGATTTTTAACGACAGAGAATCTTCCTATTTTTTTTTTTAATGCACGCTGCATGATAATATGTGGCAATTGAAACATGCAAGCTCTGATTAATATGATTAAAACCTAGCAACTTGCCTAGTGGTGCTCAGGTTGTAAAGTTTAATTATAGTGACACCATTTGCACAGCTATAGATAAGGTTGTGTCAGCATTTCTATTATAAACCTCTATCGTATTGCCATCCACTGTGTCAGGGGTCCATGAAATAAGAATTTACAGTAGAGACCATCACGGCTGTTTTGGATTACCGTCATGGCCTGTCAGTTCAGTAATCCATGTGTTGCTTTAAGTCTTTACATGCACATCTACAGCACCAAAGCAGCCATTATGCTCTATCAGTTCAAGTGTATGCTTGCTTTGTTTTAAAATGTAATTAAGTATGAGATGATAGACCACAGTGACTCAGGAGAGATCATTTAACCCATCATTTTTCATACATTTTTGTATTGTTCTCATATTCTTAAAATAAAAACAGACCAAATGTAGCAATGAATTTTACTTGTGATAGCTTAAAATCAGTGTCCATTTGGAAGAAAGCTCTTTTGGAGAGGGGGAAAGGGGAAGGAATGAAGATGAGAGGTTGTAGTTTTTTGATGTTAATATTCAAGCTTTACATGCTCCTCTAAGGTAGTCACATAGTGAATTCCGTTCTATTGCAAAAGAGGAAAATCTGGTGTTACTTGCCAAAGCTATGTAAGACTAGGGCAAGGAAATCGGGTAGTGCTGGTTCTCTGTTTTAGCACTGGGCACTCTGCTTTTCTAGGTCTCACTGTACCTGCATGTTATAGGTACTCCTAGATCATTTTGTGTGTTACACAGCACACTATTTATGCCTCAATAACTAGGTCTGAACAAACAAACCAAGGACATCAGTCTTACTGCTTCCTGTGCTTAGAAATTCCATGTTCATAAGAAGAGCATGCAGACATACAATAGTGCTTCAATGGTCTTAGCATCAACTGTAGCAATTACCCACAAACGTTTTTTTATTTGGGATGAGGAGGAGAAAGGGAAAAAATGAAAACATTTAGATTCTTGCCAATGCAGTAGATATTATTTCCATTTTATTTATAGTTTTGGAGATAATTTAGGAAGTGCTCAGTGTAGCTTCCGAAAAGAAACACAGAAACCTAATTCATGCATCAAGAAGACCAATATAATCTATACAAATCCATACAATCAGCAGAGGTAGTACTACTTGGGGATTGAATGGCTACTGGTTGTCGGAAAGTGTTCACAATGGATAGTGCTTAAAAAGGGGAAGAAGATGGAGACAAGCAGAATGGGATAAAAAAGGGACAGAAAAGCATATAAATATACAGACATCGGTGATATAGCTCCTGTGTCTTCAGGGATGGATATATTTCTAGATACCTTTTCTTCTTTTTCACTAGTGAGACCTAAATGCTTAAAGTTATTGCAGTTCCCAGCTTTCACTGCTCCTTTTTTTTTTTTTTTGGTGAATCCTTAAACTCTTCAGTGCAAGGACCATTGCCTTTTCGTTGTCATGCATGTTTCCAGTTGCATAATGAGACTGTGATCTCTCAGTTGAGGTAACTTGATGTGCTTCTCCATGAAAGAATAAATTAGTGTCAGGATCATGAGGGAAATAATGTTTCCTATTGGATATTTTAGAAAAGACAGATATTTTAGATGAATCAATTTTTTTCTCTGACAAAGCACAAACCATTGGAATTTCCAGCAAAAATCTCACAATGCTCTTAACAAGACTACCCCTTACAAAGCTAACACAACTGCCATGTAAAACCTCGGTATCTCAGTTTCACCTGTTAAGTCCCACTTTATAACATGTGCTTGGATTGTCAGTAGCAATTTTGGTAAACTCAGTCCCAGCCAGAACTTATGACTGTTTCAAGGAAAATGAAGTCATAGTAACGTGCATCATTATAGTGCATGGGGAAAGGCTTCTGCAGGTGGGGTTAGGAATGAGTTTAATCCGAAGTCACCTACCTGTGTTCCCAGACCAGTTGCCTCAGACCAAGAATTGCCATGGTGCCTGAACAGTGTAAGAGACTCGCGTGTACATTCGTCCTTGCCCACTTCCTTTTTGGCAGTGCACCTCCACCAGCTTTTACTCTGAGCTCAGTGGATCAAACACCTCAAGGATAATTCCTACACCAAGAGGATCTGTCGGTATGATGGAAACCTTGGGATGAAGCCACTGTGTCTGCAGAGCGATGTGTCTGGCTGGGATGCTTTTGTGTGGCACTGATCCCTGGCAACACTTTTAGCCCTGTGTCTGTCAGGTTGCTGCTTAGTGCACAGAATTTCAGGATGGCAGAAGAACACAGCTGTTACTGTATAGCACCTTGGCGTTCCCGCATCCTCAACTTTTCTTTGATGCTTTCTGGCTGTCTCCTCCCAGATTTTTTTGTTTTGTTTTGTTTTGTTTTGTTTTCAGGAAATCTTACCTTTGCTCGATTTAAAATAATGTAACTGGAAATGCATTTCATTTTCAGCAAGTTGTGTGCATGGTGGAGATATATGTATATGTCTATGTGTCAATCTATCAATAAGATCTGCCTATTTATTACACATAGAGTTTATTTTATTCTACATCTCTTATGAAATAGAACAGGCCTGTGAACTTCTACTAGACATTTTTTGGGGGGGTCCCATAGCTGAATTTGGTGTGCTTACACCAATGTTAAATCAGGTTCACTGATTGACATTGTCTCTCTGTACATATATATATATATATATAGTTAATTATGTACACATACATATGCATGAATACATGTGCCTGCTTATCCCTATGCATACATATGCATTTACTCACATACATATACGTTTACTCACATACTTATACACACAGGAGTAGACTGAGAGCAAGCTATAAAGAGAAAGTACTCTATTTCTTATGGTACATGTAGAAAACATTACACCATTCAAACATACCATGAGATAGTAGCTGGGTTTGAGGATTGTTTTAGCATTAATATATTTTTAATGATCTCTAAATACAGCTTGTTTGAAGACAATACAAATTTATTTTGGAATGCCAAAACAGAAACATATGTTGAAAGGACTACCAAAGATCACCAGTCAGGGCTATATGAGATCATCTGTGATTTTAGGACTATACATGGTAACACTTTAGAAAGTACAATCTGAACATTTGCCATATACCTCTCCAGCAGAAAAAAAGATACTATCAAAAATCTCTTGTCCATTATTATAGAAAAGCTCCATCAGAGTATTTGCTCAGTTCATAGCAGAAGAAAGCTGTATATATTATAAAAGGAATGCAAAACTTTACTTAGTGTTTCTTGTGTGACACTTGTTTTACCAACTGTTGACTCTCATACTCAATAGAAATGATGTCTCTGCCTTTGGTCACTTCTTATCCAGAAGGATATTAAGGAAAGAAGAAAAGACCAGAGAATGACAGCAAAAAGAAAAGACTTCTACATGAGAAGATTCCCATCTGAAGAAAGAGATGAAGGTTTTGTATTATTCAGAAAAAAACCCAGAAAGATAATAAATGGGAGAACAGGGGATTCAGTGGGGAATATTGAATGCTATTGAAAGATACTTTGAGTTCTCTTATATATTGTTTTCCTTCTGACCAGTAAAAATAAGCTGTGACAAATCTAAAATGAGTAAAATAAAGCACTCCTTTAAATAGATCTTTCAAATTTTCGTCTCTTATTGGCAAGGTACGTGAAGAAAAAGGTTGGATACAATAGAATAGCTTGAAGAAGTCCATGAATAAAAACTAAATTGTAAAATTTTGCATTGTAATAGATAGATAGATAAGAAGATTATCAGCCTGTGTGACAGATAGATAAGACTGTCAGCTTGTGTGCCCCAAAGACCACCTGCTAACTTCCAGTTATAGTGCAATCAATGGATGTGTGCACCTGTGATTTCTAAAGCATTAAAGGAGGCTTCTTCCAACAGATTTGCTACTGCCTTTCCTTGGAGGTCTGAGTAGATGGACTGTGTGTTCCTGTGACCGTAGTTCTTCACTACCAGTTCAGGTTACCAGTCTGGCAATTGTGGTACTGCTCAATAAAGACTTTATTAGTGCTGACTGGGCAACCTAATTTGGCTGTGTAAGTCCCTGTTACTAAAGTCCTGATCCAAAACCCACTGAAGGAAATGGAAAGATGCCCACTGCACTCAGCAGGTTTTTGGTCAATCTCCAGCTTTATCATCTAATTTTCTCATTTGTGTTAGTTTTTGTGGAAAAAAACTCATGATGCTTCTTATATTTAATAGGTTAACATTGATTAGAAAAATAAAATCTTATAAGCTTTAATAGAATTCAATAAAACTATATTATGTTATTGACAGCGTAGTCAGTCTCATCAATTTCTGTCATTAAAGATATGCAAACTTTATATATTTATTTTGTCATAGAAAGGAATGTCTGGATTCTTGAAAGGCTATTAGGTCTTTGCTAGTCTCCAGGGCTTTCAGTTGCTATGATGGCAAAATCATCAAGTGCTTTAAGAATAATCACTAAAAATATATGCAGTATTGGTGTACATCCTGACCTAGTTATTTCTAAAAATTCAGCAGGTTAATCAAGTTATAGATGTGTTTTAATCTTTAGTGGTATTAGCACATCCTCCTTCCTATTGCCTCTTTGGTGCTCTATAATATATTTTATTAAAGGACAATCACATGGCTCAATGGACAGACAATGTACATCTATTTATGGCTGTTCACATAGAAAGGACCTTCCTTAATTAGTGTTTTCTCTGGATTATGTCCATTTGTAGGAGTACTTGATGCTTAAGAGTTACATATTAGCTAATGCAATGTGTATCTTTTATTTCTTTGTCATCCTAAACTTAGTTTTGCAGGTTTGAAACAAAGATAGATGTAGTTAGGGCAATTAGCAAAGGAAGATAGTTTTCCCCGAAGGCTCTCAAAACTTGAGGCTCTTTCTGTTGTTAGTGAAGGGAGACATGCATCCAGGGACAAATGAGAGCCAGGCGCTAACTTTAGGATCCATTGTATCATTAGAAACTTTTCCCCTTTCTGGATGTCCCTGATAGGGACAAAGAAATAAAACGTTAGCAATGAATTTTGAATACTTCGACATAAGACAAATACAAATAAAATTACAGATGAGTGACATTTAAGTCCAGTTGCTTCTTTACCATACTACTTTCCCAGGACTGCTGATATTTAATAAAATTAATTTGAAGGTATCGGACCTCCAAGGCCTGAAATAAGTCCCTTTCAATAGTTCTAAGTATTTATTCTCTGTAAAACTTTACTGAATTTATCCATGCTTCAGTTTCCTGTCTCTGAACTACGGATGACAAAAACACCTCCTGCCTTCTTGTATTTTTAAGTGTTTCATCTATTTATAATATAACATAACCTCTTTGCTTAAGATTTCTGTTTTATTATATATGTTGTAGGGTTAGAAGAAGAGTTATTGTCAAGTTCTTCTCACTCCCTCAGAGGAAATTCAGTTTTCTGCCAGCCCTTGAAAATCATTGAAAATATTTGCTTTCCCCCAGAAAAGAAATGTAATTTCCTTGTTGGTTAAGGGGTGGGATTTTTCTTTTTTTTTTGTGTTCATTACTTTCATTTTGGGAAGATTGAATCAAAAGATGACATTTAACATGTAAAATTTTAATGAAAACATTTTCTTTTCTGCTGAAAATTAATCAGGGAAGAAAACTTCAGAGTACTTAATGCAAATTCTTAGCAGAACAGGACTCTCAGCTAAGGTCTTTAGATTCTAAATAATATAAATATGAAAGTAGTACTGTGAGTCATACTACTGGGGCTGGCTGGGTCAGCTGCCTGTTTCCTAGATACTGATCAGTCTTTTTAATTTAAGGTTACCTCAGTTTTGCTTGAATTAATTGTATATAAAATACAGGTAGCTTGTGTTTTTCCTTTTTGCCAGAGTTCAAGTGTAACTCACCTAATTAACGGAACAAAAATATTGATTGGTCCTTCTGGTTTAGATGCTGAACTCTAACCCCATGTTTGTTCCTATTTATCAAGTCTTGCTGGAAAAGACTGCTGTTGGTCTCAGTGTACATATGGTGAATTACATTTGGGAATCTTAGACTCTTAGCAGCAAGTTTCTCTTATTTCATGTGGTGCAGTTGTCTGTCAGTGCAGGGCCATCACCTGCTATATGCCCACGGGTACTGCCTTTGTGAAAAGCAGCTTTTCCAAAGAGAGAGCTGAAGTGGGGCCCTTCCTGTTTCTCCATTAGATAATCCCAGAGGCGAGGGGATCTTTGGTTTCATACACAAAACCTCTGATTCTTGTTTTAAGTCTCATTACTAGAAATGACAAGCCATGCTCAGTGCCATCCTTTGGGCTAATTCCAGCTGATGGCTTTTGCCCACGGCCGAACTGCAGAGCTCCGTAGAATACACCTGGACACAGCAATATACAGCCAGCCACGGGAATACAATCGGATGTGGGAATACAGTTGGATGTGGGAATACAGCCGGTCAGTGGGCTCCGCACTTGGCATGACCCCTTGCCCTGCGCCTGGAGACTCACAGTCTCTGTAGCTCTGTTTAATACAAGACGTTTTTGTCTGCTCCAAAGATACTTGCGTTTGCTGGTAGAGAATAATATTAAGTGAAGCAAGGGTAAACCAGTTTCACAGAGAAACCCCTTTCAGAGCTCTGTGTTACATCAAGAATAAGCTCAGAGTAACTCCAGTAAAGCCATTCCATTTGGCTTGCCAGGTTAAGTCCAATATGGACCTTCAACATAGATATTATTGCATTAATTTTAATGAATAAAGATCACAGACACATTACTTATTTAATTAACATGGCAAAACCCATTGTCAGCAAGCAAAGAAGTTATATTGTACAGCTGCTCTAATGCAATCACAACAGTATACTTTATGTCTGTGAGAATATAATTTTCCTGTTAAAAAGCTTTGATGTTTCTTTAAATATATAAAACTACAGGAAATGTGTAAATAAGGCTTGCCAGCCATATCAAATACCTTGTATAAAAATGAATCTTTTAGCTTTAACCTGTGTTTATTTTGACATCTTTCAAATAATGCTGATGTGTAAAATTTTTTACAATGAGGGTGGTGAAACAGTGGCACGTTGCCCAGAGAGGTGGTAGATGCCCCATCCCTGGAGACATTCCAGGCCAGGCTGGACGGGGCTCTGAGCAACCTGATCTAGTTGAAGATGGCCCTGCTCATTGCAGGGGTCTGGACTAGATGGCCTTTGAAGGTCCCTTCCAACCCAAACTATTCTATGATTACATGATTCTATGATTTATACATGCATATATATATATATATATATAAACATAAGCAGAGGTATACACGTATATACACATCTCTTATTATAAAATCATAGCTGTTTGCATTGAAAGAGAAAATCATTTTTGTATATTAACTTTACTTTTACCTTTGTATTTGCACAGTTAAGGGCTTTTTAACTGCCAGAGTTTCACTTTTCTTGTGCTTTGCTGCCTGGCCCAACTCACTGTTGGACAGAAAACACTCCTTTAATTTGTTCTTATGGAATTCAAGAGCAGTGAACTGGACATTGCAATATTTGCACAAAGTCTCACCTGCATGTCTAGTTTAGACCTACAGGTGTTTTTCCATCTGAGCTCCTTCATGCATTACCACATGAACTGGTTCGAAGTTTCTGGAAGTCAGGGAGTCAAGAGGCCACCAGTCAGCTGAGTGACAGTATCTTGACATGTGCAAGATAGGCTCCTGGCTCTCTGTTAGTCCTGAATTCATAACTCAGAGGGTGTCTGTGTTTCGTAAAATAGGGGAAGCTGTGGGCAGTATATCTCATAGATTGGCAGAAGCTGCTTGCTATGTAGATGGGTTTAGATTACAGTAGGAGTCAAGATTTTAACACACATTATGATGTGCTTAATCCCACGCTGACAAAGACTATGAAAACCATTGCTTGAAAGCAATATTATATATAGTCAGACTGCAGTTTGTCTAATGATGAAACCTGAATGTGAAAATGGAAATGTAAATATAATGTAGTCTAAAGTGTATCAGGTTGCATCAGTGCCACCTGAAACATGGAAATAAGTAAATTTATTGAGTGTTTGGCAGGAACTGTGGTTCTACAATCCTTGCTTTTATTATTATCTTTGGTGTTGTGATTTTAACCCTGCAGAGGGCTGTCAAATAAGCTTTTAACCTTATGCTTTATTGTGATGCATGAGCATGACTGAATTTTCAACTGAAGCAGTTTCCTATAGTATTATCTTGTATTTATTTTTCTGCCAAACTTGGCATAATATTCTTAGCTTAAAGAGGAAGTTTATTTCTTTTTTTCTTCTACTGAAAAGTTATAGTCTAAAGGTTATTGCAGGGTAGAGGAAAATAGTAAAATAAGACTACATTCAAATAACACAATTTTCTTTACACCCACAACATTTTGATTTTGTTTTAAGGATTTTCTATCAAGACTTAAAAAAACCCCTCACATAAATAATTCCTGAAGACAAGGGAGAAGGGCATGCTAGAAAAGAGCCAAGTTTTTGTAAGTAGATTTGAAATTAAATTTAGATACACATTTCTTTAAGTCTGTAGCTTGTTTTAAAGTGCAAATTGTCTTTCTGCTTATCTCAGAGGGCAGACAGTCCCTTTTACTATTTAAAGCTTATTTTTAAAATAGCTTCAGTATGAAGGGGCCAAATTTTTACTTACTCCTTATCAAATAATAAACACAACGTGTTGTCCAGTGACACTCATTTTCCTTTAGATGTTCAGAAATAGGTAAAATACAGAAGAGAGCACCATCACTGATTTAAATATCAAAATAGTATAAACTTCTAAGGGGAAGTTTGTGTTGTAAGGGTTTAGTTTGTGGAACTCAAAGTTTTGTAACACGGAGTTGTTTGCACTTGACATATGGGATCACTGATTTCAGCAGGAAGTTGTGTTTTGTTGATGTCTGGAAGTCTAGCCCACTTTTCCTCTTGCATGGTTTGTATGGCATATAGCTTTTAAGGTGACCACAGTCTATAACACACGCATGAAACAAGAACTATTTTATCAGTTTCCATGAGCGAATAGGGACTTCACTTTCTCTGGCTGTCCACACCTTTTAGTGAATATTAAGTTTTAGTGAACATTATTTTTTTTTTTTTTAGTGAACATTAGGTGTTTTTTTTTAGTGAACATTAAATTTTACTTGAAAACAAAGCCATGCAGGAGTAAATGTCCTTAAATGACCCTATATTTTATATGCTGTGTTACACAAGTACACTTATCTCCAGCAATGTGGAATTTATTTAACTCTATTAGTTGAGGCATTCTGGCTGTCAGCAGTCACTGATGGTGATTGTGACTCCCTTCTGCACACATCGCTTACATTATATTATAATACAGTATTTATGTACTATGTTGTTCCTGAGATTCCATAACACAGATAGACAATTAGCTGTATACTTGCCAGTTAAAATAGTGAGAGCTCTGCATTTAGATTGTGTGGCTGGCTTTGACAAATTTCAACTGCTTTCTAGAGGCAAATTGTGAACAGGCAGTGCCAGCGGGTGGCATTGGGTGCCCTGCACGGGGGGCACAGGGCCTGCAGGTGATGCACTCAGATAGAAATTAAAGAAAGGCTAGTAAATAATTAAGCAATTGAGAAATCTGCAGTGTTGATCAGTGGCCCTTGGCATGACTTTGGGTTGATCACACAATCTTCTTCTGTTGCGTACATCATCCCTAGGGAGATATCTTTGCCTCCTAGGCTGATGTCAAGCCTTGGCTTAGCATCAGCTCCCCAGGGAAGGAGTGGGCTTGGCTGGGGGTACTATCCTTCCACGGCAGCTCTCTGGAGCCAGCTGGCCAGGCACCGAGAAAGGAGCCAGTGAGCTCCAGGCCCTGAAAGCCAAGTGGTGGAGAGCAGTTGAAACCACATGCCCCAGTGCCCATCCCCTCTCAAGCAGGTTGGACAGGACCACAGTATTTATCATTTGGCCTTGGGTCCCTGCTCAGCCAGCTGTGGTGGTCCTAACCCTTAGTTATTACTAGTACTGTTATTGTGTTCTGTAAGTTTTGGCGTTATTTTTAGTTTTGATTGCATGAAGTGCAGCCCCCTCAGCATGACAGGTTCTTCATGCGCAGAACAGACGTAAGTGTTAGGTGTCCTGGACTATGTCTGGAGATAAGCTTAGAGATGGGATGGTATCAGAGGACAGTTCAACACAGACCAAACCCAGCCTGTCACCTTGGTGCTGGAGGTGGTCCTAGTAGTCAACTGTCTTACCTCATCTCGTGATTCCAAACAGAAACCATCAATTAAGTCGCATTATGCAGAGTAGATGGTCTGGTAACTGCTTGAGGGAGTTTGCTCAAGGGCTGCCTTACTTGGCAGTGGAGACATTGTTTGACTTCAATTCCCATGAGCAGAATGGGGTAATAGCACTTCTCACCTCACTGGCTTACTAAGGGAATAGATACATTAGAGTCTGTGAGATGCCGAGATATGGTAAGATACAGTGTTTTGCGGTGTGAGGAGAGCACGAAAGACAGACTCCTGTCTGAGAAGATGGATGGATTTCCTTTGGTAAAGCATTAATGCGTGTTGTATTCTTCCTCTGAAATGCAAGCTAATAATCACAGGCTCTGCAATTGTTTCTGGGGATGTTCTTATGCAGGTGGTACTTTCTAATTATTACATTGTAAAACTCACGCCCATGTGAAAGGGAAGAGTAAAATGGAGAGGGGTAATCTAACTAAATATGAAGAGCATATTTATAAACACTTTTCTTTTTTTCTTGAGAATAAATTAGCTGACTCCCAGCCTTATGATTTCAAGCTCTGTCTGGCTCTATCTGTGTTTATAAGATGCCTTTTTTTTATTACCCTTTGAAAAGCCTCAGAAGCCCGACTCCCATCACTAACATGCTGCTGAGACAGATCAGTGCAGAGCTCTGCACCTTTTTCCCCTCTCTGTGTCCTCCTGACCAGGACAGGCAGGCGTGTGCCTGCTGCTCACCAGAGCAGGACCAGGAAGGCAAATGGATTCCCAGTGCAGATCCCATTTGGGGAGTCGCTCTGTAACACAGCTGCTCTTCAGAAGTAAGCTACAAACCTCCTTGGCCTTGTACAGTCCTTTCCACAAATTGTCCTGCAAAAAAAAGACCGGTGAAGGAAAGGTTTGGTGAAACAATTCAATTGAGAAACAGAGTTTGACACAGCCATATTTCCCGTTCGTAGGAGAACTGAAATGCACTCGGCACTCCGACAGGTGATGTTTGTTCAGCAGATTTCAATTAGGGTGTTACTGCTTTGAAAAAACAAGTTGGGCCTTTTCCATAGCAGATTTTTTTTTCTTTCCTCACCATACATAATTCCATACAATGACTATACAGCCAAAATGTGCATCTGCCTATATCCTTAGAAAGCTTTGATGATGAAGTTGTGGAAAAATATGTTTTACCTTGCCATGTCTGAATCAGCAATAGTGTCTTGCCGTGGGAAGAGGCAGGCATTGTGGTTAGGGTTCGGAGGGGAATAGGGATTTTAATGTTGGTGGAGGAATTATTATTATTATTTCTTTCTGTTACAAGATTGCCCATAATTGCCCAGTTTCCAATTCCCTCTGTCTTGTGCACACTCAGAATTCGTTATACACAGCTTTTAAGAGATAAAAATTGTATAGAGGCAGCCGGCGAGTACAAAATAATAACAAAACCATATTGGCAACACTGTTGACAGTAGCTGTCAGCTACCACTTCCTTCTCAATTTTTTGTGGGCATCACAGCAGAGAAGGGCTTTGAAGGTACAGAAGTTGGAGCTTACTGTCTTTTTAGTCTGCTTGAATGAATGAGGAAGGCTATAAAAAGCCACCTCAGGCTTCATTTTGTAGCAGTCAATTCTCACAAATGACGAGGTCTGTCTGTAGGAAGAGCACAAAGCTTCTGTGATACCAGAGCACCTGCAGACGTCACTGAAGAAAAAATAATCAACAGCCCATTTTTCATCGGTCCATCAAAACCATTACCTTGCTCGAAATCCTATTGATTCTGTAAGGTGATTTTACCTACATGAGAATAAATTTCTGCACAAATTCCCGTAAGCCTTTCAGAACACTGTGGCATAAATCTTTCTCCCATCGGTGAAATCCCACCATTTAAAGTTTAGAAAACAGAAAACTAAACTATCACTGAGGGAAGGGAAGTATAATTTCATATTACACAGTATTCAGAGTATTTAAATAAAATATTTGGGCTTTTAGTTTGAATTGGGACTTTTGACCTCTTATTAATAAGCAAGTTTTAATCTATTTGAATTTGAAGAATATTTAATTTTTAATGCAGACTTTGTGTCATTTTACTTTGTTAATAATCACAAGGGCACATGGTATCAGATAAAATACCTTGTGACAATCTAAATTGAGTATATCCTCATTATTGCCTTTATCAGTCAGAAAGAATTAATTGAATTTTGAGTATTGCTCATAGATCATGATGTCTACTTCCAAAAAATTCATTGACCGATAAATTGTCCTCCAAGAGCCATCCCCAAACTAGACAGGAGTTACTAAAATAAATTTGTAGAAAGATGTCTTCTGACTGATGGGAGTTTACACAGTAAAGCTGAGTAAGAGGGCACCTAGTCAGAGCCTCCTTTTAAAGTTTTTTTTTTATATCTTAAAAAAAAATACAGTTTTTTATTCTAGTATGAATTAATATAATTCACGGGTGAGATATATTTTTTTTCAGTCTAGTTATTTTCATGTAAGACAGGACACTGGTGGAACATGTGCTAGCTACTACATGAATTTATAGACACATGTTCCTGGTGGCACATTAATTTTTACCCAAAATACAGTAAAATTGTTCAGTAGATGAATGATCCCTGAAACAAGTTTTCTTTGTATTTATTTGTTAAGACTTATTTTACAATTATTCAGAAACTTTAATTATGAATTGTTTTGTAAATCCTGTCATTTGCTACTCCGGATATATTTCAGTTCGGAGGATGGGGCCTTATTGTTATGCAGTCCCTACTGCTTCTTAAAACAATTTTCTTTTGGGTTTGTTCTTCTACTCTGGTTTCTGTTTTCAAGGCCAAAATAATTAGTGGACAGCTCAGATTTAGTGCCCTTCTCACTCATGTCTATTTTCTGATGGTATGTAGAAAGCAGTTGTAACATCTCTGATATTTATCACAATAAACAAGCTGAAATTTTCTCTTCTAGTTGGACTTCTTATTCCCCTTATATACTTTAGTTGCCGTCTTTGCACTTCTCGTGATCTGAGTTCATCTTTTGGAGCGCACTGGCCAGAACCCTCTGCATTGTGCCAGAATAGGTCTTGCTAGTGTCATAGGCAGTAGCTCTCCCACATACCTGCCGTAAAATACAGATGCTAATTTTGCAGCTATTCAGTGATATTTCATTTTGATTTGTCATTTGGAAGATTGTACTTACCCATGTGTTTTTTCTGACATTGGGTGTATAGCGTTGTTCTGCTATACTGGGAGTGTGTGGTCGCCCCAGCCAATCTGTAATGCTTTACCGCTCTAACTTAGGTATTAATTTAATGCTGAGAATCTTCCTAGAATCTGAACAGGAGCCAAAAGCATTGCTCTGTCTGCTCCTGTAAGCGTTAACAATGGTCTTTCTTCTGGCAGTGTGGGAAGTGACATTAATTGTTCATAGCTTAAGCCTGCTTAAAAATTCATCCTGGTACCAGAAGGATTCCCTATTTCAGTACCATTTCATAGCTGTATTATACAGGATATCGCATTAGCTACTAATACATAGGTATGTAAGATTGAACAGGTCAGTTTTACTCCCTGAGTATGAGCACATTCACCAAATCACCAGAAATAGTGATCCACATGAGGCAGAGACCTCGTACAATGTCTTATCCTACCATAACAAGACACTGTATTTCTCATTGGTTCCTATAGTTATCAGATACTATTTAAAAATCCCCTCCTCTCAGCTGTAAAACCATGCCAGCAAATCTGACATTCCGATGGAAATCACAAATGCAGCTAAGAAAAATTTTGATTTTTTTCTTTCAGACTTACAGAAAGATCACATGGCATATGCTTAGGACAGGCAATACTCAGATACCTCATTATTAAAAAGAAATGCAAAAATAATGCTACGGGTGTGGGAAGAGTATTAGCTTCCAAAAGAAAGGATTCTGGGAAATTCATTAGATGTTAAAGTGTAATATCAGCATAGATTTAAGTATAAAAAATAAGTTTTTGCTAATTTTAGACAGCAGTGATATAAATTAGCTTTAATAGAGTATTGTAGCAAACACTGTGTTTGGTAGCCTAAATATTTCCTTTGCAGTTCCTCAGCCTCATGGCTTTATTGTGTCCCAAATTTTCATTAGAAAAATCCATCTTACGTAGAATTAAGCTTTACTGAGGATATAAAATGACAGTGTAGCCAATGTGAGTTAGGATCATCAATGACAGTGACACCTGTCACACACAAGAATAAAGCTACTTTAGGAACCCCCATCTTTGATTGTATCATCTCAAATTTCCATAACCAGTATTTAAAAATCTGGTTATGTTAGTGTTAGTGTTTCAGAATGGCTTTTAAGTATAGGAGTAAGACTGGGAGGGGTATCACGTAATTTTAAATTGTAGGATTGAGATGATAGAAACCTGTCTGGAGAAGCGACTGTGCCTGTATTGATGAATAAAACAAGGCCATGGACCATTCCCTGGCCCTGAAGCCAAGTGACTGGGCTGGGCTGTATTTATGCTCTTTAACTTATGGCCCAAAGGGGTAATCCTGTGAGGAAGGCTCCTGTTGTCTAAGACATCGTTATTGGTGTTTGTGAGGGTGTTTTTTTTTTCAGTTGAAGATTGCTGGATGTGATGTGAGGGTATTGCTGAAACCTGCCAGACTGGTGTTCCCATAGCGTAAGTGGAAGAATTGTCTAGTGTATCGGGATGAGCGCAGGGATGTTTGTGTGTGAGACCTTGCGGGGTGTTGCTCAGGGAGTCCATAGGGCAGAGGGACCCTTGTCCTGACTGCCACTCACTTGGTGTTACCCCCTGTACCTGGCCTGCATGACGAGGCAGGGATCCTCCAACCCAAATCCATGGAAAAAGAGGGGATGGCTGCACACCCAGCACTTGAGCTTTCTTCCTGGCTTTATATCGTTTAGCACTAGTGCAGCCAGGGAGTCTAGTTGACTGCAAAAATAAAATACACAGTTAGTTGAAAAAGGACTACGGAGCACCAACCCCACACCACTGATACGTCACAAGCTCCAGGCTAATAACCCCCAAGATCCTATCATTAATTAGAATAAAAAAAACCTCAGAAATTAAAAATTGCTGCAGAAAGAGAGCAGGAAAAATCAAGGGCATTAGGGATGTCCTAATATATATATATGTATGGTGCAGCAGTGAGAATATTGACGTAACATTCCTTATTAAAGTAAATGAGGAAGTTTTAAAGCAGAAATTACTAAAGATATAACACAGGAACAAGTCCCACGTTGCATAAAAATGGTATCATTTTTCTTCGTTAATGTGTAAGATGGGAAAGGGCAGATAGGAAAAAGCAATCCAGAAACAATATGTTCTTACCTACATTAGGCAGAGGGGAGCCAAATGAGGCACATCTAGATGGGAAGCACCTTCACAGGCCCTTCTGTCTCACTGCTGGGCACACAGCAAAAATTGCTTTTCTTACTAATCTCAGGTATATTTAATCAGCTAGGCAAAGGTGTATTCATCCTGGCACAAGATGTAATAATTGTCCAAGAAAGCAGCAGGGAAAAGAAGGATTGCTTTAAGGCTGCTACTGCAGAAGTGTGGAGGAGCTAGCCAGGGATGAAATAGTATTTCCAGAAGAGGAAGGCCAATAATTTTTCAGGCTTATGTCTTCTCCCTCTCCCCTTAGGTAAAATGGTTTTGTCACTTGCTAGTAGTAATACAGCTATGTGAAATGAATCTCCCTAGACATCACCTGAAGAAAAATGACAAGAGAAAAATACAGAGATGTTTGTTGAATTTTATTTTCATTTGGTTTTGCTTTCCACTGCATAAATTAATATTGTGCATTTAGTCAAGTTAATAAATGTGAGGTTATCATATTTACGGCATTTATGCATCGCTTTGAGTATTTTCAAGGTAAACAACATCCACGTTTCCATATCACTAGAAGAAACAAACTACACAGAGAACACAGGAAATGAGTATGTTTCCCCAAGTAGTAATTTCACAATATTTATTTTCCAGTTTGCAAAGATGAGCAAGGATTTATATTGTTCAGTGAAGTTTAAACCACTCTTATATACAAGAAAAAGTGAATTGTTATATTGTAGATGAAGTATGATGTTTTCTGTATATTATATTCTAAAGAGAATTAATGCACTTCTCTCTCCAAAATAATGTCTTCAAAATTCATAAAAACAAAGAACAGAGCACCCTGAAGAACAACTAAGAAAAACCAACAACAGCAAACAAACCTGCCTGTACTTGTGCTGGGTCAGAGTGAATGTTGGTATGGGCTGAATGGCAATTAAGCTGAACATGGCAAGAATCTTCTTGGTTACATCAGTAGTGTTGGGCTCTGCGCACCTTGGCCCCTTGGTTTGAAGCAGTAGCACAATCTTGAAGCAAATCCCTTGGCCGTCCCCACTTCACTCAGTTTGGTTCCATTTCTGAGGCAGCTTTTGGAGCATGGGAAGCAGTTTGCCTTGGAGGATGGAGCACTACTGGCAGCTCCCATCACCTCTGCACCAGAAAAGTTCTGATCCCCATCACTCACACATGGACCAAAACCCCTTCCTGAACCTCCCAACAGCCTTGAGCAAGGTTCAAGGACCAGATTAAATCTATGCTGAAGTGCAATCTACTGCACAATGTAGAAATTTGGGTTTCCATGCCACATGGTTTGATCTAATTGTTGTTCCACTCTTATCACCATGAATTAGCTGATAATACAGGAGTATTTTTGTGTGTATGTGTGGAAAGGAGGAAAACCCCAATGATATGAAACCAGAATAAGTGAAAAGAAGGCAATTTTTGAGAGCAGAAGTAAATGCATGAAGTACATCATATGTAGGCTGGCAAAATCAAGTGAAGTGAGGTAAATAAAGAACAATCTTTACCTTTACAGAAGAAATTAGCTTCCTAGTAAAACAGGAAAATTAATAATAATTAGTAAGTGATTTTGCCATTCACATAATCCTGTAAAACCATCTGTCAACAAATTAAATAAAAATTTTAAAACCACTGCCATGTGGGCTAGTCTTTCTAAAACGCTCAGCCTGAAGTTCTTTTTTTCTAGAGCTGCCATTACTCTCGTTAAAACAGGACCATCAACTGTGTGTATGCGTGTTCCAGTCTGCCCCTCCTGCCCTTTTAGGTTAAAGGTTTAGGCTTCTTCAGCTTGTTTGTAAATCTGAAAACAAAACTTTTTAAAGCAGAAACTGGTTGCTGAATTTGACCCAGTTTTGCAAATAGTTTTAAAACAGCTGAAATCACACTTTGGCACAGGAGAAAAGAAATAAAAGAAAATTAAAAAAAAAAAAAGAGAAGACTTACACATTTAATAGTACTATTCTGTCAGGTTTTGTAAGAATTTCATTATATAATATGGCCCTTCAATCCATAACAGGATTAAAAATAATTATTTTCCCATTTCCTGCTTTACTCTGAGGCTTGTTCAGTACATATCCCATTGTTTGTGTAGTCTTGCATTATTTAGTAAAATCCGCAGATATTGAACAGCTGTTTGCTAGTTTTGACCTGAAACATTAGAATAACAGCACTACAAAGGCAACAGATTTTGGCAGCTGTAAACTCTGTATAGCTGAACTGTGATATCTGCAATTAATATGTTACTTGCAAAATTGTATCTACTTGTTTTAATTTCTGACTGTTTTTCAAGTAGCACCATTTGCTAGAATCTACAGAGACCTAAGAAATTTTGGAGATGTGCATGCAGTTATATAACATGTTTGCATTTATTTGCATCATGTATTTCATATCCAAATTTAAATTTGGAGTCCTAAATTGGTTTGTAGATTAGGTCCACATGAATTTAAGAATTAATCAATAGTCACTACTGTCTTAATAGCAAATGCTGTCTTAATAGAAAATTATATCTTAATAGTAAAATACAAAGCTTTTATTTAATTTTAACTTTTCTGGAGTAAACATGTATTACTTATACGCCTTTTTCCAAATGGCAGTTGTCCCTGTTATTTGAATTGCAGTAATTGCTTTATCGAATGTCATAAGCTGAATCCAGATGCAGTTATGTTCATTCAATGGTATTTTATGCATAAGAATTTATTAACATAAATTCTGTTCACTACTTAGCTCTAAAATGCCGTTTGTCTTAATAAGGTTAGTTGACGGTCATTCCTTTACTGAAGGGAAGCTGGAGGAAGAGATGTTAGAGCACAAACTGGAAGACAGCGACTTGAGGAGACTTCGCCAGCTGCATAGACAAACAAGGCTTACTTTATTATTGCCTTAATAAAAGCTATTGAGCTCTGAGTACATAGTAGTTTCTTGGCACCTCTTACCCTGTGTGCGTGGAACATCCGATTCTCCCGTTAAGTGGTCTGTTCAGTTACACTTGATTTCTCTGGCCCATTTTTTGTTTCTTTCCCGCCATGCTGTAGTCTGACTAAACAAATTTCTAAGCAACGACTGTAAAACTCTTCCAAAAAAAGAAAAATATCCACAAGATGAGTATTGCTCCTGCCCGAATTCCCATGCAGCCCAGCAGGGAAGCGATGATCCCAGCACATCGCGGGACAGGCAGGAGCTTGGGTGAGCAGGTCTGGGTTTACTGCACGCCCGACTGCCTCTTGCTGGAAATTAGATTTGCTCTTATGTGGGATAGCTCCAGGAGCTAAAAAGATCTGCACAACTATTCTTCTGTGTATTTCTTGTTGTTTGATTGCTGGAGAAGATTTTGCATTAGCTAAACTGTATTTACACTGGCTGAAAATAAGTAAATTTAACTGGATCATAAGCTCTTGAGCCTTTTTGTACTGTCTTGGTATATTGTTTAGTACTCTCAGGGTCTTGAGAACTCCAGTGTGATACATTTCCAACTGGGAAACTTATCCACATGTGTCTAGTTCACAAATGAAAAATATAGAATCTGTGCTTATATATTTAATAGCGTTCAGAAAAAGCTATGTTGTTGAATATTCATTATGCTTGAAAATGACCAATCTAGAAAGAGGTGATGAATAGGTCACAGTCCTGAAACAAAAGATGGTACTGTTGCATTCTGAATTTAACCAGCACATCTTACTTAAAAATTCCTAGTTAACTCTTTTTGATTTTTAACTGTAACTGAGGTTGATTGTAATTGTTGAGTAGAACAGGGGATTTTGTTGTTGTTCTTAAATGTGGAAGAGTGATTCTGCAGGTTGCCAAGTGCTTAGCTTTCATGCAACAAAGAACATGCTGAATACATTAAATGGCTTCACTCAAGCCTTCAGACACTTTTTAGGGTTAGAGTTAAGGAGATGAAGAAGAATTTTGCTGGATGGAGATATGAATAAAGTTCTCAAAAAACTGTAATCTTAACATATTTCTTTGTAACTTAGTACACTAGAATAAATTTGTTTTATTGCTTTACTGCCCTGGATGAGCCATTTGACAGAATCACTTAGCTTCTTTGACTTTAATTAGTCAAGAATAGAGATACACTTGGTGGTTCCCACTATTACAAAGCAGTATGTTATTCAGGAGCACATTTGTTTGGGTTTATTTTTGTTGTGTTCAGATTGGGAATACCTCATAAAAGACTCTTTCTCAAGTAGTTCTTGCATTTTATATTGAAGGTGAATTTTATGTTGAATATGGGTGGCTCCATCTGTTAATTGTTCTCAAACAACTAGTCTCCTGCTGAAAATGTTTCAATATATATTATTTTACAAGTTTGTTGATTCTTTGTGTAGATAATGGACAATTAAAATACATCACATTTGGGGAAATATGCAAAAAATAGTGGTGACTTATGTCTGCAGAAGTACACAGTTTATTTTAAATTTTGTTTCCAAATATCAAAAGGTGACACTTTTGCTGATTTTGTCTGTTACGACTTTTTTCTCAGTGCATTGAAATATCTTTCATAAAGTAACATCATTGAGAAGTAAAATATAATTCCATTTAAAATGACGTAAGATTGAAAGTAAGTTTTGAATAGTGGACCAAAAAAAAACTTTGCAATAAAAAATAGTATGAATTTCAATATTTACCATTTGAAAATGGAGTAAATGAATAATTTTGTGGCTGATGAGTCCACAGGCCACAGGTTCACATATTTGTATGTCTTGATACTTTTTTTCAATTTGTATTTTATTATGAACAAATGTTAAGGCTCATTTTTTTTTTACTTAGCTTTTGTTTAATTTCATTGGACACTGAGGTGGTTCAGGTGTAATCCATACTGTCGTGTTTAGTCGTAGTGTGAGATTATACCCTTGACTCAAACTGCAGTTGAAGTACTTTAAGTGGGAAAGAAGGCCTCGACTTGCTTCTGGTGTTCCTTTATGCTGTCTGAGTGTATCACACTCTTTTGCCCAGTAATGAAAGGTGCTGCTGGTTAGGAACTAACAAACCTAATCAGTTCTACTTAATTTTAAAGTTTCACAGTTGTGTGTAACGCATGTTGCCTTTACAGATTGGGCAAATGTCTTTATTTTGCCTTTAGCCCCTTATGAAAGTCTACTCTGATCGATGAGCTTTAAGATATGACCAGGATACCTTCATTTAAGTAGCACTGAAATTTTTATTGTTATTTATTTAGTATTGTAGAAAGTTTCTTTTCATTTGCATATTGGTATTAAAATCCTTGAGGACACTTGCCATTAGTTCTTCATGCTGGCTTTAGCATCTGTACACTGCAACACAATTTGCCATACATATAAGTCTTACAGATGTTTCTATATTTGCTGTTGCATTTTCTGTGTAGTCATCTCTTTCCAGAGAGACAACGAGGCTGTGATGGGAAGCAGAAGAGGAGGTGAAGCAGCGAGGACCGTGCTGTGTGTGCCTCCTTCACCCCCCTTGGCAATGTGACAGAGAAAGGTCTGAGGGGAAAAGTGCTGTGGTCTGAGCTGGGAGAAGACCAGGCTCGCTCCTCCCACCCCAGCAGGAGCATCCCCCGGAACTCCTTGGACCTCAGTCTTAGTATGGCAGATGATCTGGGAAAAAGACAGAGGTGTTTTAATTAAAACAAAAGACAGCATCTGTTACATGTTTTCTATTTATAGATTAGGTCAATATGTTCATCTTTTCGTTTGCTGTCTTTGAAAAACAGTGAGGATCATTACTATTAACATACGAATATCAGCCTGGCTTTCATGTGTTGGCATAGAGCCAGTGTTATGTGTTTTTAATGACGTTGCAAAGTTTATCAGTGTCGAGGGTTAGGATTGCAGGGTGACAATCAAACCCTGGCAGATGTATTGTTAACCTCCTCTCCCCCCTGCTTCCCCCTTTTGCCCTCCCTCTCCCCCCTCCCCACTCAGGACAGGCGATCGGGAGGGAAGGAAGGACAGAGAGAAGAGAGTTGGAAAAGTTAAAGATGTTTTACTAATGCTACTACTAATAATAGAGAAAATAATACAAAATATACAAAACCAATCTTGTAAGTCTCAGCAACTGCAGAGCCAACACCCAAAGTCCTGGATTAGACTCTGTAGCCAACCGGAGCTGGATTCAGTCTGTCGCTAGGCCTCAGTTCGCAGGGACGACCAGCAAGGTCCTCTCCTAATGTCGGCCATAAGCAGAAGGGAAGGAAAAAGGGAAAAAGGGGGAAAAAGGGCCGAGATCCTCGTGATCTCCCACTTTTATATGAAGTATTCACGTGAATGGAATGTTATACACCATTGGTCAGTCTCTCGGTCATCAGTTTCTCGTTGCCCCTCTTGTGAGATGTCCATCCGTGCTTATCAATAAGTTTACATTCCATTGCTAGGTTTAACCAAAACATGTGTTGGGTTCTCCAGGAAAATGCAGCTAACATGAAGGCTTTAGCTGACAGGCAAATTCACTAAAAGAGAAACTTGTTTTTTAACAAAACCAGGACAATCAGGTTTTCTCATGTAACTGGGAGTTATTCGTGAGCATAAGTGGTTATAGGGACAAGGCCTGATATTTTTTACAAACATCTAACATTTATACACACATCTAAGGCTTTCTGAAAGAGATTTAATGGCATGACTCACAGATGCAGTACCTCTAGTTGAAGTGCTGTAACAGTTACCTCTGTACTGGAGCTCAAGATTGATGAAAATTGATGACATTGATGACATTTCATAAATGAGAAATAGCCTTTTATTTTCATGCAATACAAATCAGCAAGAGTACAATATTCAGATTTTGTATTCACTGAGCTTCTGTTTAGCTTGCATCAATGGTAAAAGAAAAAAAAAAAAGAAAAAAACCAAAAAAACAGCTGTTCATTCCTCCCAATAATTTAACTGGACCACAAAGAATGCAGTAGTATTGTAGAGAGTTCTACAGGTTTTATTTTGTTGTAGGCTGGGTTCCTAAAACAGCTTAACTGAAATTCACTGGAAGTTAAGTTTTTTTCATTTAGGCTAAATTGGTAATGCTCAGCATGAAAGATGTCTGAGGATGAGGACAAACTCTTTGTATAGTCTATCATGATGGAGAAGAAAATATTTGAAGAAAGAGAGTGTGTCTATGAATGTATTTTATACTTTTGTTTTCATTTTTGTTTGAAAATAGGAAAAGTTATAATTTCAAAAATTAAACACCTTTAATTGAGATGCTCAAACATTCAAATATGCTCATTTAAAATTTCAAACAAGGAAAATGCAAGGGGTCTTAAAAATTATCTCTATAGTATTTTTATTCTACAACATATGTTTACATACATCAGTGAAAATTTATAGCAAAGAAGTGGAGCAGGTCAAGAGATCTATGCTAGATCAGAGAAATTACAGTAACATACACTAAAATAATAATGAATCGTGATGCTTAATTGGTTCCAGCTTTATTATACTGCTGCTTAGCAGTGTTTCTTGTCCAGGAATATGCATATTTATCCTGTCTTAAATACAAGTTCATATAAAATATGGTCAATATTTAGCAACATTAGAGTGTTTCATCAACAACGTGGGGCTACGGTCTTACCTTTCTTAAAAATGCAAGCAATAACATCATTTTTAAAAGGTACTTTAAAAATTGTATTAAAGTATGCAATCTCATAATATTTTCCTACTTGTTTATTGATATAAAGAGAAATCTCTCTATTATTCTCATTCTTGAATATTTTTGCTAATGTTTTCAAAGCATCCAATGTGAAATATTACAGGCTAGAGCTTTTCACGTGTTTTGCTGTAAGGATATAAAGCAAACCAGTCATACATACCAAGCCAAAGTATCATAACATTGATGACGTAAGGTTCTGTAGAGAGGGAGACCTGTCTTTCATTAATGGTCTTGCTCTAGAGCGGCACTTTAACTGGAGTATATGATGTATAATTTATCAGGAATTATGCAATCTTCTCATATTCTTTGACCACCACGTGTATTTTGAATATGTCTCTGGGGGCAAAGAGGATCTCTCCTGTCTTCCTAAAAATGCCAAAACAATGTATCTAGCACTGCTAGGTATGTTAGGTATTAATTTCATAGAAACAGGGCAAATAATACCAGGGACTTGTTCCCCACACTACTAGCATAGTACTTTCTTCCAGCATTTGGAAATTTTAGACAGGCAGGTATATTCTCTCAGCTGCTCTGGGTTACATAGATCACATGAAAAACAAATAAAACCTAAACCACTGAGACCCTTTTCCCAGTACTAAGCACCAACAGTTACAGCATGATTTTCAAGAGATGCTTAGATAAGGTGGGAATTAGCCTCCCCCAAATGCAAATAGTTATAGGATGATTTTCCAGGAGATAATGCAGCTTTTATTATTTGTATACATGTTGTGCATACATGGGTTTTGCTGTTTGTTTCTCTCTCTTGTCACTTGTTTAATCAGCTTGCTATTTATTTTGAGCTTTATAATTATTTCCCTTATGAAAAATATGTACTTTTCTATACCTGAACACATCAATTGAAATATGTGACTATTTTCCATCAGATTTTCTTGTCTGCCATACTATGGCTGGTTTTGGTTCCAACATATTAAAATGCCCTGCTTGATATTCTTTTGTACAGAGCAAATGTGATCGCTAATGTGGGGATATCGGGCTTTCAGTGCAATTTCTGCAGCTTGCATTGTAGGTATAAGGCTTCATAAATGTATCAGACCCAACTCTTGTGCATGCAAAGGAGCCAATGGACCACACACTTCTGTATAGAAGGGCAGCTCTGCAAGGACAGGATCCACATAACTTAGTAAACATCTTGTAGGATCATTTTCTGCCATCACAACTGTCATCTTCATGGCCATTAGGGCTTGAACCTACAAACATGAAATGTTTTAGTACAACTGTAGGTAAGAGATCGACTTTGAGAGCTGGCAGGCGTAACATTTTTGACCTCTGTTGATAAAAGAGTTTCTCTAGCAGAAAGGCTTATTTTCATGTACTCATCTAAAAGAGTCAAAACTAGGAGCCATCAAAGAGTATGCTTAACTTTCTCAGCATTCTGAATCAACATTAGCATGTATGGAAGGAAAATGTGGGTATAATTAGATGGTAAAATTAAAAGTATATAAAAATCAATGTATAGACATAGTGTTTGCAGAGACAACATTTGGAGAAAAGGTGAGATCCTGATAAACCCCACTTTATCATAGAATTGTAGGATGGTTTGGGTTGGAAGGTTCGAAGGTCAACTAGGCCAACTTTTTAGCTGCATCATGTTACTCAAAGTCCCAGCCAACCTCACTTTGAACACTTCCAATGACAAGACATCCACAGCTTCTCTGGGCAACCTGTTTCAGTGTCTCAGCACCCTCATCATAAAAAAAAAAAAAAATTAATCCTTACATCCGATATAAATATACCCTCTTTTAGTTTAAATCTCTTGCCCCTTTGTGTCTTTTGTTCCAAGTAGTAGCATTTCCTGTTCTTGTACAGATAAGTTAGGGGATGAGGAAAATTGTGTGTTTTTTCATCAGTAAGCCCGGCTAGTACTCAGGAATGTATCAAACTGATGCTTGTTGCTTATTGACGGCTCTAGCTCACACCTCCTGCTGTAGGAAAGGGCTGCTTAGACAGAAGAGGAATTTCAGTAGTGTGTAGCTTTTCCAGAAATCTTCAATCCAAATCAGTTTGGTCTTACTCCTAAATGTTGGATCAAACTATGTTTGTTGTGCAAGCTTAAAATCTCCTATCTACATGCATTTACCTCCTAGATCTGTCAGTTATCTGGTAGCAGAAATATCACGTTGATATGAATGAAGACAGCAGCAACAGTGATTTTTTCTAATAAACTCTTTTTTTTTTTTTTTTTTTTTCCTGAGAATATAGGAGCAACCACGTTTTTTCCTAGGGAAGTATTTAAATCTTCCTTACACAGTTGCTGTACAAAAAAAAAGAATTTTCTACAGCAGGCCTGTCCTTTGCATTTATGTATGTCACCTCTGCTGACTGTACTGAGATAATTTTGACCACTTTTCGCTTCTCCTGGCACTACAGATTTAATACAGTTCAGGCAAAACAGTGAAGCCACTGAAATTAACTTGTGGATAAGATACTATTAAAAAACCTGCAGAAAATGGTAAGGAAAGGAAAAAAAAAATAGGTTAGGGAGATGTGGAGGAGAACTATTTCAATCTCAGATTCGGGAGTCTAACTGCAGGACTAGCAATTCAAAAAGCCATATTTTTAGATTAAATCTGAGAGTTTTTCATGTGAAAATAATTGGTAAGAAAATTATATTGCACCATTTTGATCACTTTTCACATGAGAGATACATTTAAATGGAAAATACCGTTAGCTCTTACTTAGTTACAATAAATTAGAAGGAGGAAAAGGTAGACTACATCTAAACTGGTGAGGATGTTCATCTAATACCACAGCTACAAATTTCTGTACAGAGTTTCAAGATTTGGGGTGAAGGTGGCTCATCTGATTTATGTTCTTTATTCATTTACATTTCCATTCACTTGTTTGCTTATTTTAAAAACATTTAAAACTAACCTTCTCACTTTTCTATCAATAGGAATAGTTCTGAAGGCACCAATTATTCTCACTTTCAAAGTTATTTAAAACCTGAATTTTTTTTATGCACAGTTGCTAGCTTGGGTTCTGATATTTCCTCATAACATTTACCTTTTATTGAATAAAATACACATTTTGAGTGGGCAAATTATCATTGAATCCCCAGGTATTGTACTTCCTGCAGTAATTTCCATTGATTGGAGTGCATGTGCTTCTGAGAACAGAGATGATCGACTGCACTGAGTCAAAAAGACACTTATTATACTACAAGATGCTATTTTCTCATAGGAAAAGGGGCTTTATGGACTATTGTTTTCTTTTTCACCCAGAAGGATTTTCCTTTGTACTTATTATTCCAGAAATGGATGCTCTATTACATGTTTAAAGAAATTCCTGGCAAGACCTTAAGATATATAGGCTATGCTACACAGGCAGCTTCTTTATGAATGCGCTGAACTTCCAGCACTTCTTTTAAGAGATAGTTCGGGGGGAAGTAAACAAAAAAACAAAGACCAAAACAACAGCAACAGCACCCCCCCCAAAAAAAAAAAAAAAAAACAAAACAAAACCAAACACAAAACAACCCCCTTCTCTCTTCTCTCATGATAAATGAGAGATGTTTTTTCGTCCCTGAAAGTGATGACAAAAGCACTCACTGTCTTTCAAATCTCACTGTATGGACACAAACCACAACAGCTATCTGAATGTCACCCCAGAGAGGTTATTTCTGTGCTTTCTCTACATTTACAAAGTGTGTTAGTTTTCCTCACACATATATTATTCTCTGTCTCTAAGTGCTTTTTACAAATTGCCTGCTAATTTATCAGGTACATGTAATGGATATTGTATATTTGAGACATAGTTGAACTTCTAAAGGTTACAGAATCATGGAATCACAGAATGTTAGGGATTGGAAGGGACCTCAAAAGATCATCTAGTCCAATCTCCCTGCCGGAGCAGGAACACCTAGATGAGGTTACACAGGAAGGTATCCAGGAGGGTTTTGAATGTCTCCAGAGAAGGAGACTCCACAACCTCCCTGGGCAACCTGTTCCAGTGTTCTGTTGTGCTTATTTAATCACATCTTTGGGAAGCCTATTGCCAATTTATCAAAAGCCTTTCAGACCTACAAATTGGTGTGGGAATATCACCAGATTACTAATGCATTCTGCTTCTGTTGGTCTAGTTAGCAAATGAGAAATGTACATATCTGGTATTTTGTACTTCAGGTTGAAAATGAAGCAAGAAGTACAGAATGTTTTTAAAAGCAGACTGGGTCCGGGTGAATGCTAAAAAACAAAAAAACACATGGATTGAAAAGGTATTGTTTGAATCAAGAGACAAAATTTTCATTTTTCCATTCAATAGAACATATTTTGCTGTGTCGCGCATAAGCTTTTAAATATTTACAAAAATCCCTGCTCTCCTGGATTAAATTCAGTTTTCTTAGTACAAGAAATTCCATCACATCAAACTAAAGAGCACTGGGAGAAAGCTAGATTTCCACACGTGCTAGAGAATTTATAGAAGTCATTAGAACTGTAATAATGTATAATTATACAGAACTGACTGCAGTCAGAATTAAGACTAATAAATGTTGGTACACTAATAACATTTCTGAAAAAAAAAAAAGGAAAAGATAAAAAGTTCTTGTCTTTTTTTAGTTTATGCCCATCAAACAGGTCAATTGGACATGGATGAGTGTTAAGAACAGAGTAATATGCAAAAGCTCCCTTTTTGCAGACTAGCCAAGCAATTTGTCTGTGTGACTGTTTAGCTTGTAAGTGAGTGAGTGTGATGTTTTCTAGTATCTGTGAGAAATGGAACCAAATTAAAAATACAAACAAGAAAAATACTTTTCAGAATGTTGATCCAGGAAGCAGAGAGTAGCTCTGCCTTCTCTACCTGTAAGAAGGATTTATTGGGTTTATGTACTTCTTTCCCACAAAAGGGCATTTCAGTCTTATACTCCTGTGTTGCTTGGAACACTTCAGAGTGAGCTTAGAGTGGCTGCTTGTAAGAGACAAGAAAATAGTTACAGTTATTTTCTTTCTACATGAGTCTTGAGTGCCCTGGCTTTTTCCTGCTTCATATTGCAGATACACCTCTGAAGCAGTACCTAGCAGCAGAGCAGTGATTGCATAGCACCACACTGAGGGCAAGTATATTTCCATTTATTTTTACAGGCATCATTTAGTGCTCGATGCAGTGATTTTGCATACCTTTAAGTAATCAAGGGGTACAGAAATAAAGGAAGAAAGACAAAAATATAAGGAGATAAAGAAAGGAGATTAGCAAGCAAAAGAAGGAAAGAAGCTTCAAAAAGTCAAGTAACTGTTCTTAGCAACAATGACATTGTCACTCTCCTGCATTCATATCATGCATCCTCAAGTTACAGACACAGTTTATGTGTCTTGTAATGCAAAGGGGGCAGAAAACAACAGCAGACAATTACATCCTTGGTAATTCCAGCTTCTGTGAATTAACTCGTATGGGATAAGATTTCTGAGAGAGTGAAAAGCTAAATGGAGGAACGATCACAGTCAGGTCTGCAGCAGCCTCTCACGGCCCTAAAAGTCCGGTGGCCTTTCACTGCCTGGGGAATGACCAAAGCAATGGTGTCTCCATTCCTTACAATAGTCTGGCTTGAAAATCAGTTTTAAATCCCCAGTGTAACTTTAAGGTATTTTCTAATAGAGGAATGATTCTAGTGTGACATCACTAGCACTGCGTGCTGTCACCAAACACAAATCTCTTCTGGACTGAGCAGATCAGGGCAGAGTATAGAGAAGTATAGTGGCAGCATTGTTACTCTGATCATTGCAATATGTTTAATTGTTGTTGTGTTTTGTGTTGCATCTCAGAAAGAATCCTAGTGTCAAAATTACAAAAACAGACATTCCACTTAAACTGTAGAGAAAGCAAATTCAACAGTAATGAATCACAGAATCACAGAGTCTTGAGTTTGGAAAGGACCTCTGGAGGTCATTGGGTCCAACTCCTCTGTTCAGGCAGGGTGAGCTGGAGCCATGTATAGATGGCTTGTGAATATCTTGAAGGATGGAGACTCCACAACCTCCCTGGGCAACCCGTGCCAGGGCTTGACCACCCTCATAGTAAAATAGTGTTTCCTGATGTTCAGAAAGAACCTCTTGTGTTTCAGTTTGTTCCTATTATGTGCCCCTTAAGGAGAGCATGACTCACCCAGACACAAATGTTCAGGAGATGCAGATGATGAATTCATCATGTTGTGCTTCAGGCACTCATATGGAACAAACATTTTATACCCCTTTTGCACATGTGAAGGAGCAAGGGCTATGGAGCAAATGGCTGACTTTGATCAGTGATATCCTAAATGGTTGCCTGCATAGCAGGATATTCTGGGTATAATTCCTTAGTGTTGCCTATTAAATTTAATCTCCATTGAAGTATTACTTGCAGCAAGAACTGAAATTCAAGGCTTCTAGATGTATACCATGACTAAAAAATAGTATCTATCAGGCCAAGTAGGTCAGATATGGAACATTTTTCACAATATGAGAGTATTTGAGGTAAAAATGGTCAGAATACACTAAAGTTTGGTGGTTAAACCATTAATCTGGCAGGAGAGTGATGTAAACTCAAACTCTGTTTTCCAGTTAAAGCAAAGAGATGGAATCTAAACGTAGTTCTTTCTAGGTTTTAACTGTAGCTTCCATATTTCAAATTTAATATCCTACCTTGCTTGTGGCCTCTAAATCCAAGAGCAGTCTAAGAATACTGCCTTCCTCTTACCTTTTCCTACGTGGAAGGCTTAAGATTCAGAAAATACTTCCCTACAGTCCATGAAGAACCTGTTCAGTGAAGTCAGGTATGCAGACTCTGGTAAGCAAGAGTTTGCCAAATGGGAAACTGTAAGACTTGATTTACAGTGGCTGAATATCTTTGTTGTCTGGGCTTTCTATCTGACTTGGTTCTGCCTTTCTATATGTCACCATCTAAACATGATTACCTTCTCTTCTCATATACAGTGCTGAAATCCTTTCTAGCTCTTAGCACCTTCCAGCTCTTATCAGCCAGTCTCCAGATACCAACTCTGACCTCGTGAACAAAATGCAATATAAAATGCAATATAAAGTGTGTACCCTGCTTAGGCCCCTTTAGATGTAGAGTGTGATGCAACTGGAGCAGTATTTGTTAGCTGATATTGCATATGTTTATAGAGCTTACTATAGGGGTTTTTTTTCCATTTTATGTAAACTTCATGGCCTTTTGTTGGAGTTATCAGTGTCAAGGTTTAAGGCAAGGTGGCAATAAACTGTGGCAGACGCTCCCTGTTATCCCCTTTACCTCCCAACACCCCTTCCTTTAGATCTGAAAGATGATAAGAAAGATAAGGGGAAAGGAAGAGAGACTTAGAGTTCAAGTTGGAGAGTTTTAAAGGGTTTACTAATACTACTAATAAATAGAGTATATATACAAAATATACAAAACCACTCTCGAATGCTCAATGTGGAGTTTGCATCACTCCAGCAGCAGGAGCTGGGTGTGTGGAGCTGGCAGCTCCAGCAGGTGCAGCTCAGGCCCCCGGAAGTCATGTGCGGGACTTCACAGCAAACCGGAACCTGGCTGCAGGGATTACAGGGCCTGAGGCCTGTAGATCACAGGCAAACAGGCAGGGTCCTCTCTAGATGCTGGCCATGGTCGAAGAGAGAGTGACCGTTGTGATCACTCTCTTATATAGGGGGTATGACGATTATGGGATGGGATACTTCTGTTGGTCAGTTCTAGTCACCTGCTCCATCCACCCCTCCTCAAACATGCCCCTCTCTCAATGGAACATGGGAAAACTTGTCAGTCTAATCAACCTAAACACGAGCTTCTTCAGCATTCCGTTGGTCTCTTATCAGCACCGAGTACAGCATCCTAGGAAAAATATGCAGGCTAGAACTCAGAAAAGTACAGACACCTAGAATAACTTAGCTAAAGGAAAGTCACTAAAAGAGAACTGATCTTAACAAAACCAGGACACAGAGTTGTACAATATTGATGTTATATAGGGGTACTTATACGGAAGTCTATAGAATCTATCAATTAATGGAACTGTGTACTTTTATCTAGAAGTCATGTATAGTATTGCAGTGCCAAATTTTGAGGATGCCTGATATTTATGATATTTTAGACTTTTCAGATTAAGCAACATATGTTGTGATGACAGGGAATATATACCAATATGCTAGATTTTTGAAAAAGGTTTAACTTAGTCTAGTGATCTTCTTGGTGGCTAAGAGGTTGCCAGTCAGACCTCTTCCTTTTCCGTTCCTGCATCCTCCCGCCAGTATGAAAACATGGCAGATAAAGAGAAGTCAATGTGGGTGAGATTCAACTCCAAATTTAGATGGTCGAAAATCTATGCTTCCAGTATAGTCAGAAGAGTTCTCATCAACACAGTTAGTGCAAGCTAGAGAGCATGTTGATGCTTGGATGGAAGTGTCTGCATCTGGGTGAGCTGAACACAGATCTGCAGCTGACCTGAACTTCAAGAGTTGTCTTGTAAAGGGAGTGATGGAAGAAAGCGACTGATAAGAAGAGAAGGCTGCTGTCCTGGTTTAGTTAAAAAACAAGTTTCTCTTTTAGTGAATTTTGCCTGCCAGCTAAAGCCTTCATATTAGCTGCATTTTCCTGGAGAATCAGACACATGTTTTGGTAAACCTAGCAATGGAATGCAAACTTATTGATAAGCACGGATGGACATCTCGTGAGAGGGGCAACGAGAAACCAGTGACCAAGAGACTGTCCAACGGTGTATAACATTCCATTCACGTGAATACTTCATATAAAAGTGGGAGATCACGAGGATCTCGTCCCTTTTTTCTTTTCCCTTCTGCTTATGGCTGACATTAGGAGAGGACCTTGCTGGTTGTCCCTGCGAACTGAGGCCTAGTGAGAGACTGAATCCAGCTCCGGTTGGCTACAGAGTCTAATCCAGGACTTTGGGTGCCGGCTCTGCAGTTGCTGAGACTTTCAAGATTGGTTTTGTATATTTTGTATTATTTTCTCTATTATTATTAGTAGCATTAGTAAAACATCTTTAATTTTTCCAACTCTCTTCTCTCTGTCCTTCTTTCCCTCCCGATCGCCTGTCCTTAGTGGGAAGAGGGGAGAGGGAGGGACAAAAGGGGGAAGTGGGGGGGGAGAGGAGGTTAACAATACATCTGCCAGGGTTTGATTGTCACCCCACAATCTAACCCTCGACAGCTACCTAAGCTCCGAAATTATTCTCAGAATATTTCACAGGATACTTGTGATTGCAGGAGTCACAAAATCATGCTCTACAACTTAAACATGCTACACGATCAGAAATCTGGAGAAAGTGGACCTTATTAATTACAGTTTCCTTGTGACCATTTAATATTTTGAAGATAAAGTTGTCATAATCACAAATGTGAAAATTGTTTAACCAGATCGAGAGATGCAATCTCCATAGAAAAAGAGGATAGCTTTTATTCTCTGTAAACATTGTCTCATATAACCTGTATTTAAGTAAAGGAGCAAAGTGACAATGAAAGTAGAAAAAAGTAACGTTACTTCTTCCTCAGCTATGAAACCTTCTCTCTGGTCTTCTTATTAGTGTCTGTAGTGCAAACCAGAGAAAGGGGGTGTAATGAAAGAGCTATGTTTTAACTGAAGACAATACTTTAAATTATTTAATTTGATCCAAGTTGACTAGGCACTAGTAGAAACAAATGAAAGATGCTAAGAAAAGCTTCATAATGTTTCAGTTCAGATTAGACAATAAAATAAATATGTACTTCTTCTTTTAAAGCTGAATATATCAGGGATATAAAATAGAACCTGTATTATTGATTTATTGGGGCAAAGTTTGTCTTTTCCCTGAAATTTTTTTTTCTAGAATTTAGTGTGAAACATTTTCAAGCAATTTTGTGGCTTTTTGGTTATAAGTTAGATAATGAGTATATGATTGTAATTAATGGAGGTCTGAATAATTCAGTATATCCACCTGAGGGCTAACAGATAAATGAAAATCTTTCCCAATTTGGCAGGTCAGGGTATATTCATTCAGCTAAGTAACAGCCCTTGATACTATCTATAACTGAATCTAAAACACCGTGAAATTAGCAGTGGGAATATTATCTAATACTTTACAAACATACCATGTATTTTGTACTTTCAGTTTTAATCTCTTTTGATAAACACTGTTTATGTAATGGTGAAAGCCAATCTAGTGTGTTTTTCTCCTGGTAATCTTGCTGTTGTCTTTACTGTTAAGTAGCCATGATGTAGTAATTTCTTTTGGAACTGTGGGTATTTTTTTAAGAATACAAAGTGAAGAAGATGCTAAGCCACTATTTAAAAAATTGCCTTGGGCTAATTTTGAAAACTACATGAAGGAAAGCAAATACAGATGATAAATTGGTTATTTTATAAGGTAGTCTTTGAAGTTACTCTAGAAGTGGTTGGATTTTGGAAAGCTCTTTTAGCTTCATGTAACTAAGAGTACAAGTATTTAGCACATAATGGATCCACATCCTGAAGTGGAATTTTTTAATCATGAGAGAGAAACTGATTAAAACACAAGGTCACATGTCCAATATTTAATTTTGAACTGTTTATAGAAGTTTAAATAGGATAAAAATTATTTCTTTTTTCTTTTGGTGGTGGTGATTAATAAGTTCAGCAGAGGCAAGGTTGGACTTCCCAGTGCTTAAAGGGTGTGAAACAAGGAACAGGGAGAAAAAGATTCAGTAGGTGGCAGTCTTTCTTTGGAATATTTTGAGCACCAAAATCTCTTAAGTTGCTTGTGAAAGCTGTTCTCTTTTGAAAGGACCTTAAAATAAAGAGGTGCCCTTAAGTGGTTATTGTAGATTGTATGTAGTGCTTTAGAAGAATAGTGCTTACCCTATCCAATTATATTCTTTTGGCTTTCATTTCCTCAGTTCTGACAATTGGGTATCATTCCTTTTCCAAAATCTGGAGAATTTTTATTTTCTTTGAAACAATGGCATTATCTCTTAACGCAGTTATTGCAATGAATTTAAGCAAATGCAGGTCTTTGCAACACTGTGGTTAGGAGACTGTATTTAGGATCACAGAACAATGAGTGGCTTTCAAACCCACAGTATTTCTGTCTGGATAGGAGTTGTACAACCTTGATTCACCTTTTCTTAGCAAAAAAAAGGGTGTTTGCCTCAAAATAATGAAAGTGATCTGACTTTTTAAGAGTTGAGAAACATTTCTTCTGGTAACTAACAGAAATTCAGGCCTATTTCACAGATCCAAACACTTTGTAGACAATTTGTATTCTTATTTAAATAAAAAATATATAGAAGACAGTAATAGTATAAAGACAAGATATTTGGGACTGCCAAATCAGACACACAAATCTTTAGCGCCATCAGTACTAGCTGGTGCATGTGTTCTTAGAAATGAATGCCCATTTGCACACATACAGCTTTGAAATATCAGCTTTTAAGTTTTGTTATCTTTTGTCTGTTCATATTCATGATTATACTTTTCTTATATATTGCCAATGGTAAAAGAAACAAAAAACACAGTTTTCCTGCAGTGATGCACACTGAGATGAGGTGTGACTCAATGGAATGTCCTACGAGGAACGCAGCAGCAGATCAGGAGATATGTGAAATGTCAATTTGCAGCGTAACTGTATTTCCAGCATCGCTCTTGTGTACCTCTCAGTCTAGTTCTCCTGGTGACTGGCAGCACTCAAAGACTAAATGTGACTATTGGGCATGCTCATCCATGAACAAAAGCTTTTGCAGATTTGCCATATCATTCCCTTACGGTGTTCGTATTGTAACTTACCTCAATTACTACTCCTATACCAGGAATGCTAAAGGGCAAATGAGGTTCATTATACTCACTTCTCTTTTACTTTTGTAGACATTTACATAATTTCTCTGTTAAAGAGCATTTTTTCTTTCAAATTCATGTTGTAAAGATGGCTCCCTGTTTGACTTTCAGTCCTTTAGTTTCAAGGACAGATACACATTTCTTTTCCTGCTGAGTTCCAGAGAAAAGATGCTTCAAAGTGAGGTATTATTCCTTCTTTTATACAATTAGTGTTATATTAACTAGGTTTCCATACTCAGATCTTATTTTTCCCTTTTTATGAGCATTTAGGAGAAGAGAGGGATTACATTGAATTGAATAAGTGTAGGAGCTGGGTTCATCCAGTGTTACTCCTTGTAGATGTTGCTCTAGCAGGAAAGGATGCAGCTTGATCTCCTAATGACAATTTGTATGTGTAAAAACAATATTTTTTTCAAAATAAATGTATTTATTTGCACTGTATGATCTGTACGGTATTGAAGGAAAATAACTGCTTTCACACTGTAAGAATTCAGTTGAATATACTTGTAGAGCTTTCCTCTCTTCTTTGTATGCAGTGTTTAGAGAACATCTTGGCACTCTCTGGGAAATAGAACTAGTTGAGAACACAGAGGGCCAGTTTCTAAAGGTCTACTTCATATAATGATGTGTAGCTTTCACTGATTAGATTTCAGATAGAAGATGTTGATCTTGACCTACAGAACCCTATATGATTTAGGGCTGCATATCAGGGCTACCCATGTGGTGCAGTCACAGCTGAGCTTAGTTCCTGTGCTTAAGAAAGGATAAGTTGGTGACAAGCTATAGGTTTTTTTAATCATTATTATTTGAAGGTAAGGAGAAAAGGCTTGTTTTCTAAGGAATTTGCTCCCTGAATAACTTTGAGCCTGTATCTTTTGACATGTAGGACTCAGCAGTACCTTTTAATTTCTCCCCCCCCCCCCACCCCGCTTCTTTAACATTTTGAGAGAGAACAGAAATTTTAATACACTTTTGATAAAAATACTGTTCTCACTGCAGTGTTTTATAGTGAATGCTTTATTATCATGGCATATACTTATTTATTTTGAAGAAAAACTGTGATTTACAGTTTTCCTTTATGTTCAGCAAGGATTCAGAATACGCAATATGATTCTCCTTCCTGAACGTGAAAATATTAACTAAGGACATATAAATAACATATTATTCCTGTGGGTAATCCTGTATTTCTTCTGGTTGTTCTACTCTTTGAGGGACCACCTGTCATTCTGAGCTGGGAAAGTAAAATAGTATGTGGCTGTCCCATGAGAGGGATTTTTACATTGAGTAGACCTAAGAAAAGGTTTTGACTATGATTCAGTTTTGCCCTGTGTTCTGTAGGATAGCTTCTACTGATAGACTTGATATTCATAACATTCTTATTCCTTTCTTAGAGTCTTAAATTCTTTCTAGGCCCTCTTTCCCACAAAAGGTTTGACCAGATGATCTTCTGAGGTCCCTTCTAACTTGAGCTGTTCTATGGTTCTGAGCTTCTAAGTCTGAAGGAGAACTATGATAACTAGGACAAGAAATTGGAGAGACAGTGCCATTACCTGAAGTTCAGCTGCAGTATTTGATGCAACCTAGTAGAGAAATTAAAGTAGTGTGGCTGCCCTTGAAGGAGAAGGTGAAAAGTGGCTCCTAGATGCTAATCAACTGAACTTTTGGACCTACCTAGAGACCTGCCATTTGCTTGGACATTAGACCTGAAGTTGACAGTATGAATACAGACTGGACAAGATACTGGATCAGGAGTTGTTTGATCACAGAGAAGAAAGGTGAGCCGAAAAGAAGCAGGATTTCAGTCGGGCATGGTCAAAAGAAGTGGATAACAGGAAGAGACTGACTTAGCGACTCGATTCCTAGAGAATGCCTGCTTATAAGGCTGCTTCTCAGTTTATCTGATGATGTGAACTGGCCATCCTATGCTTGTTGAGGGCTTACTTGTATCCAAGTACCTTAAGTAATTTTCCACTCTCAGCAGTTATTCTCAGCACTCCATGAAGATGCTGGAAGATGGAGAGATGTAGCTGGATATCTTATGACTTCTGCTGTTTGGGTGTCTGCCTGCCCACTCCTTTCACTAGCATTTCCCTGTGGCAAGCAGCTCCCTGAAAGCTGGTAAAAGGCTTTGAACTGTTTTACAAAATGCAGTTGGCAGAAGAAAAGTGCTTTCCATCAAGAAAGCTGGAGCACAGTGTTTTCCCAGCTGCTCTGAGGCACCATATGTTTGCTGCATGGCTATTAATGCTACTCCTTATTTCTTCAGAGACTTTACAGACATAACGCTCTGTAGTGATACTTGTATGAGGATAAGCAAACTGTTGGTATGTGGCAGTATTTCACTGGGGTTCATGCCAGGGTCAGCCCTGTCAAAGTATCTGACACAAGGTGCCATGAGGAATATGGAGATCAAGACCACCAATACTACCAGTCTCATTTGACACTATAAAATCTTGGGACCAAGACTTACAAAACTTTCTGACTTGATCAGCACAGCAACTGAGATTCAGCTGACCAGGATACTAGACAATGTCCTTCCAATGGCATTTTAGAAGTTGTTGTTGCAATTTCTGTTAGCAGTAATACAACTGTAGAATTTAGGACAGGAAAATCACGTGGTGTTTAATCAACTGAATATGTCTCCCCATACTCCCAGACCTGTACTGGGACAGCTATTTGCCAAGAAGTAAAACCATTCCTCTTTAGGATGAGAAGTTACGCTTTTCTGCCCAACTGGTAGTCCAGACAATAAACAGGAAGTCAAAACACCAGAATAAGGTGCTGAGGAAATGCAGGTAGGGCTGAGTTTCAGAACTCTCCGTGGAGGCTGGCAGGACAACAACCACCAGGAAGAAAAAATGTGAATAGCCGTGCATGTGGGAGAGTTGGCATGAATGGCAGGTCCTTAGGGTTTGGGAGGAATAACAGGAGAATACAAGACAAAAGCAACAACGTGCTGGAAGGAGGGTTGACAAAAGTCTCTTAAAAATTGCTATCAAAAACAGATACACAGATCTCTCTATTGGCAGGCATCAAGACAGTTTTATACACTTCTAACATGAAGAGGTCAGATGTCACATTATGACTAGAGATTTTGCAGTCAATGGAAGGGCTAAAACCAACAGGACACTGAGAGAGTATGGGGAGAGGTAATTGTGGGGAGGGAAATTGGTCAAGGTTTAAAGTTACAAAGCTCTGGTGTCCAGAATAACACTGCCAGGGGAGCCCACGTCTGTTTCTTACCTCTGCAGATCCTCAGTAAATGATAGCATTGATTCACAACTGCTGATGTGGATGCTGTTTCAGTCAGGAAAGTAAAGTGCACTGATAAAGTGCAGTGATTAGTGTCTGTTCTGCTTCCTACAGAACAGTGTCCTGGTTTTGTTCAAAACAAGACCAGGGTTTTTTAGTGAATTTTTCTTTCAGCTAAGTTCTTATAAGTAACTGCACTTTTCTGAAGTTGGATACATGTTTTTCCAGACATAGCAAATGGAATGCAATGTCTGTGATAAGAATGCATGTCCCCTAAGTGAGAAGAGCGTATTTGCAAGGAGGAGCGAACTGAACAAGTGACTAAAATTGATCAACTAAGTATTCCATCCCATCCCATCCATGTCATACATCATATAAAGGTGGGAGATCACGAGGGTGTCGCTCTCTTTGACTATGGCCGGCATCCGGGGAGGACCCTGCCAGTCGTCCCTGTGATCTGAGGCCTAATGACAGACACTGCATCCCTGAATCCAGTTCCAGTTTGCTGCAGAACTTCCGGGTGCCTGCCCTGCAGCTGCTGGAGCAGTGCTAAGCTGTGCCCAGAAATTGAAGATTGTTTTGTATATTTTGTATTATTTTCTCTATTTTATTAGTAGCATTAGTAAAACATTTTTAACTTGTTTTCCAACTTGCAAGTCTGTCTCTCTTTTACTCCTATTGCCTTTCCTTAGTGGGAAGAGTGGGGGGCCAAGGGGGGGAGGGGGTTGACAGAGAGCATCTGCTGCGGTTTATGGTCGCCCTGCAATTAAATGGTGGTAAACAGTCAAACACACTTCTGACTTTTAATTTGTTTGGATGTCAGACCTCCAGTTAGTGTTTTGGGCTCACTGCAGTCAGAGTGCTTTGGGAGGAGGCGGAAGAAAAACAGAGACAATGACTTTGAGGTGGCACTGCAGAAACAAATATGCAGGAACAGGGCTGCAGTGAACACCAGAGAAATCCCACCTCCTTCATGATGCAAATTAAGCAACTAATTTTCAAGGTGTAAAGCAGTTAGGAAGCTCTTTGCCAGTCATAATACTGCTGGGGCATATTCCTGGTAGTGTCACCTCACCAAGGCACTGTGCATATTACTGGCTACAACTGTTGCACAGGGATATATTGTCATCTTGGTGTGATCAGAGCCATGAAGGATGACAAGGAACCACGGGATTCCTCCTGAGTTAGTATAATAGTGTTATCATTATAATATAACATTATTTTGTGTAATAAAAGTAATGGTCAGATTTCAGCAGGGATATGGAATTTCAGGTCATGCTAAATTTCTAAAGAGAAAGGGAGTGCTCATAAAAGACCAGCAGTAAGCAAGTGAATTAGAGATCTTTTTCTCCATTTGTTAGCAGGAACACTTTGATAGGAAGAACTAGATTAAAAGGAAGATTTCCCATCTTTTTCCTTAGAAATAAAAGAACGATGTGGCTATATGGCTACACTGGGCTGGTGAGATCACAGCTGTATTTCCCTCATGGGATGACAGGACCAGCATCAGTATTTACTGCCATGAAGTTCTGTAACTGACCTAGATTTTCAATGGGATGAGAAAAATTTCGGAGAGCTAACTGATATGAATTTAAGTGGGAAAGGAGTTTCCTGGGTTGCTCTGGTAGGGTTGAATTAGTGCTATAGTATCTGATCTAGTCCATGATACAGCTGAGAGAGGTAGATACTGTGGTGGATGACAAGGATTCCTCATCAGACTCAATACTAGATTGCAAACATGGCTGAGAGTAAGAAAATTGTGTGCAAGGAAATATACTGTGGTTGACTGAATAAATTTAGTACTGATGGACATCATCTATCAGCTAAAGAATAAGTGAAAAAAAAAATTCAGTTGTGTAATGACAAATTGAACTTTGTAAACATAAGGAAAAAACATAATTTAAGGTTGCCTAAGCATAATATCAATAAGGAGGTCTTTCTATGCAGTATACAGCACATTTCAAATGAATGGCAAAGGACCAGCCTTAAGAAGAGGTTCAATAGGCTTATGAACCAAGGTACAGATGATAGAAGAAGATATTGGAAAACTGAGTAGCGGAGTTTAAATTTTGCTCAAAGAAGTCAAGAGGAGGGAAACCTCAGGAGACATACAGACCAGCTTTTCAGCTGTGTTCATCATCTATACTTTTTCCACAAGGCACATTATAGCTTGACTACACGTATATGATTACGTGGTTGCAGATGGCAATTTAGTCACACCTTAGTTTCTGTCATTCAACATTTGAGTGTCTGCGTTAACGTCCATGTAGGCTTAAATCTAGTGATACAGGAATGTAGACTTTCCTTGATCAGTTTTCCAGTGAGGTTTTTATTCCCTTGTCATTTCAGACTGGCAAAAACCCCCGCCCCCACCCCCCCCAAACAAAAAAAAAAAAAAAAAAAAAAAGTTCCTCTTTATTATATATATTAACAAAGAAAAAAATAAACAAATATTTTATGTATTTACAGAGAACTATGATATTCAGAGGTACCCATATCTATTAGAAAGATTCCATTACAATGCTGAAGCAATTAGACTTTTCATCTTAACTTTTTGTTTTAAAAAACTAACACTCAATGTGCAAGACATGTTTTTCCATTGTAGCCACACAAGACCAAATCACTGAAAACCACATACCAACATATACCAACCACATATATCGAAAAAACAGAATATACCAAACATTTTGAGCCTAATTATTAGTAAATACAAGCGCTTACAAAGGTGAAAATCTTACTATATTGTCTATAGAATCTTCATATGCAAATAATATTTTAAGTCAGTT